>NC_080676.1:59708409-60011440 GCF_030445035.2 Dasypus novemcinctus
CTTCAGGACCCATGGTGATCATCCAGCTCACACCTTGAAAAACAAGAGTCATAGTTATTTGCAACAACTTGAGAGCTTGACATACTGGCCCGTCCTCCACTTTTAGCACTGTCTATGCTCGTGAGAGTCTCCCACCCTCTACTTGAGAGCAGAGCAGGACTCCCCAGAATGGGAGTCCAACACCTTCCCACTCATTATGTTTTCTTTTTTTTAACATTAAAAAAAAATTAATAGAGCACAAAGAATATTACATTTAAAAACATAAGAGGTTCCCATATAACCCACTTCCCACCCCCACACCCCCCATCATTTTTATAAATTGTATTTTTTTGAAGATATATGCATCTCAAAAAATATTACATTAAAAAACGTAAGAGGTTCCCATATACCCCCCATTTACCCACCATACTCCTCCCAAACCAACAACTTCCCCCATCACTGTGGCACACTCATTGTACTTGGTGAACACATTTTGGAACACTGCTGCACCACATGAATAATAGTTTACCCTGTAGTTCACATTCTCCCCCAGTACATTCAGTGGGTTATGGCAGGATATATAAAGTCCAGTATCTGACCCTGCAGTATCATTTACGACAACTCAAAGTCCCAAAAATGCCCCCACATCACATCTCTTCTTTCCTCTCCCTACCCTCAGCAACTACTGTTGCCACTTACTCCACCTCAGTGCTACAATTTCTTCTATTACTAGTCACAATCATTTTATAGTAGAATATCAGTAAGTCCTCTCTAATCCATAATGTATTCCTCCATTCTGTGGACCCTGGGATAGTGATGTCCACTCCACCTCTAGATCAAGAAGGGACTTAGATTCCACATGGATGATGGATGCAATTCTTCTGCTTACAGTTGTAAGAACTCTTGATTCCCTGGTGTGGTGGTTGACCATCTTCACCTCCCTGTAAGGTGACCTGGGTAAGTCCAACGAACCAGAGAGTAGGAGTTGCAACTCTGCTGAGACTCAGGGCCCAGCTGGCACATGGGCAGTCCAGAGATTCAAGTCCCTTGAGTATACACCATCCCTAACACCAGCCACAGGTTCAGTAAAAGTGGCAGACGAGGCATGTGTAGAAAGGTCACATCTGAGTCCAGCTCCATCACACTCAGGAACAAAAATTCCAAATTGGGCCCTCTGACATGGCACAGAACTCCAGATCCATCTGCCATGACCATATACCTTGTGCATCTCCGTAGCATTCAGAAGAACCAGTACCTAGGGTTGTATCTACTTTGGCTTTTTCTGGGGTCCTGCTGAGGTGTATGTAAGTGCAACCCTTCTTATGACCTCCCGACTCTCTTTTGAAGACTCTTAGCCATATAAACTCATTTGTCTTTGCCATTTCCCCCTTTTGTTCAAGGTCAAGAAAGCATTTAACACATGACCCTACATGTAGGCTAAGATATTCTGCTGGTTGAGTTAACCCTTTTATTCAAGATCTCTTTCTAGTTGCATCACCAGCTAGTGATTGGTAGTAATCCCTCAGCGCCAGGGATGCTCATCCCTGGGAGTCATGTCCCACACTGGGGGGGAAGGTAATGCATTTACATGCTGAGTTTGGCTTAGAGAGTGGCCACATTTGAGCAACATGGAGGCTCTCAGGAGGTAACTCTTCTGTACCCTGCAGCTCTAGGCCTAGTGCATATTTCAGACATACAGGCTCACAAGCATAGTCATCAGTATCAAGGGCTCATTAGTGGACCATCCTTCCTTGTTGGTCTTTGCCATTGTACTTGGGGATTATTGCTGTTCCATTGGGGATTGTGACAGAGCTCCCCTGGGTAGAACTCAGCATTCCCTCTGTTGATATTTGTAACTAACTACTATGAAAATACCCAACACATATCAGAACATTTTTATGTCCTCTATATACATGACCTGGAGAACTCCCTCCCATCCATGTACCCCCCTCCA
Source organism: Dasypus novemcinctus (assembly GCF_030445035.2). Lineage (NCBI taxonomy): Eukaryota > Metazoa > Chordata > Mammalia > Cingulata > Dasypodidae > Dasypus > Dasypus novemcinctus. The sequence goes on from NC_080676.1 coordinate 59,710,343, forward strand.
ATAACACCCCACACCAGTGTTCTCCCCTGACATAGTTGAACCTCTCTTGGTCCAAAACTTCTTCAACAATGAAGCCTAATATATTGCCAAATTCAATTAATAGGACATTGAAATATAGTGATGGATTTAAAGTTTAGAAACAGAATACATACTAATTTAGAAATACTAAAAGTAAAAATAAGTTGGTATATTAAAAAACTGAAAAATATTAAGCTTTGTTTTTTGACATTTTGCCTTTCATCACTGTATTAGTTGCTGCCCTGTATGTACAGTGACAAGGCACTTTCTTTCATTTCTTCCTCAGTGTCTACATCCTTTTTTTTTCTTCTAATTTTTAATTTTGTCTTCAAAAAAGTTTTAATTTATTTATGTGTATATATATTTTTTTAAAGATTTATTTTGTATTTATTTCTTTCCCTTCTCCCCACCCCCAGCCCCAGTTGTCTGCTCTCAGTGTCCATTTGCTGCACGTTACTGTGTCCACTTCCACTCTTGTCAGCGGCACAGGAATCTGTCTTTTTGTTGCGTCATCTTGCTGTGTCAGCTCTCCGTGTGTGCAGTGCCATTCCTGGCCAGGCTGGGCTTTCTTTCATGCTGGGTGGCTCTCCTTATGGGGCACACGCCTTGCACGGGGGGCTCCTCTAGGCAGGGGACACCCCTGCATGGCACGGCACTCCTTGCACACATCAGCACTGTGCGTGGGCCAGCTCCATACAGGTCAAGGAGGTCCTGGGTTTGAACTGTGAACCTCCCATGTGGTAGGTGGATGCTCTATCCATTGAACCAAGTCCGCTTCCCCCCAAATAAAGTTTTAGATCACAGTAAATTCACACATACAGTATAGGGGACTCCCATATATCCAACGTCAAACTCTGTTCCCCTTTCCCCAGTAATGATCTTTTTACATGTTCATATTATATTTGCTGCAGCTGATATACAGATTTTGAAACATAGCTATCAAACATGGTTCCATTTTGGCTTACATTATGGTTTATATTTTAGACTGTACACATTTTGAAATTTTTCGTTTCCTTATATTTTACATTATGGTTTACGTTTTAAGCTTATAGACTTTTATACATTTTTGGTTTAAGTTAGCATGTCCTATATCCATCATTATATGATTTTGTGGTGCCCTGCTTCCATCTATTCTATACCTCTCTCCCCCTCCCCTCAGGGCCCACAGTGACAATCAATCTTCACTACTTGAGGGACCAGATTTACAGATACCTGCAGCAATGCTGAGGGCCTGACATACTAGGCTACCCTAACTGATTGGGAGCTCTTGATTCTCTTTTTTTTTTTAAGATTTATTTATTTAAATCCCACCCCCACCCCCGTTGTCTGTTCTCTGTGTCTATTTGCTGCGTCTTGTTTCTTTGTCCACTTCTGTTGTCGTCAGCAGCACGGGAAGTGTGGGCGGTGCCATTCCTGGGCAGGCTGCACTTTCTTTTGCGCTGGGCAGCTCTCCTTACGGAGCGCACTCCTTGCGCGTGGGGCTCCCCTACGCGGGGGACACCCCTGCGTGGCCCGGCACTCCTTGCGCGCATCAGCACTGCGCATGAGCCAGCTGCACACGGGTCAAGAAGGCCCGGGGTTTGAACCGCGGACCTACCATGTGGTAGACGGATGCCCTAACCACTGGGCCAAGTCCATTTCCCCTTGATTCTCTCGAGAGACACAATTCCCTCTGTTTGAGAACATCAGGTCTCCCCAGGATGTGGGTACACCTTCACATTCATTGTATGGGTCTCTACCTAATGATATAACACACCATGAAAAAATGAGCACTCACACACCTCCTAAAAGCCTGCCCCTGTAACAGATGCCCCCCGCCCCCAAGCACCTTAAACACATGATTTTCCTTATTATATTTTCTAAAGAATTTTCTCAACATTATAGTTTCAACCATATACCTGACAGTCTGCTATATTCAACTGTTCCCCTATCCCTTCCTCCAATTCCTTGGGCCATCTGACCCATCCTCCCAACCCTAGCCCCTTCAAGCCTGCAAAGCCCCACCCAAAGTTATCCCTATGCCCCCATCTTATCCCCTTCCTGTACAAATACTTACCTCCAGCTTATCATAGACTTCACCCATGTAGGCATCAGCTCACAACCTTTCTCTTCCTCCTCTCCCCCGCCAAATTCCTTTAAGCCTATCTTCCAGTCTCTAGCTTTCTGAAACAGCTTGGTTTGCTTGTTTCATATCAGAGAGGTCATGTAGTATTTGTCCTTCAATGCCTGACTTGCTTCACTCAACATAAGGTCCTCAAGATTCATCCATGTTATCACATGTATTTGTACTGTATTCCTTCTTACAGCTGAGTAGTATTCCATTGTATGCATATACCACACTTTATTTATCCATTCATCTGTTGATGGCCATGTGGGTTGATTCGAACTTTTGGCAGTAGTGAATAATGCCGCTATGACCTTTGGTGTGTGTATATCGGTTTGTGTCTTTATTTTCAATTCTTCTAGTATATACCCAGCAGTGGAATTGATGTGTCATATGGCAAATCTATAGCTAACTTTTTGAGAAACTACCAAACTGTCCTCCAGAATGGCTGGGTCCTTCTGCATTCCCGCCAGCAGTGGATAAGTGTTTCCTTTCCTCCACATCCTCTCCAGCACTTGTAGTCTTCTGTTTTTTTGATAGCTGCCAGTCTTATGGGAGTAAGATGGTATCTCATTGTAATTTTGATTTGCATTTCCCTAATAGCTAGATATTTGGAGCATTTTTTCATGTGCTTTTTAGCCATTTGTATTTCTTATTTGGAGAAGTGTCTGTTTAAATCTTTTTCCCATTTTTTAAATGGGTTGTCTTTTTGTTTTCAAGATATAGGAGTTCTTTATATATGCAGGTTATAAGTCTTCTATCAGATATATGGTTATCAGATATTTTTTCCCATTGGGTAGGCTCTCTTTTCACTTTCTTGACAGACTCCTTTGAGGTGCAGAAGGCTTTAATTTTGAGGAAGTCCCATTTATCTGTTTGTACTTTTGCTGCTTATGCTTTGGATATGAAGTTCATGAAGCCATTTCCTATTACAAGGTCCTGTAGATGCTTCCCTACATTGTTTTCCAAGGTCTTCATGGTCTTGGCTCTTATATTTAGGTCTTTGATCAATCTTGAGTTAATTTTTGTATAAGCTGTGAGATGGTAACTCTTTCCTTCTTTTGCATATGGATATCCAGTGCTCTAGACACCGTGAAGAGGCCATTCTCTCCCTATTGAGTGGGCTTGGTGGCCATGTCGAATATCAGATGAGTGTATATATGAGGATCTATATCAGAACTCTCAGTTCAGTTCCATTGGTCAGTGTGTCTATCCTTATGCCAATACCATGCTGTTTTCACTACTATAGCTGTGTAGTATGTTTTGAAGTCAGGTAGTGTGATTCCTCCAATTTCATTTTTCTTTTTCAATATGTCTTTGGCTATTCAGGGCTTATTTTCTTTCCAAATAAGTTTCATAGTTTTTTTAGTTCATTAAAAAATGCTGTGTTGATTTTTATTGGGATTGCACTGAATCTGTAGATCAGTTTTGGTAGGATAGACATTTTAATAATATTTAGTCTTCCTATCCATGAACAGGAAATATTCTTCCCTTTATTTAGGTCTTCTTTGATTTCCTTGAACAGCGTTATGCAGTTTTTTGTCTTTACATCGTTAAGTTAAATTTATTCCTAGGTATTTGATATTTTTATTTACTATTGTAAATGGTATTTGTTTCTTCATTTCCACCTCAGATTGCTTATCATCGTTGTACAGAAATGCTACTGATTTTTGTGCATTGATCTTATAACATGCGACTTTACGGAACTCATTTATAAGCTCTAGAAGCTTTGTTGTAGACTTCTCACGGCTTTCTATGTATGGGATCATGTCATCTGCAAATAGTGAAATTTTGACTTCTTCCTTTCCTATTTGGATCCCTTTTATATCTGGTTCTTGTCTCAGTGCTTGAGCAAGTACTTCTAACACAATGTTAAATAGAAGGGGTGATAGTGGGCATCCTTGTCTTGTTCCTAATCTTAGAGGGAAGGAATTTAGGATTTCACCATTGTAAATGATGTTAGCTGTGGGTTTTTCATATATACCCCTTATCATGTTCAGAAAGTTACCTTCTATTCCTAATTTTTGCAGTGTTTTTATCAAAGAGTGCTGTATTTTGTCAAATGCTTTTTCTGCATCTATAGATATGATCATGTGATTTTTTTCCTTCAATCTGTTTTATGTGATGTATTACATTAATTGATTTTCTTATGTTGAACCATCCTTGCATACCAGGAATGAAACCCACTTGGTCGTGGTGTGTAATTCATTTAATGTGTTGTTGAATATAATTAGCAAGTATTTTGTTGAGGATTTCGCATCTAGGTTCATTAGAGAGATTGGTCTGTAATTTTCCTTTCTTGTGGTGTCTTTGTTTAGCTTTGGTATTAGGGTAATGTTGGCATCATAAAATGAATTAGGCAATGTGCCTTCTATTTGGATTTTTTGGAAGAGTTTAAGCAAGATTGATGTTAGTTCTTTCCGGAATATTTGGTAGAATTCACCTGTGAAGCCATCTGGCCCAGGGCTCTTCTTAGTTGGGAGGTTTTTAATGACTTTTTCTATTGCTTTCCTTTTGATTGGTTTGTTGAGATCCTCAATTTCTTCCTTCTGCAATGGTAGGCTGCATATGTGTTTCTAGGAATTTGTCCATTTCCTCTAAATTGTCTTTCTTGTTGGAATATAGTTTTTCAAAGTATCCTCTTATGATAGTCTTTATTTCAGTGGGGTCACTGGTGATATCCCCGTTCTCATTTTTTGTTTTGTATATTTGCATCTTCTCTCTTTTTTCTTTGCTAGTCTAGCTAAGGGTATGTCTATTTTATTGATCTTCTCGAAGAACCAGCTCTTTGTTTTGTTTATTTTTTTGAGTGCTTTCTTATTTTTTATTACATTTAGTTCTGCTCTGATCTTTGTTCTTTCTTTGGGGCTAGTTTGTTATTGTTTTTTACTAGTTCTTCCAAGTGCGCAGTTCTTCAATTTTAGCTCTTTCTTTTTTTTTTTTTTTTTTTGATGTATGAATTTATGACTATGAATTTCCCTCTCAGTACAGTTTTTGCTGCATCCCACAATTTTGATATGTTGTGTTATAATTTTCATTAGTTTCAAGATAGTGATTTCTGTTGAGATTTCCTCCTTGACCCACTGTTTTTCTAAGAGTGTGTTGTTTAACTTCCATATCTTGGTGCCAAATCTGGGTCTCTGGCCCTTGCAGATTTCCAGCTTCATTTCACTGTGATCAGAGAAATTATTTTGTATGATTTCAATCTTTCTGAATTCATCGAGACTTCCTTTGTGGCCTAGCATGTGGTCTATTTTGGAGAATGATCCATGTGCACTTGAGAAGAATGTATATGGAAGAAAAGCAACAGAAGTCAGAAGACAGAACAATGAAGGAAAGAAGAGAAAGTAGTTTGAAAAAAATAAGCAAAAGAAAAAAAAAGGGAAAACAACAATCAAGAAACAAAACAGCAAGAAAGACTCAACCCAGGCAAAACAGCCTTTCCTCTTAGGCCTCTAGAGACTTTCTCAGGCTGCTGGTGCTCATCACTCACCCTGTAGCCTGCCCTCTGCAGGTGATGGATCTAATTTTAGTGAATAAAATGAAGGAAAAAGAAAGAAAAAAGATTTTTAAAAAGCCACATAAAACAAAACAATAGAAACTCAGTCTATAATTTCCCTATCATAAGGTTCTAGCTGGATGCCTTATCTCCCCCTCAATGACCCTTCTCTTAGGACATACTGGGACTCGAACCATTGACCTACATGCAAAGCAGGAATTCCCCCACTGTGCTACAGCAGCTCTGTAGGCTAAACAGGTTTTGAAAGCTTATTGGGCTCTTCCTGCCCCCATTTCCTTTAGGCAAGTTGGACTTTTGATAGTTTTCAGTGGCCAGGCTAGGTAGTTGCCTGTCTCTGCCCCCTCCCTTACCAAGTTCCTCTCTCTCAGGGTGGCTGGGTGTGACAGAATCCCAGTCCCCTCTCCCCAGGGCCACCTCATTGCTGGCTGGTATCCTCCCCGAGATTCAAATGGGGCACAGGTGTCCAAACCCACAGAAAGGAAACCGCTCTCCATCCTTCACCAGATACCTCTTCCTCCCAGAAAATGCTCACTTCCACTGATAAGAGCCAGGGGGTTCACCGAGGCTATTTGCTTTGAAGGAGGGGCTTAGCTGCCGGCTGTTTCCAGCCACAGGAGTGAACAACTCACAGTTTTCCCTTGGGCTCTTTATCTCTTTGTCCAGCTCCCTCCAGATCAATGCTCTGAAGCCTCCTGCTCTGTGGATTCCCAAAAGAGCTCACTTGGGTAGGAATTTGCCCTTTCTCTGCCATTTTTTGTGAAAGAGCTGGGCAGTACCTACTACATCAACACCATTTTCCAAGAACTTGCCTACGTGGAGTTTGAAACTCACAGATAACACTCTTGATTTATTTATTCTCTTCCCAGATGTTCTATCAAATACAGAGAGTGGTGTGTTGAAGTCTCCAACTGTTATTATAGAGACATCTATTTCTTCCTTCATCTTTGCCAGTGTGTGCCTTGTATCTTGGGGTGTTCAGGTTAGGTGCATAAATGTTTAGTATAGTTATTTCTTCTTGGTGAATTACCCCTTTTATTAATATAAAGACCTTCTTCATCCCTTAGAACAGTTTTTCAATTAAAGTCTATTTTGTCTGATATTAGTATTGCTACTCCAGCTCGTTTTTGGTTACTCTTGGCATGGAATATCTTTTTCCAACCCTTCACTTTTATCCTGGTTGTGTCCATACTTCTGAGGTGAATCTGTTGTAGGCAACATATACATGGCTCATATTTTTTAATCCATCTTATCAGTCTGGTCTTTTGATTGGGGAGTTCAAGCCATTAACATTCAGTGTTATAAATGTAAAGGCATTACTTCATCCATTTTGACCTTTGGTTTTCTGTTCTCATATCATCCTATAGTTTATCATTTTACTCTTTCCAGTACTCTTCATTTCTACACTCTTCAGGTCTCTCATCCTTATTTTTTCCTTTCAGACTGCAGCACCCCTTTAGTATCTCTTGTAATTCTGTTCTTTTGTTAACATATTCTATCAGTTTTTGTTTGCCTATGAAGACTTTGAACTCTCCTTCATTTTTGAAGGACAGCTTTGCTGGATACAAAATTCTTGGTTGACAGTTTTTCTCTTTCAATACCTTAAATACATTGTACCACTTCTTCTCTCCTCCATGGTTTCTGATGAGAGGTCTGCACTTAATCTTATTGAGTTTCCCTTGTACATGATACTTTGTTCTTCTCTTGCTGCTTTCAAGATCTTCTCTTTATCTCTGATACATGTCATTCTTAATAGTAGTTGTCTTGGGGTAGGTCTGATCATGTTTATTCTGTTTGGGATGTGTTGTCCTTCTCAGATATTGATATTTATGTCTTTCATAAGGGTAGGGAAATTTTCAGTCATTATTTCCTTAAATATTCTTTCTGCTCCTTTTCCATTTTCTTCTCTTCCGGGAAACTGATAATGCATATGTTTTTGCATTTTGCATTGCCATTCAATTCCCTGAGACTCTGTTTCATTTCTTCCATTCTCTTCTCTTTCTGTTCTGCTGTCTTTTCCAGTTCAGATCTTCTGTCTTCAGAACCACTCATTCTGTATTCAGGCAGTTAAATCAGGTCTTGTGTGCTTCTAATTTTTTTTAATGAGTCTTTTAAAATTTATTTCCTCCCTTCCTCCTCCCCCACCTGCTGTTTTTGTTGTCTGTGTCCATTTGCTGTGTCATCTTTATCTATTTCTCTTTTTGGTCTCCTCTTCTCATTTTTTGTCCTCTAGGATTCATCAGGATTCAATCCTGGGGACCTCTGATGTGGAAAGAGGTTCCCTGTTAGGTGCACCACCTCAGTTCCTGGTTGCTGCTGTACTTCACCCTGACTCTCCTCTTCATCTTTCTCTTTGTTGTGTCATCATTTTGCTGCATGACTCACTTGCATGGGCACTGGCTCACTGTGTAGGCACTTGGCTCACGGCATGGGCACTGGCTTGCCGCATGGGCATGCTTTCTCTTCTTTTTCACCAGCAGGCCCCAGGAGCGAACTCAGGCCATCCCATATGGTAGGCAGAAGCCCTATCACTTGAGCCACATCCACTTCCCCTTCTAATGTATTTTCAGTCTCATCCATCGTGTCTTTCATTCCCATAAGGTCAGAACTTTTCTTTGCAGACTTTCAAATTGTTCATTATGCTCACTCAATGTCTTAATATCCTTTATCTCTTTAGTCATATTTTCTTTCAATTCTTTAAAATGATTTAGAAGAGTTGTGTGACTATCATTGATTAATTGTCTTAAATCCTGAATCTCCTCAGGATATTTGGTTTGTTCCTTTGGCTGGGCCATCTCTTCCTGTTTCCTAATATGGCTTGTAATTTTTTGCTGAAGTCTAGGCATCTGATATCTTGATAAATTTACTCTGATGGTCAGTTTCTCTCTCTTGCCTATTGTTATTATATTTTTCACAGCTCTTTGATATTTGGTTCAACTTATCCTAAGTCTTTAAAATTGCACAGCTTAAGTTACCAAAATCATGCCAGGGACTCACCAATGGGGTGCAGACTTTCTTCCAGTGGTGGGGTAAAGAGAGCTCTAAAAGAAGTTTCTGTCCATGTAATTTCCAGACTGGTCAGCAGATGGTGCTCATTGGCACACCTTTCCACAGAGGTGTATCTCTCTCGATTTTCCTTTGTTTTTTCTGGCCAGATCTGAGTTTCAAAGCAGTCTCCACTGGCAAAATTCACTGAAGGAAAGCCCCCAACTTCCCCTCCCTTTATTTTTGTAACAACTGACAGGGAGGAAGACATCTACTCCCCTTTCAGTCAGCTGAAATGAGCAGGAGTTTTACCCCTGCTGATGATGGAGCCATCTTGGACGGGAAGGGGGGTTAAAAAAAAAAATATATATATATATATATATATATCCTGTATTATATCTAGTAAAGATCTTAGTCAACCTTCTTTACACTATGAAGGTGTCATTTTTATCCTGTCAAAACTTATTATGTTATGTACCTACTGTTCTCTGGGCTGTTACTGAGTCATCACGGCTGTGATTGTGTTGCCATCTGTATTGTTAAGTAGATAAGGTCAGCAGCATAATTTAACTGAGGGGTCTAACTTTCTTCCTGTCCTGAGTGATAATGTGGGCTGGGCTTCACTTTTATCTTGTGCTTGAATTGCAGTGGATAAACTCACGCACAATTGTGCTCTTGGACAGCGTAGAGAAGTTGCACGTGATTGATCGACAAACTCAAGAGGAATTGGAAACAGTGGAAATCTCAGAAGTCCAGTTGGTCTATAATAGCAGCCATTTCAAATCACTAGCCACGGGAGGAAATGTTAGCCAGGCGCTAGTAAGTGTAATCTGTTATCTTGGTGGTGGTTTTTATAAACTTGGTATTTTTGTTGTTATTGTTTTGTTTTAGAAATAGTATTGTGGGGAGTTGTCTTTCTGTCTTGAGGTATTTCTTTAAAAGCCAGCAGATTGAACATTATAGTGAGTATAAATAACACAGTTCATTTATAAATGTGATTGTGGCTTTGTGTTTAAACATAGAATTACTGTCTGACTCAGCATTTCTACTCCTACGTATATACTCAATAGCATTGAAATATATGTTTACATAAAAACATGTATGCAGATGTTCATAGCATCATTATTCATAGTGCTCAGAAGTAGAAAAAACCCATATGTCCAGCAGCTGATAAAAGGATACACAGAATGTAGTATAGCCATACAAGAGAAAAATAGTCATAAAAAGGAATGATGTACTATTGCATAGTACAATGTGTTTGAACCTTGAAGACATTATGCTAAGTGAAAGAATCCATACACAAGATGCCGTATATTGTATGATTCATTTATGCAAAATGCCCAGAATAGGCAAATCCATGGAGAGAGGAAGTAGATTAGTAGCTGCCTGGGACTGGAGTTGGGAATGGGGACTGACTGCAGATGGGTACAAAGGATCTCTGTGGTTTGATGGAGCTGTTATAAAACTGGATTTTGGTGATGGCTGAACAACTGTAAGTTTACAAAAAATCATTGTATTGTACGTTTAATACATTTTATAGTACTACTATATAAATTATACCTCATTACTATTGGTGGGAAAAAAAGGCAATTGAGTGTTTAAAACAAAAATAATGTTTAGTGAGGTTTAGGATATGTAGAAGGTAAAAGAACATGTTAAAATATTCCATGGGATGCAGTCAGCAAAATCCAGCAAAATATGGGGGTGGGGGTGGGGGACAGATGATAGCTCAAGTCGTTGAGCGCCTGCTTCCCATGTACGAGGTCCTGGGTTCAGTTGCCAGTACCTCCAAAATGGAATGGAATGGGATGAAATAGAATCTTAGAAAAGAAAGAAAAGTATATAGTAGAAAAATTACTGTTTCTAAACAGTGCCCCAGCTTCTTCAACAAATAAACTTCAAGGAAGTTATGCTATGTCTAAGGAGCTGTTTCTCTTCCTGTGTTGTTCTCCTGTGTGTTCACTTCCTGGGCTCCAGCTCGAAACTCCAACTAACTCCACTGCCATGTCTTTTCTCTGTGAGTCCCTGCCCACTGCGGGGGTGGGAAGGGGTAGATGCAACATCCCAATCAAAACCTTAATCAGTATTTAATCAGGTAAACCTCTGAATCCAATATAATCTAATATGCCCAAAGGAAAAAACCAGTTCATAAACATAATCTCATAACTATTTTTGGAATTCACAATGCAAAACTGCTACAACATTTATGAGCAGTTTGAAATCTAAGCACTTATTGGTTACTTGATACTGAGGAATGAAGATTATTTTTAAAAGTGTATTAATGGAACCATGGTTATGTTTAAAAGTCTTCTTATTTTTTAGGTATATTACATTTTTATAAATGAAATATTCAATATCTGGGATTTGTTTCAAAATTGTACTGTTACAGTGGGATTATAGATGAAACAAGATTGTTGACAAACTGATAATTGATGAAGCTGAGTGATGGATGCATGGGGATTAATTATATTCGTCTCTTTACCTTTATATATATTTTAAAATGTCCATAATAAAAAGTTAAGAAAAATTTACAGTTATTAGTTATAGTTATGCATTTTGGGAGCTTTATAAATATCAATTAAGCCTTACAGAAGCTGTGTAAGGTTTTTCTTTTTTATGAATTGATAAGGTCCTTTTTATTACTTAAAAATTTTAATACAGTATAGTAGATTCCAGGGACTCTTAGGAAGAGTCACACAGTTGTGATGCACAGAAATGTAACATTTTAAGTCTTTAGTAACATTGCATATAATTTATAAACCTATTTTCCATAGCATTTAGGATCATCTCACTTGGATCTCTATTAGGCATCTCAAACTTTGCATATCTAAGCCTGAACGCTTGATTTCTACCCTGAGGACAAGGTCCTATATATTCTTCACCATCTCCTGAACTTGGGGAGTTTCCTTATGCCTCAGTTTCTCCTTTAGCAAACCCTTTAGCCCTTTGTCAATGTTCCAGATATATCCCTAATGAGACCATTTCTCATTTTTCCCATTGGCACCCCAGCCCATATCACTGTTACTGGTTGCCTACAGCCTTGCTGCTCCTCAAGCAACATTGCCATCATCTAGGAGATTGTTAAGAAAGTCATGACTACACTGCAGCCTTACTAAGTTACTACCTGCATTTTAACATGTGCCCTGGAAGATTCATATGCACAGTAAATTAAAGGAAAATTCTGTTATTGGAGTAGTTGTAGGTTTACAGAAAAATTATGTAGAAAGTACATAATTCTATATATTTTCCCCCTCTCTCACACACAGATTTCCCTATTAACATTTTTCATTAGGTTGGTGCTTTCAATACAATTGATGAAACTATTATAACTATGCTATTAACTTTTATTTACATTAGGGTTCACTCTTTGGGTTGTATAGTTCTATGGGATTTTTTTGTGTGTGTATGTATGATAACTTATATACAACCTAAAATATCCTGCGCCTTTTTAATCCTTTATCAAATATACAATTCACTGGTACTAATTACATTCACAAAGTTGTGTTTTCATCACCATTACCCATTGCTAAAACTTTTCTATCTCTCCAAACAGAAAATCTGTACCCATTATACATTGATTCTTTATTCCCTTCCCTGGGCATGGTAAATTGTATTCTAGTTTCTGTTTTTATGAACTTGTATATTCTGCTTATTTCATATAAGTGAGATCATTTGGTATTTGTCCTTTTGTGTCTGATATATTTTTTTCAAAATGATGTCTTCTGGATTCATCTATGTTGTTGCATGTATCAGCGTTTTGTTCCTTTTTATGACTGAGTAATAATCCATTATATGAATGTTCCACATTTTGTTAATCCATTCATTTGATGATGGACACTTGGGTTGCTTCCACCTTTTGGCAGTCGTGAACAATGTTGCTATGAACATTAGTGTGCAAATATTGTTTGAGTCCCTGCTTTCAGTTCTTTTTGGTATATAATGAGAAGTGCAATTGCTGGGTCATATGGTTATTCTATGCTTAATTTTCTGAGGAAGTGTCAAACTATTTTCCCCAGTGACTGTGGAAACAGTGAATGTGTGTTACTTCTTCTTCATATCCTCACCAACACTTACTTTCCAGTTTTAAATAGTAATCATTCTAGTGGGTGAGAAATAATATCTCATTGTGGTTTTGATTTGCATTTTAATGGCATCCTATTTGGATGCCTTTTATTTCTATTCTTATCTAAATAGCTAGAACTTCTAATGCAATGTTGATGTTGAATAACAGTGGACATCCTTGTCTTGTTCCTGATTTTAGGCTGAAAGCTTTTGATTTTTCACCATTGGATATTAGCACATATGCACATAAAATTTTGAGAAGCTCCAGCCCTGACATTTCCAGCTTCCTCTCTTGCTCTTTCTATGATTTTGTTCTCCATTTATGTGGTGGTAGGCAATCCGAGATGGCTCCCCAAGTTCCCACCTCCCAGTGTACACCTTCTATATAATCCCCTCCTTGAGTGAAGGCCAAACCTATGAATATTATAGGACATTCACTCCCTTGATGAGGTTATGTTATATGGCAGAGGTGATGGGAGCTTTTTTTTTATTTTTAATTTTTAATAAAAAGCTCTATCTTTGCAAACTGGAGAGAGCTTTAAAATATGAGCACTTCTTCTGCCAGGTTGTGAGAGGGCCACGTGGCTAAGAATTGATAGCAGCCTCTAGGAGCTGTGAACTCCCCCAGGCAGACAGCTTGCAAGAAAGCAGGGATCTCTGTCCAACAACTGCATGGAAGTGAATTCTGCCAACAACTTAAATGAACTTGAAAGAGGACTCTTGAGTTTCAAATAAACACACAGCCCAGCTGACACCTTTATTTCATTATTTTTGTAAGGTTTTTACAAAGTTGGGAAACTGAATGTCAGAGGTTTAAAAATTGTTTAAGGTCATACCTAGTAAATGGTAGAGCTAAAATTTGCAACCCAGATTTATCTGACTATATGTTTCTTTTTGATTTTTCTATTTCTATTTCTATTTCTATTTTGCTGAGCTATGCTGCCTCCCATATACTATATTTCTTGGTCTTCCTGGTTCTTCTTGTGTTTTTTGTTGATGTTTATTTCACAGAACTTGGACTTATCATTTTCAATCAGCTTCATTCTTTGCCAGAAGCAGTGACTACCTGTCATCCAGCAATGGGCAGTTGCAATAGTTTTCCTTTAGATTCAGAAGTTTACATGTTTCCTACCTCTTCTGCATTCTAAAAAATAAAAAGGCCATACATAATCAGAGAATTACTTCTTGCACATTGTCTTTACCATTTCCACTGTCAAGCTGGTGCTTGACTGACATCTCTTCCTCATTCATTTATGGGATGAAACCATGTTGTCCTAGAATATTGTCTCTGCAGTTAACATTCTTTAAAACTTAATGAGACTTCTAATTCATGTAATTTTTTACCTTTTTGTTTGTTTTTTTCAGGCTTTGGTTGGCGAGAAGGCTTGTTATCAATCCATCAGTAGCTACAGTGGTCAGATCTTTTATTTAGGGACAAAAGTAAGCTCTTTTGTGACTTCGTATTTGTGTATGTCAGAGGAGTTGGGGCTGAAAGAAGTTGCTGGCAAAGAGGGCAGTGTATTGCAAAGTAAATACTGATGAGTAATTAAAAACTCCTAGCAGTTAGGTGGTTTTGATTTTGGATTTTTTTTAACTAATTAACTTCTTTCCTCTATTTCTAGATATATATATATATATATATATATATATATTTTTTTTTTTTTTTAGATTTTGACTAATAAGACTCTCATTTTCTAGATTCAGGGCTACATTTTTATATCTTCTTCACCTTTATATTCTCATGACCAGGAAGACACCTTATCATATATATTTGTCATGCAATTAAGATGACTTTTAGCTGAGGTCAGTTTAGGATATATTAAAATGTATTGAGGCAGTTGACCTGGATTAGAATCACTGGAATAGGAATTTTTGTATATCAGTTTGTTTCTTTGCCTTTTTTAAAAAAACCTGGTATGAAGAAATATATCTTCACTATTAACATTCAAACAAAAGATTGCCAAGTCAATATAGATTGATGAGCTTGGGCTTTTCTTTGTTCCTTGTCTGGAATTATGTCCTTCTTGGACTGTGGACTTATTGACCTTTAAATGTTTATTTGATTTGCTCGTTAATGTGGGCCCTTGAAAACCTTTAGAAAAGTATAAAATATACTTCTAACTGTGGTATGAAATGTTTTAAAGAGAGTGAAAAATGTGATGAGGGACTGAAACTAATGTATCTCCCATGCAAATTGTATTAGGGTTCTTTAAGGAAGCAGAACTAAATCTTAAATCTTAAATAAATATTAAATGTAATATATATTAAATATTATGAGACTATATATAAAGAATTGGCTCATGAGACTGTGGGGATGGAAAAGTCTAAATTCTATAGGATAGGTGGCAAGTTCTCTCTTCTGACTATAGAAATCATCAGCTCTCCTTTTAAGGTCTTCTGTTCATTAGATGAGACTTCTCTCATTGTTGAAGGCAATCTCCTTAGTTGATTGTAGATGTAATCAACTATAGATGCAATCACCTTATTAATGATTTAAATCAATTAAATATCCTCACAGTAATAGGCCAGTGATTGCTTGAATGAACAACTGGATACCATAGCCTAGCCAAGTTGTACATGAACTTAACCATCTCATAGGTGAACATTTTAATTTCTTTCTCTTTATTTTCTAGTCTGTTTATGTGATGATGCTGAGGAGTTGGAGAGAGGTGAGTTCAAAATAATTTCATATGGCAGAACTACTGAATTAATACCATTTTTGCTTTTACTTGGCAGAAAAAGAGTCTTTGGGTTTATTATTCTTTTTTTTTTTTTAAGATTTATTTGTTTATTTAATTTCCCCCCCTCCCCTGGTTGTCTGTTCTTGGTGTCTTTTTGCTGCGTCTTGTTTCTTTGTCCGCTTCTGTTGTCGTCAGCGGCACGGGAAGTGTGGGTGGCGCCATTCCTGGGCAGGCTGCTCTCTCCTTTCCCGCTGGGCGGCTTTCCTCACAGGCGCACTCCTTGCGTGTGGGGCTCCCCATGCGGGGGACACCCCTGCATGGCAGGGCACTCCCTGTGCGCATCAGCACTGCGCACGGCCAGCTCCACACGGGTCAAGGAGGCCCGGGGTTTGAACCGCGGACCTCCCATATGGTAGACGGACCCCCTAACCACTGGGCCAAAGTCCGTTTCCCAGGGGTTTATCATTCTTAATTTCAGAAGGTACGTTACAACCATTCTGTTAGGTACTTGATAAAACAGATTGTATAGGTTAGGATTAGGTTGACTGCATGTATCAGAAAATTAAAAGTAACAGTGGTTTAAACAAGATTTCTCTTCCACTTAAAACAGTTAGAAGGTAGATAGTCTGTGACTAGGATGGCAGCTTCATGGTCTTCAGTATGTCAGTTCCAGTTTCAAAGTCATTATATGGCCCAGAATGGCTGTTGAAACTCCAGTGTTAAATCTGCATTACAGGAAGGACAAAAGAAAAAAAGAAAGATGCTATCCATCCCTGTTATGGTGATATCCCAGAAATACCAAATAACATTTGCATTTACTTATCTTTGGCCAGAACTTAGTTGTTTGGTTTCAACTGGCTATAAGAGGGTCTTTAAAATGTCTTTTAGTTGGTGTATTGCTATCTCAGATAAACTTGGGATTTGTTATTAAAGAGAAGGGAGTATGTAGATGTGATGAACAACTAGCCATTTCTGCCACAGTGACATTCCAGCTTCTTCCCCTTTTCAGATTTAGACCCCATTGCTGCCTGCGCTAGCCCTCTATATAGTCACTGTAGTATCCAGTGTGTTCGAAAATTATTTTTCTTAGAAATAAGATATTCACATGGCTATTGGAATAACTTTAGCTACTAAGCAGGAAATTGTGGAGAGATAGTAGGTAGAGTAGGAATTCTGACTGGGGATTGATCAAAAGAGTCTGGCTTCTTTCATTTTAGAGAGTGGATCATCTTCTGAAACAAGATTGTCTTACAGAAGCCTTGGCTCTTGCATGGTCTTTCCATGAAGGAAAAGCAAAAGCAGTAGTGGGTAAGCTAACAGAATACCTACGTCGTAGAGATGTTACCAAGCCTTACAGACTTCTTGTGCAGAAGGTTAATGACAAATATGGTATATAGAATTTAAAATGTCATTTTAAAAATTCTTTCATTTCATGAGGAAAATTTACTGTAGAACAGAAGGAAATTACATTGATATGCTGTCTGGTCCAGTAGATATGAGGTGTGCCTATTATGGCAAGTTATCCAACATTTTGATACTTAATGATTGTTATAATTATGTATATGTTTAGCACAAGTTGCTAATAGAAGACCAGAACACAGTTTAACTCCTGAAGATGTAGAATAACTTTTGTTTTGTGCTGGATTTTGCTTCTCACAGGATTATCAGGGGATGCCAGTAAGCGAAAGGCTGTTGTTGCAGATCGGGTAAGTTTTTTAATAGGGTCTTTACTAGGCTACAATATAGATTTGCTTTTGGCATTTGCTAATCTTTTGTTAGGTAAATGGATACAGTCAAGGAGACAGTAGATAAAAACAAAAGTCCAGTTAGATTCTCTGGTGTCATTTTTTAATTCTTTATTACCATCTCTTCTTTTTTTTCTTTTGCCCACTCTCCTAAGAATATGATAAAGTAGTGTAAGAGTCAAAAGACCAGTAGCAGAAAGGAGGAGGAAAATCTGAGGATCCATATAACTTTTGAACTAATTATAGCCCACAAAAGATGACGTTTGTTGTTTTTATTAATTGATTATTAATTGTGAGAAATACATTGCCTGAGGTATCAGAGACAGTTAATGCTTTAATATTATTAAGAGTATTTTTAATTAGCATTAATGTAATTAATGCTAATATTTAATAGTAGCCTTGTTTTTCTAGTCTAGACTTGGTTGAATTCATTTCCTGTAATCATTCTGCTCCCTTTTTATTCTGTAAATGATTTAGTAAGAAGTATATTCCAAATGAAATATTTAGAAAACTTGAACAGAAATTGGTTGCTCTTTGGACTTAAATGATTTGTATCTGCCAAAAAGAATTGGCTAACAGTGCTCTTTACAGAAAGGTCTACAGCAGGGAATTATTGAAGATCTTAATTTCAGTTTTTCATTTCCTGGAGCAGTATCGATACTACTGAGATTTACTAGCTGGGGATATTTCTTAGGAAAGGTTAGAAAATTTGTGCTAGTCCTAGGGCTGAAAGAAATTAGGATGGAGTTTTTTAAAAATTGGGGGAAATAAAGCCATTAAATGTTTCAATTATATTTTAATGTACTAACAAGGCCTGATTCTGTATTACTTATGAGCACCATCACTGTTATATATTATGTATTTAAAAACTTTAAAGATATTTCTAATTTCTATGCAAGGCTATTTTCTTTACAGATGGTAGAAATCCTATTCCATTATGCAGATCGAGCTCTGAGAAAGTGCCCAGACCAGGGAAAAATCCAAGTGATGGAGCAACATTTTCAGGTATGCCTTTGCAGGTGCTTCTAGTAGACATTGCTATGAATATATATCTCTTTTATATTACTTGAACATAAGACTTTTATGTTTTGGTTAAACATTTTTCAATATTCAGAATTTTATTTCAGGGTTTGTAAAACATTCCAAGTAATTAAAATTTGAAGCAACAACTGAACAGTCACCTGGGAACACATGAGTAAAATGTGGAATGTTACTTGGACAGCTTGGTGCTATATGGAAGGAAAGGATTTGTGTATGAGGATATACCTTACAGTATCTGACACCCTGCTGATGATTAACATTTATGTTAACTAGGCTAGCAGCTAGTTGGAGGAGAGCTGTGCTACCAAGGTTTAAATTTAGTTCTCCCAGGAGCACCTATGACTCAAGAATAAATGAGATACAAAAAATATGCTCTCCAAAATATGCTAATGAAAGACATTTAGTTTATCTTGGAACAATTGAAAGGGAAGCCAAGGAATGGTTTAAAGCCCTGTGTAGTATTTATTTTGTGGCTTTTGTTTTTTGCAGTGATCCCCAAATTTTGTTATAAATCTCTGTTTCTCCTTCCCACTTCCCTCCTCTTTTAACAGTATTTGATTGTCTAATATAGGGGTTAGGAAGCTTTATCTAAAAAAGATGCAATGGTAAATATTTTAGGCTTTCCAAAGGGCCACATATGGTCCCTGTCTTTAGTCTTATAGAAAATAAAGGAAACAATGATGAGAACCATTATTCTGGCATTACTTTTTACCAGTGATTGGGGAAATAGAAGGAATAGACTCTTGAGAGAAAAATTATTACTTTTTAAAAAGTATTGTAATAGTGATGAAAAAGCTGTTAAGCACAAATCCTTTATTTTAGAAGCAAATATTTCAGAAAAAAATATAGGTACAATCTCATGGCTATAAGCTCCAAAAATAAATGACTCCACAAAACAAGAAATTCTTAAATAACCACGAACAATTAAAGGAGAAAGAAAGGGGATGGAACACTAAGAGAATTATCTGTTTGTAAAGCTAAGAACATCTACAAAAGATGGAGAGAGGCATATAACCAAAGATACATGCCCAAAGCATCATGAACCTATAAGATTGCCAGAAAAGAAAATGTTATAGATTGTGCCTA
Source organism: Dasypus novemcinctus (assembly GCF_030445035.2). Lineage (NCBI taxonomy): Eukaryota > Metazoa > Chordata > Mammalia > Cingulata > Dasypodidae > Dasypus > Dasypus novemcinctus. The sequence continues at coordinate 59,729,582 of NC_080676.1, forward strand.
CCAAAATGCTAAGGGGTACAGCAAATGGATTTTGACAACGATTCACTTGAGTGTGTACTCTGCAAGGTTCTAAGCAATGTGGTTGTTATTCGTTTTTTCCTTTATTCTTATAACAACTCCATAAAGTAGATAATTGTTTTTTCTCTATTTTGTAGATGTAGAAACTGAAGCTTAGTAAATTTCCAAGGCAATATTGCTCTTAAGTGGTGGAGCCAGGATTCAAATATAAATCTTTTTTATTCCAAAGCCCATGCTCTTAACTTGCTATTGTGCTAAATTCTTATTTCTAAAGCAATGAAAAGAAAGGATGGATGAGAAGGGGTGCTACTAATAAATAGCCAAGAATAATAATTATAGCAAACACTTAAACTTTAAAGAATGTTCTTTAAAGTAGAAAAGTCCAGGTAAATATTTTAAAGAAAAAAGCTGAAGCCCAGCACATGTGGCATGTAGTTGCTTTATGATTGCTCCAATTGTTAGATCCAGTGCAATGATAACCCAGGATACTATTGGAACAGTCTACGCCACCATTAAAATTTGTAACTTTGGATCAGTTTTCAAGTAAGGCATACTTGATTAAGCATGGATGCCTAAGCAGGGGAGACACAATTTATTTCACTTAGGGAGATAATTTTCTTCTGGAGAAGGTGATTATTAGTATTAATGCTAATATTATCCATTAATTTTAATGGCAATTAATAGAAAGTCCATTAATATGAAATGCACACACAGTTGGCTACAGATCTGTTTTAAATGTTATTAAAAAATAATTAGATAGGTTGACTCTTTAAAAGTAAATCTTTATTTTTAAAAGAAGAATGGATTTAGGAAATTATTTTGTGATAATCCCAGTATGATTTGTGAGCATTTTCTGTGAGTTCACCTAAAAGCAACCTTTTATTAAAAAAATATATATATATTTAATTTATTTTTAAAAGATACTTAGTTATAAAAGATGCTACATAAAAAAAATATAAGGGATTTCCATATGCCCCACTCCTTATACCTTCCACTTTTGCCACATTAACAACTGCTTTCCTTAGTGTGGTACATTCATCGCAATTGATGAACACATTTTGGAGCATTGCCGCACAGCATGGATTATAGTTTACATTGTACTTTACACGCTCTCCCACTCCATTCTGTAGGTTATGGCAGGTTACATAATGGCCTATATCTGTCTTTGCAATGTCATTGAGAACAATTCCAAGTCCTGAAAACGCCCCCATTTTACACCTCTTTTTCCCTCTCCCTGACTTCGGCACCTCCAGTGACCACTGTCTGCACATCAATGATATAATTTTTTCCATTGTAAAAGCAACCATTTTTAACTCATACAATTGCCTTTTTGAAGGGAATATGAGGTCAGTGTATTAATGGAATGCCTATGACATATCTCGATTTCATTAGGGCATTTGTCTAAATTTTCCATTACCCCATTGGCTAAAATAGTAAAGTGTGGTGGAAGATAGGTCTATTATATGGATTTGCAGCTAGATAAACATCCCTATTCAAAAAGTATTCTTCGGTAGCCTAGTATTAATTACATTTTAGAGTGCTTTCATATGCAGTTTTTTACTCTTTGATTTGGATGAAGATTTAATGACTTGCTTGTCAAATTTAGATGATAACCAAGAATCACGGTTCAAAATGAGTTTGACAAAGTGCAGTGAAATCATTGAGATGAAATTTAACAAAGATAAACATCCAGACTTGCATTAGATTCAGATAATTAGATTGTGTGAGTACTAGATTGGGAAGAGCCAGCAGGACAGGGTTTTAGTTGACCACAAACTTAGTGTGAACCAGTAGTGTGCTAAGGTCCAGACAAAGGAAAATAATAGTACCCTTGTGCTACCTGTTTCAGATGAAGCCCCTAAGGTATTATGTTCAATTCTAAGCCTCCCATTTAATGAGCTGTTGGCAATTCAGCTACATAGCATGACTGAGATGGTGGGAGGTTTAAAAAACATTAAAATTTTGAATGTAATATTAAAAAAAATAAAGACAAAAATAAAAAATAAAAAAATAAAAATAAACATTAAAAAAAAGAATAATGGGTTTAATCTGAGGAGAAAATAAGAGGATTGAAATGCTTGCCTTTAAATGATGAAGGGCTCATATGGAGATTTACTATATCGCTACAGAGGGAAGACTAGTCATAAATGGGTAGAAGTGATGAGAAGATATATTTTGGTTAAAATGACTCACTTGAACATATTGAAATAAAGAGAGATTGACCGATGGATCAGGAGTGGTTTGAAAGACTTTTCTTTGCTGGCTGGGAAGATCTAAGATTCTGTAATCAGGATTAAGAAACTATTATTGGAATCTTAGGTAACCTTTAATCAGTTGGTATAAATTCCCTCTAAGACTGGTTTCTCTCAGTCAAAATAGTGAGAATCTGCATTTTACCAGCAGGTGGCACTCATGTCTGGCTGCCTCAATTTTAAATCTTTACCTTTGGCCAGGCATCTCATCTTTTCCTTATAACAGAATCTATAATGCTGTTATGTGTTTTTGCTTTCCTCCAAAGATCAATCAATATTTTGTCCTGTATTATAGAAAATCAGTTTTGGATCTTGTGATGTTTTTGACAGGCTATACCTTTTACTTATCTAAGAAAACATTTAATATTTTTGAATTTATAATTATAATTTATTTGTATAGTAACTAGTAGGATAAAAAGGAATTAAAGTGTTCTCTTTCTCATACATCTTGAGCTTCCTTTTTTCTTCCGGCTTCTCCTCATTAGGCTTATATTTGCCCAAGTCCTTCCCATCCTAAAACAAAGTTAGACAGCAAACAAATCCCTTCCTTGCCTCACACCATCCTCATCAGCCTTATGGCTCTTGTTTTCACATTCTTCACAGAGCCAAAATAAGAGTTGTTTACAGTGAATTCATTTCTTTACCTCCCTCTTACTCTTTAACCTATTCTCTATCAAATTTGTAGTCCATTAAGTCCTCATCTTACTGGTTCTCTGCAGCATTCAACACAATGAATGACTTCTTTTTAAAGATTTATTTTTTTAATTTATACACATGCCCCCACCCTCATGGTTTACACTCACTGTCTGTTCTTTGTGTCCACTTGTTTTCTCTTTTGGAGGCACCAGGCACCAAACCTGGGAGCTCCCTTAGTGGGAGAGAGGCACTCAATTGCTTGAGCTACCTCCACTCCCTGCTTTGTTGTTTTTCTCATTATCTTTCCTCTTTGTGTCTCCTTGTTGCATCAGCTCACTGCATCAGCCTGTCAAGCCAGCTTCCTGTCTTGCTCATGTTCTCCAGGAGGCACCAGGAACCAAACCTGGGACCTCTGAATCAGGCCTGCTGAATCAGACTCAGATTGGTGACTAGGATTTGTAATCAGCTTCTGAGATGACTCTTAAGCACATTAAAGTTTAAAAATTATTGCTGGGAGCTTGTGTAGCTCAGTGGTTGAGTGCTGGCTTCCCACATATGAGGTCCTGGATTCAATCCCCAGCCCCAGTACGTACGTACGTACACACACACACGCGCGCACGCGAATCATTGCTTTATAGTCTCTTTCCACATGACATAGATGACTATCTGACCAATCTCCTACCTTGATTGCTCTTTTGGGCTTTGAGATTCGTATAGTAAGCTGCCTGTTTATATCTCCATTTGGATGTCTTTTAGGTACCTCAAACTCACAAACTTCCCTTGGAAACCTGTGCCTCCTCTGATAATCCCTTTTTAGTGCACAGATACACCATCCACCTAAAGCAAGTTCTTTTGTGTGTTTCCCATCCATTCAACTACAGCTTGTAAGTCCTGCCTGTTCTGCCCCCTGAATGTTTCTTTAATCTGTTTATATTAAGCCTTTTATTTTGCCACTATCCTGGGCCAAGTCACCATGCCAGTTCTTTCTTGGTGTATTGCCATAACCCACTAATTGGTTTCCTGTACATATTCTTACTACATGTCATTGCATTTTCTATAAAGTAGCCAGATGGATGGGTATATCAAGTCATGATATTCCCCTGGTTTAAAAATATTTTAAGGACTTCCCAATGTTCCTAGAGTAAAGACAAAATCCCCTAACAGTTTCTAAGGCCCTGCATGATCTATCTCAGCCTAATTCCCCCTTATTGTCTGTATCCCTACCATACTAGAGTTTTCTTTAGTTTCTTGACCTCACCACTCTCTCTCAACTCAGAACCTTTCCCAAGGTGTTCTCCCTGCAAAAAAAGTTCTTTCCCATCTCCTTTTTGCTCAGGTAGGTCCTATTTATTTATTTATTTTTAAAGATTTATTTTATTTATTTCTCTTCCCCCCTCCCCCCATTGTCTGTTCTCTGTGTCTATCTGATGTGTGTTCTTCTGTGTCCACTCACATTCTTGTCATGTGGCACCAGGAAACTGTGTTGCTCTTTTTGTTGCATTATTTTGCTGCATCAGCTCTCTGTATGTGCGGCACCACACTGCCGGGTGGGCTGTGCTTTGTTCGTGCAGGGCAGCTCTTCTTGCAGGGCACACTCACTGCTCATGGGGCACCCCCACACGGGGGACACACCTGCATGGCACGGCACTCCTTGTGCAGCAGCACTGCGCGTGGGCCAGCCCGCCACACGGGTCAGGAGGCCCTGGGTATTAACCCTGGACGCTCCATATGGTAGACGGACACTCTATCACTTGAGCCACATCCACTTCCCCCTATTTATTTTCAGATCTTAGCTATGAACTCCCAGATTAAGTTAGGTACATTTCTTTGTAAAATACTTTGCACTTAAATTACACTTTCAATGTCAACCTTCCCCAGCTACACTGTAAGCTGCATAAGTTCAGGGACCATATCTGATTTTTTTTAAACTGTTTCCCCAGCACCTGGTTGAGTGCTGTTAATAAATCTTTGTTGAGAGATTTTTTAAAAAATGTGAACTTATGTTGTGTACAGTGTTTGTATTGGGAATACATTTTAAATTTTCATGTTTAAGAGGTTTGAACTATGAGCCAGGTTTAGAATTTAGCATTTCCAAAAACATATGTCCATAATCATGGTTAATATTATTGTATACTATGTACCTAGCAGCTAGCTCATTAATCTTTATGATTTCCTTTGTGATAGTTATTATTATTTATCTCTGTTTTACAGATGAGTAAGTAGATACACAGAAAGGTTGAGTAACTTGCCGGATAGCATACAACCCATAAATCATAGAACCACAGTAGGTAACCAGGCTCTTTGGCTCAGAAGTCGCCACTCTGTGTTATACTGTGCTGTGTCCCACAATTTATTCTTTGATAATCTCTGACCAAAATGTTGACAGGTAGCTCATTTTGAAAAAGAGGACTAAGTAAGTCAGGAGTTTTAGGAAGATATTGAAATGTATTTTTAAAGAAAAGTAAAATACAATTTAATTTGCTTAGGATAACCATGTTAATTATACTCAAATTAATTTGAATTGATAATGTTCTGTTTAGGAGCTGTTGATTTACTGTGGACGCAGTTTCATGTATTTTGGATTATTTTATCCTGCTATGCTGAATGTGTAATTATTTTATGAAACAACATAAAGGAATAAATAAATGAACATGGGGCATTTACTAATTTGAATCAAGCTAAAAAGATTTGAAAAATAAGGTAATTTTTAAAAGATCTTAATGAAGTCTCACATTGATTTACCAAGCTCTCTTCCAGTGTCATTTAATATTTCTGTGAGAAGCAAAACGTTAAAAGGTCATTGATACAGCAGCTGTTAGCATATATTTTTGTATTAAGAGACAATGCCAAGGAGTGGGGACTAAAAGCTGAACACAGTGAGGCAATTGGAGCTTTCCTTGGCTAATCCATCTTCCCCTAAGATGATTTGAGGAAGGAAAACAGTGTTGATGTCCAGCACACCACTCTGTCTCTAGGCTTGACTAAAGTGTTGGTTCAGGGGAGTCAGGTCTTTCCTAGAAGATGACTTTATCATCATATCTGAGAAAAACAGAAAGCAAAAATATATACACAAGTTCACACATGGATGTCTGTATCTATATAGCTGCTCATGGTGTTTGCATGCTAATACTGGGAATACCAGCTTCCAAGCTGAGACAGCCCCTAGAGAAAAAGGAGAAGAGAGGCTGTCTCTCTGTATCCATCTGTCTATATCCATGTATATATAGGGGCTTTCAGAGCAAGGCACCTGGTATATCTATATATCTCCATATCTATCTCTGTATATCTGTATCTATTTTGGTTCAAGTGTATGTACAGATACATGTATGTATGTATTTTTTCTAGGCTTTCTGTTAAAATGTCAGGTCATTTACAAATAATGCAGTTTTCATTACCTGATTGAGTTTTAAGATGTAAATTAGGAAAATTAATGTCAATGTTCCAAAAAGTGAAGGAATTTGCATCTCCTATGTCATTTCTTTACACATAATCCTTATGAAATAGGGAAAGTCAAGTCATATACTTTCAGTTGGCAAATGGTAAAATAGACACAAAGCAATAAAATCATCTATTCATTAACTCAAATTGGCAGGCTTAAATCAAGGTTTTCTGCCAGTTCAGGTTTTGAATCACATATCCATAATTGCCTTCTTTAATAAATCTTAAATATCCAAGAATATCTAATGAGAGAAGCTACTTCTTTGGGCACTTATATGGCTCTTCATAGAAAAAGAGATCAAAGAAATAAGTATTTCCTTTTTTTTTTTTATTCTGGAGACTTAAAATTGAGCCATTTCTCAGAGGGACCCTCAAATCTTTTGAGAGTCAGAGAATTCTGAGATAAAGCAGATATTGTTCAGTACATTTGTGTCAGAAGACTTTAGGCAAACAGCAACATGCAGCATGCAGCACAGACTGAACATATCAGATAGGGTTTTTCACACAGGCCCTTGATCTCTCACTGTCTCATGGAGAGGCATATGTAGATCTTCTGGACTGAAGATTTTGCTTAAGAGAAGGACCTATCCTTTCCCATTCTTTTTTCTTTCAGGGGTCTTGTGAGAGCAGCCTTCTAAATGGGGCAGGGTGGCGAGGGGTATTATCTGAGCTTTGGTGCCAGTTGCTCAGGGTGGCTCTTAACTAGTACTGGGAATGCTAACTCCTAGCTCTGACACCACTGGAGAGCCTGTGGTAAGTTGAGTCTACACTCAGCCCTTGCCAGTGGCAAGATAGATAGTTACTGATTCCACCTGGTTCATGTTCTGGCATCTTGGAGGTTGCCACCAGGGATTATCCTCTGGACAATTTAGTTTCTCTCTCCATAATCAGATTGTAAAAAGAAAGTCTTAAATATGGAAATAGATTTGACTTTAATATTTTATTTTGTTGATGGTTTTAAATGTTCAAAATTGGCTTCTTTAAGAAGCCAGATTGAAAGCATTAATTTGTCAGCTTTAACCATAAGAAAGTGAATTAGAAACAGGGGCAGGCGTGAGTACTATATCCATCCTCCTGTAGTTGTAAGAAATAATACAAATAGATCTCAGGTACCCTTAACCCACTTTTCCCCAGTGGTAACATCTTGCAAAACCATAGTACAATATCACAATCAGGATATTCACACTGAGCACAGTACAGATACAGAACATTTCTGTCACCCAGAAGATCCTGCAAGTTGCCTTTTATAGCCTCTCCCACCTCCCTCCTATTCCCTATCCCCTGCTTAACACCTGACGATCACTGGTGTGTTTTCTCTTTCTATAATTTTGTCATTTCAAGAATGTTATATAAATGCAATCATACACTATACAATTTTAGGAGATTAGCTTTTTTTTTCTCAGCATTATTCTCTGGATGTTCATCCAGGTTGTTTTATATTAACAATACTTTGTTCTTTTTAAAAATTTTTATTGCTGAGTATCATTCCATGGTATGGATGTACTATGGTTTGTTTAAGCATTCACCTATTTAAGGACATTTCGGTTGTTTTTGGTTTGGGGCTTTTTCAAGTAAAGCTGTGAATACCTGCGTAGAGGTTTCTGTGTGAACATTTTTCTTGGAGATATGCCCGAGTGCAATCGCTGGATTGTATGATAGTTACATGCTTAATTTTTAAAGAGATTGCCAAATTGTTTTGAGAATGGTTGTACCATTTTACATTCCCACCAGCTTTGTATGAGTGATCCAGTTTGTCTGGATCCTTCCCAGCATTTGGCGGTGTCACTAGTCTGATTGGTGTGTAATTATATCTCATTGTGGTTTTAATTTGAATTTTCCTGGTAGCCAATGATGATGTGCTTATTTGCCATCTGTATAGCTTTTTTGGTGAAATTCCCCTTCATGTTTTTGCCCGTGTTCTAACTGAATTGTTTATTTTACTGTTGAGTTTTGAGCAGTCTTTATATGTTCTAAGTGGGAAGTGGATGTGGATCAATGGATAGAGCTTCTGCCTACCATATAGGAGGTCCAGGGTTCGATACCCAGGGCCTCCTGGCCCATGTGGCAAGTTGGCCCACATGGAGAGCTGCTGCATGCAAGGAGTGCCGCCCTGCACAGGGGTGCCCTCCATGTAGGAGTGCTGCCCTGTGCACAAGTGCCCCCCTCAGAAGGAGTGCCACCCCGTGCAGGAGTGCAGCCAGTCCAGGAGTGATGCTGCCCACACAGAGCACTGACACAGCAAGATGATGCAACAGAAAGAGACACAGAGAAGAGACAATATATGTTCTAAGTACTAGTCCTTTGTTGGATATGTGCTTCTCCCAGTCGTAGCTTGTTTTGTTTTTAAGAAAAGTTTCACAGAGAGTAAAGAGTTGCCAGCCCCACCACACACACACACACACACACACACAGATAACCCATATTTATTAACATGTTGCATTAATGTGGTACCTTTGTTACAGTTGATGAAATTATCATACAGAATAATTTTATAGCCCTAAAAATGCCCTGTGTTCCATATTTTCACCCCTTACCCCCCGCCCCTAACCTATGGCAACCGCTGATCTAATTATTATCTCTGTAGTTTTGCCTTTTCCATGCTGTCATATAGTTGGAATCATGTGGCATGTAGCCTTTTCAGATTGCCTTCTTTCACTTAGCAATATGCTTTTAAGGTTCCTCCATGTTTCTTTTTGACTTGATTTTATTTGTGGCTCATTCCTTTTACCAACTGAATAATATTCCATTATATGAATGTGCTACAGTTCTTGATTGCTTCTAAGTTGTAGCAATTATGAATAAAGCTACCATATTCAGTCAAGTATGGGTTTTTGTGTAGACGTAAGTTTTCAGCTCCTTTGGGTAAATACCTAGGAGTGCAATTGCTGGGTCATATGGCAAGTTATGTTTAGCTTTGTAAGAAACTGCCAAACTGTCTTTCAAAATAGCTGTATTATTTTGCATTCTTATCAGTTATGAATGAGAATTCATGTTGCCCCACATCCTCACCAGTGCTTTTTAGTTTTGGTATTTGGGATTTTAGCCATTCTTATAGGTATATAGTGGTATATCATTGTTTTAATTTGCAATTGCCAGGAAGTGGATTTGGCTCAGTGGATAGAGCATCTGCCTACCACATTGGGAGGTCCAGGATTCAAACCCAGGGCCCCCTGACCTGTGTGGTGAAGCTGGCCCAGCACAGTGCTGATGCGCACAAGGAGTGCCCTGCCACGCAGGGGTGTCCCCCACATAGGGGAGCCCCACGCATAAGGAGTGCGCCCCATAAGGAGAGCTGCTCCATGCAAAAAAAAGTGCAACCTGCCCACACACACGGAGAGCTGACGCGGCAAGGTGCTGCACAACAACAAAAAAGAGACACAGATTTCCAGTGCCGCTGACAAGAACAAAAGCGGACACGGAAGAACACACAGCGAATGGACACAGAAAGCATACAACTGGAGGAGGGGGTAGGGGTGGAGAGAAATAAATAAATCTTTTTAAAAAATTTGTAATTGCCTAATGATATATGATGTTGAACATCTTTCCTGTGCTTTTTGGCCATTTGTATATCCTCTTTGGAGTAATGTCTATTCAAGTGTTTTTGCCTTTTTAAAATGCGTTGTTTGTCTTTTTATTGTTGAGTTGTAAGATTTCTTTATATATTCTGGGTATTAAACCTTTAGAAGCTATGCAGTTTCCAAGTATTTATTCCCATTGAGGCTGTATTTTCACTTTCATGATAAAGTCCCTTGCAGAAAAAAAAAATTAATTTTGATTTTTATCCATTTTCTTTTGTTGCTTGTGCTTTGGGTGCAAAGTGTAAGAACCTATTATCTAACATGAGGTCCTGAAGATGCTTTCCTATGCTTTCTTCTAGGAGTTTTATATCTTATTTAGGTCTTTGATCCATTTTTAGTTCATATCTGTGTATGTTATGAGGTAGAGGACCATCTTCATTCCTCAGCATGTATACCCAGTTTTCCCAGCACTATCTGTGGAAGAGACTATTCTTCGTTGAGTGGACTCGGCACCCTTCTTAAAAATCAATTGCCGTGGATGTCAGGGTTTATTTCTGAACTCTAAGTTCGAGTCCATTGGTCTTTATTTTTGTCCTTGTACATGGTTTTATTTCATTGTTGTTGTGCATCAATAAATGGACTTTAAGCCCAAGCCTGTACCTACCCTAACTCTGCTCACCCAGCCCAGGGCCACCTGCCAGTGCTCACCTGTCCTTTTGGGGAAAAGGGGCAGGTATGGGAGATTGCCTTGCTATAGTGTCTCACTTGTGCTAGGTGTGCACATTATGAGTATGTAGTGGGCACAGGAAGTTGCGAGTTATAAGCTCATTTTATAGCATGTCTGAGTGTGTCACCATCCTTTTGAGCCCAGACAGAAAGCCTGTCAGGTCCTGTTCAGGCATCTGAGGTAAGAAGGGCTAGAGAAGCATCTTGTCCAGGCTTCACTGTGGTAGCAGCCATATAAATAAAGGTAATTTATGAAGTGAAGTCCAGTCATTAATTTAAAACAACCACAGGAAGGTGTAAAGACCAGCCTGAACAGTTGAGTGGGGTAGGTATGAAGTCTGACTGATTGGGCACTGAGTGGCCACTCTGGCAACTAAGAGTGTGTAGTGCACTCCTGCCCCCTGGTGGCTGGGAGGAGAGTAGTGTCCCAGCCGTCCTCGCTGGTAGGCATAACACCTTGAAGAGGGAGAAGCCAGGGCTACAGTAACAGATGGCCCAAAGCCAAGGACATTATAAAATCATAGAGCTGGATAGGACCTAGGAGAAAACCTAAGCAACTCCTGTCACCTTATAAATGAGAAAACTGAAAGGCCCTGCTGGTTCACAAAGCCAATTGGTGACACACAATCTAGTCTTTGTTCCATTCCCCCTCAACCAATGAGGCCCATATGCTTCCTGAGCAGAAAGAGGAAGAGAAACAGTTGGGGGAAAGAATTAAAGCAAAATTAAACTTCCCAGAGGCTAGCTTTTTCCAGCCAAGAAAAAGGGCAAAGGTCAGGGTTTCAGAAGAGAAGACACCCCCTAACATCAGCTTGTACACACATGCACATCTGTGTAATATACAGGCTACCTGGACACCCTTTCTCTTGAGTCCAGTCTGTGCTGTTGATAGGAAGTGCAGGGGTGGGACCCCTGTGATAGGAACCAGACCTTGACAGGGCACTTCTGCATAGTAGCTCTGCTGGGGTAGGTGAAAGTGATGCTGACCCCCACTGCCCTGGGTCACAGGGAGGCAGATATGATGAAAGCTGAATGAGGTTGGGGAGAAACTAACCTAGATTTGCACTTCTCAGGATTGTGAGAGAACAAAGGTGGCCCCAGCCCAGACAGCCCAGCTGTTGGCCTAGAAGGAAGCTCCCTGTGACTGCATACACCCCCCTTTCCCCTCATCCTATCTTCCAGAGGCCCAGAAGTTAGAATTGGGTTGGGAGGGTGCTTGAAGGATGGCAGCTCTTCAGCCATCCAAGGAGCCACTGCCCTTGTTCTTGCAGCTGAGTGGGAAGGCAAACTTGCTCTGGGGCCAGGTGGATGAAGGGCGCCAGGAGGGAGCAGTGGTCAGCACCAATACCTCCCACAGCTTCACCTTCTCTCACCTAGCCTACTGCTGAACCACATCTGAGTCCACATGCTGCTGCTCCAGCAGGTCACATTTGTTGCCAGGGACCATGATGGTGACCTCCTTCTTGTCCTTGGACTTGTCAGTCTTCTTCTTAAGCAGCTTCACACATTGAAAGGACTCTTGGCTTTCTGTGCTGTAGACCAAGATGTAGCCATCCATGCAGGAGAAGCAGTGTGAGTGCAGCTTAGCCCCATCTCAGAGCCCCTGGGTGTTGTAGAAATGTACCTGCTCCTGCATCCCCTTGGTCTGTCTCTTTGGAGCCCACGTAAATGTCTTCCTGTGTCTCAATCATTTCAGAGCTATGTGGTTCCCATACAGCTGTTCCAGGACTGAAGTTTTGCCCACAGATGCCTGGCCACACGTGACCACCTTGCAGCTCTTTCCCATGCTTAGCCTCCAGCTTGTGACCAAAGTGTCCCAGAGATAGTGGCTGATTCCCAGCACTGGACATCACTGGTCCTCACAGTACCCCAACCAGGCCCTCCAAGCCAGGACCAGACCAGGCATGGCATTGCCACGTGAAGTTCCCTCTTCCTCCTGGTTGGTCCTTGTTCTCTACATTCTGTTTTGAGAACTGTAGCTTTGTAATAGTTTTAAAATCAGCAAAGGTGAGTTCTCCAACTTTTTTCTTTTTCAAGATGGTTTTGGCTATTAGGGATTCCTTCCTCTTCCAAATATATTTGATGATTGGCTTTTCCATTTCTGCAAAAAAGGACTTTGGAATTTTTATTGGAATTGCATTGAGTTTATAAATTGCTTTGGGGAGAATTGAGATCTTAACTGTATTTAGTTTTCCAATCCATAAACATGAAATGTCCTTTCATCTATTTAGGTCATCTTTGATTTCTTTTAGCAATGTTTTATAGTTTTCTGTGTATAAATCTATTCATTCTTGGTTAAATTTATTTCTAAGTATTTGATTTTTTTAGTTGCTATTGTAAATAGATTTTTTTCTTGTTTTCCTTCTCATGTTGCTTACTATTTGTGTATAGGAACATTACTGATTTTGTTTTGTTGTTGATCTTGTACCCCACCACTTTGGTGGATTTGTTTATCAGCTCTAGTAGCTTTGTTGTAGATTTTTCGGGAATTTCTGTATATAGGGTCATGTTTTCTCCAAATAGTGAAAGTTTTACTTCTTCTGTTCCTTTTTATTTCTTTTTCTTGCCTTATTGCCCTGGCTAGCATTTTCAGTACAATGCTGAATCACACTGGTGACATTAGGCATCCCTGTCTGATTCCAGAATTTAGAGGGAAAGTTTTCAGTCTTTTAACATTGGGTATGGAGTTAATAGTGGATTTTTCATATATGCCCTTTATTATGTTGAGGAAATTTTCTTCTATTCCTATCTTTCTAAGTGTTTCTTATCAAGAAAGGATGCTGCATTTTGCCAAATGCCTTTTCTGCATTAGTGGAGATGGCCATGTTTTTTTCTCCTCAGTGTAAAAAATATGATTCATTACATTAATTTTCTTATGTTGAACCACTCTTGCAAACCAGGCTCAGCCTAAAATATGACTTGATAATGGTGTATAATTCTTTTGATGTGCTGTTAAACTCGATTTGTTAGTATTGAGGATTTTTGTGTCTAATATCATAACAGAAATTATTAGTCTAATTTTTTTTTTCTTGTAGTATCTTTATCTGGCTTTGATATTAGGATGATGTCGACCTCATAGAATGAGTTAGGGAATGCTACCTTACAATTCTTTTGAAGAGTTTGATCAGGATTGGTATTAATTTTTCTTGAAAATTTACCTGTGAAGCCATCTAGCCAGGAGCCTGTCTTTTTTGGGAGGTTTTTGATGTCTGATTCAATCTCTTTACTTGTAATTGGTCTGTTGAGATCGTCTGTTTCTTCTAGAGTCAGTGTAGGTTGTTTGTAGAAATTTGTCCATTTCGTCTAGGCTGTCTAATTTGTTGGCATACCGTTTGTAGTATCCTCCCGTGATTCTTTTTATTTCTGTGGGGTCAGTAGTAATGTCTCCCCATTATTTCAGATTTTATTTGTGTCCTCTCTTTTTGTCAGTCTAACTAAAGGTTTGTTACTTTTATTGATCTTTTAAAAAAACAACCAACCTTTCGTTTTGTTAGTGTGCTCTATCTTTTCTTTCTCTATTTCATTTCTTTCTGCTCTAATATTTGTTATTGCTTTCCTTTTGTTTGCTTTGAGTTTGGTTTAATGTTCTTATACTAGCTTTTCCAGATGTGCAGTTGGTCTTTGATTTTTAGCTCACTCTTCTTTTTTAATGTGAGCATTAGTGCTATACATTTCCCTCTCAGCACTGCCTTCACTGCATCCCATAAATTTTGATACATTGCATTCTTGTATTCATTTTTCTCACTATATTTACTAATTTCCCTTGTTTTTTTTCTTTGACCCATTAATTCTTTGAGAGAGTGTTATTTAACCTACATATATTTGTGGTTTTTCCAGTTCTTTTCCTATTATTGATTTCTAGTTTCATTCCATTGTGGGTAGAGAAACTGCTTTATATAATTTCTTTTTAAATTTATTGAGATTTGGTTTGTGATCCCCAACATGTAGTTTACCCTAGACAACGATCCATATACACTTAAGAGGAATGTATATCCTGCTCTTTGGGGTGCAGTTTCTGTGTATTTCTGTTAGATCTAATTCATTTCTAATATTTTCCAAGTTCTGTATTTCCTTATTTCTGTCTGTTGATGAGAGTGGTGTATTGAAGTCTCTAACTCTTATTACTGTAGACATGTCTATTTCTCCCTTCAGTTTTGCCAGTGTTTGCCTCATGTATTTTTGGGTACCATAGTTAGATAGTCTTAGTTTGCTGAAGCCTTCCAGATACACCAAATAGGGTTGGCTTTTACAAATGGGAATTTATTAACTTATAAGCTTACAGTTCTGGGGCTCTGAAAATGTCCAAAACAGGCTTCATTAGGTGAAACTTTTCTCCTTGAGGACTGGCTACTGGTGGTCCTGGATTCCTGTCTCATATGGAAAGACACATTGCAAGGCATATTGCAGCGTCTGCTTGTCTCTCCCCTCTTGTCTGAGCCTCATTGCTTTCAGCTTCTGACTTCGCTGACTTCCTCTCGTCTTCTGGTCTCCATTGATTTCATCTTCTGTTTCCCAGGGCCTTCTCTTTCGCCTTCTAAAGGTTTCTTTCTGTCTCTGTGGCCTTTCTTCTTTGTATATTCCTTCTTTACATAAAGGACTCCAGTGAGAGGATTAAGACCCACCCTGGGCTACACCTTACTGAAGTAACCCAATCATATGGCCCTTAACTGAATCTAATATAATCAAAGGGTCCCACGTGCAATAGGTTCACACCCACAGACTGGATTAATTTAAGAATATAATTTTCTCAGGTCCACAAAAGACTCAAACTACCACAGTTCATAAATATTTATGATTTTTATTTCTTCATGGTATATTGACCCTTTTAATATATATAATGTCCTTTTTGGCTCTTGTAACAGCTTTTGACTTAATGTCTGTTTTGTCTGATGTTAGTGTAGTACTCCAGCTCTTTTTTGGTTACTATTTGCACAGATTATCTTTTCCATCATTTCTTTTTATGCTATTTGTGTTTTTGGGTCCAAGGTGAGTCTCTTGTAAACAACATAGAGTTGGGTCATGTTTTTAGTCCATCCTGCCAATCTGTGTCTTTTGATTGGGGAAATTTATCTATTAACAGTGTTTTATTGTAAAGGCAATACTTACTTCAGTCACTTTTTCCTTCGGTTTTTATATATCTTATATCTTTTTTTTTGTCTCCCTTTTTTGCAGTCTTCTTTCTGTATAGTTGATCTTTTGTGATGTATCTGACTGATCCCTTTCTCATTTCTGTTTCTGTGCATTTTAAAATTACTTTCTTTGTGATAACCCCAAGATTTGTATTACACAGCCTACATCTGTAACCTACTAATTTGAAAAGATACCAACCTAGCTTCAGCAGCATACATGTTCTCTGTTCCTATATCCTTCTGCTTCCCCTCTTTATGTTCTTTTTCCCTCACATTACCTCTTTATATCTTATGTTCCATTACAAGGAACTATGACTTTTTCTTGTTCAATTTATTCTCTTAGAGGAATTGAATAGTAGGGTTATATATTGAGGATACACTACTATTGGTTTTTGTGTTTTTAAGACATTTTTATTTATTCCTCTCCTCTCCACCCCCCTCCCCATTGTCTGTTCTGTGTCCATTTGCTGTGTGTTCTTCTGTGTCTCCTTGCATTCTTGGAGGCACTGGGAATCTGTGTCTTTTTTTGTTGCGTCATCTTGCTGCATCACCTCCCCGTGTCTGTGGTGCCACTCCTGGTTGGGCTGCGCTTTTTTTCGTACAGGGTGCCTCAATTTTGGGACACACTCCTTGTGCATGGGGCTCCCCTACACAGGGGACATCCCTGTGTGGCTCAACATTCCTTGTGTGTGGCAGCGCTGTGTGTGGGCCAGATCACCACATGGGCCAGGAGCCCCTGGGTTTGAACCCTGGATTTCCCATATGCTAGGCGGACAGTCTATCAGTTAAACCACATCTGCTTCCCTATTGGGTTTTGCATTTACCCATTTAGTTACCTTTACTGAAGATCTTCATTTCTTCATAGTGCTCCAAATCACTCTTTCTTGTCTTTTCCTTTTAACCTGCAGAACTCCTTTTAGTAATTCTTGTAGGGCGGGTCTTTTGGTGACAAACCTTCTCAGTTTGTTAATCTGTGAATGTTTTAAACTCACCTCCATTTTTGAAGGACAGTTTTGCTGGATAAAGAATTTGGGGCCAGTAGTTTTTCTCTTTCAGTACTTTAAATATATCATGCCACTGCCTCCTTGCCTTCATGATTTCAATGGGAAATCAGCACTTAGTCTTATTGAGGATCTCTTATATGTGATAAATCACTTTTCCCTTCCTTGCTGCTTTCAGAGTTCTCTCTTTATCATTGGCATTTGACATTCTGATTAGTATTTGTCTTGGAGTAGGTCTGTTTGGAGTAGGTTGTTTCTTGGTCATGTATATTTATGTTTCCACATGTGACCTCTACTGACCGTGATGGGAGTGGCCTTATTACTACTGGACAGTCTGTAGGCTTCCTCTGATATCATTGTGGTGGGGAGGGTTGCTTCATTATTCTTGGATGTGACTGGCAGTCCAGGCTCCACAAATGTATAAGCTGATACATAAGGGCCAGAGCCCATTAATGTAGCTTGGAATGGCTTACGGATAAAAGAAATGATTGGCTAGTTTGAGAAACAGAATAGTAGTTAGGTTAAAATACTTAAATTGTACATAGGAGGTGTGTGTGTGTGTATTTGAGTTTGTGGTTTTTAAATAATGCATTTACCTAATTTCTATACTGATTGTGTTGAATATAACCTGCTTCTCTTAATTATCTTCCCTTGTTGAAAGTCTAAGAGCTGTTGCTGAGCTTTCCTAAGCAGGTATCTGTCTTTCCTATTTCCCCATGATTCTTCATGCAGAAGATGTTGCTTTTAACTCCTGTAAAAAAGATCAGGTCATTGAGTATAGCATTTCTTTGTCATTTGATTAAGGCAGTATCAGATCAGATATATCGGTACATTGTAGTAAGGAGGTTTAAAATGCTGTATTTCAGATTTCACAGTGTGATTGAAGAGTTCTTTCATTTTTAAACACTTATTGATAGGAGGGATGTATTTGTAAAGTTTTGATCTTCAAATAGTTTTAAGGACAAGAGACCATTTTTTTTTAAAAGTTAGAATATATTAAATTTCTATCCAAAAGGTATAAAAAAATTTTTTTAAGTTCTGAGGAGGTAATTATTACTTGGTTCTATGAAACAATTGCTTCTTCCCTTTTAATTTGTGCCCACTAGCATGGGCTGAAACTTAAGAATCCAAAAGAAAATCCAGAAGCTGAGCCATACAGCACTAGAGTATCACTCCTGCGGTTCTGAGGTAGTGCACAAGTCTGTAGTGACTGGGCCCAGCTTTAAACCCATTTTATTCTATGTCCTCCTGGTCATTCATGATGGAAGGACCACAATTGAAGCCAAATATCTGTGAGGTTTAGGCTCTCAGTCTCTATTTTTAGACATTTTGTGCAAGTGGTTTCACACATCCATTGTTTCCTGCTGATGTTTTTATCCTGACTTCTCTCCTCAAACAGCCCATTCTGTCACTTCTTTGGCCTAGGAAGAGCAGCTCTGCCTCTGCACATTTAGGGGCATGATCATTAATGGTAGAGGTAGATGCATGCCATTTCTCATTGGGTAGGAGTAGAGTGAGGTGGTACTTTCCTTGGTGATGTTGGCACCAGCATATCCTGTACCTTGTCTGTCTTTGACTGTTACCTTAACTGATGTTCCAATTAGGCATTAGTTGAGCCAAGATCTCTGTGGATCCTATTTAAATCTCTTACAGGGATTATATATTTTTATTTACTTTGTGTGTTTATTTTATCAAGAAAAAATGTTAATGTTTAGTGGAGTGGGTAAGTGAGGGACTAGATGCTTTTCTTTAATTTACCTGCTCACTTAATATATTCGTGACAAATTTTCCAGCCAACCACCATCTCTCAGAAACATATATGTTCATATTCTCCTGCTTCTAATAGTTCTCCATTACCTTAACATAGCATAGTCATTCCCTAGTAAGGGACCCTGACATTATATTGGGCTTCAAATTTCGGGGAGTTCTGGATCACAGAGTGTTTCAGCAATGGCAATGGAGGGATACTGGTATGGGATGCCATTGACAGGTGATATATGGCTGACAGGGAGCTGTACAGAACATATGTCCAGGGTGCATGGTAATGTTTGGATATACTCATAGTGGTAACAATTAAAAACCACAGCAGGGGGGGTACTGGGTTCCTGGCCAGTGGTGCTCTGTCGTGGTCCCTAGGGGAGCAGCGACAGTCTCCCAGGTGCAGCGGCAGGGACCGGGAGGGAGTGAGGGTTCAACAGTGAGCCCCTGATGCTAATGACTATGCTTGTGAGCTGATAAGCCTAAAATAAGAACAAGGCCTAGAGCAACATTGTGCCTGGGAATTTCCTCCTGTCAGCCTTCATGTTACTCAAATGTGGCCAGTCTCGAAGCCAAACTCAGTAGGTAAATGCAATGCCTTCCCCCCAGCGTGGGACATGACACCCGGGGATGAGCCTCCCTGGCACCGAGGGACAACTATCAACTACCAACTGATGATGCAACTGGAAAATGACCTTATACGGAAGGTTCAATGCGGATCAGCAGAATATCCCTGTCTACATAAAATAACATGACTTTAAAATGCTGTTTGACCTAAAGTAAGGGGGAAATGGAAAGGAGAAATGAGTTTATATGGCTGTGAGTTTCTAAAAAAGAGTCTGGAGGCTGGCAGAAGGATTGCCCTTATGCACAACTGAGCAGAGTCAGAGAGACAGATAAAGCAGATACAACCCCCAGATATTGGTTCCTTTGAGGGCTAAAGAGACCCATGGGAGTTATGGTCATGGCCGATGGGGTCAACTACCAGGTCAGATGGCCCCTCTTTGGAAATGGTGTTTATGTGTGATGAATCTGGACTCAGATGGGATCTCCCTTCATAAGACTTTCATGCTAATGTGCTGGAGGTGCAGTTAATGTTGGGGTTTAAGATATATTTAGGGGATTTGAATCTCTGGACTGACAATGTGATAGCCAGGTCCTGAGCCTCAACAGACTCCAGCACCTACAATCTGTTTTATTGGACTTACACACTCAGCTAAGATGGAGTTGAAGAAGGACAACCACCACACCATGGAGCCTAGAGTGATTACAACTGAAAGTGGGAGGATTGCATCCAGCATCCATGTGGAATCTGAGCCTCCTCTTGACATAGAGGTGCAATGGACACAACCAATCCAATGTCCACATAGAAGAGGTGGCATTGGATTGGGAAAAGTGGACATGGTGGCTGATGGGTATGGGGAAAGGCAGGAAGAGATGAGAGGTGGAGGCGTCTTTGGGACATGGAGCTGCCCTGGATGGTGCTTCAGAGGCAATCACCGGACATTGTATATCCTCCCAGGGCCCACTGGATGGAATGGGGGAGAGTATGGGCCATGATGTGGACCATTGACTATGAGGTGCAGAGGTGCCCAAAGATGTACTTACCAAATACAATGGATGTGTCATGATGATGGGAGGGAGTGTTGCTGGGGGGGGGGGGGGGGGGGAGAGGTGGGGGGGGTTGAATGGGACCTCACATATATATTTTTAATGTAATATTATTACAAAGTCAATAAAATTTAAAAAAAATTAAAAAAAAAAACCATAGCATAGTACTTATATAGCCTGGTTTTCTATTTCCCTTCCACATGTCCTATGCCCAACCATATTGAATTACTTATTTTTAACATGTCAAGACGTATTCCTCTGAGATTTTGCATCTTCTGTCCATCAAAATTCTAGTCAGGGCATTGAGGCGTAGTTCTGAAGTTTTCCTTTGAAGTATTCCACAGTTCCTTTGGCAGAATTAGTCACTGCTGCCCCTGTGTGCTTGTGGTAGTTTGTTTATTCCAGCTCTTATTGTGTAGTTTAAATGGTTGTGAAAGTTAAAGTATCCTCAGTTGAATGTGAACTACTTGACAGTAGGGGCCAGGTATTACACTGGTACTTTTACTCATAGTAAGAGCCCAATAATCTTTGCCCAGAATGGATACAAACAGGTTAGAAATGAAGTGTAGCACAAAGTTGTAAGGCAAAAGGAAAAAAGCAAAAGAGAATAAAACACTCTATTAGGTAAATCACAAGTAAATAGGATCATAGAATTTTAGAATTAGAAAGGACCAACCACTAAATCTGCAGATACTGGCTACCTAAAACCTTGACTATCTCTGTATACCCCTTAGGATAGGGTAAATTTTGGAGATAGTCCTGTAAGAAATGTGCTTATATAAAATATTAAAGTAAAACTTTCTCCCATAGTCTACCATCTCTGAACAAAATGAACTGGGATAAAAGATAGCGCCAAATAAAGGAACCCCGTATGGAGTTAATTTCATTTATATTTATTGTGATTACTTATACATTTGAATTTTTAAGCCTCCTTTTGTGCTTTGTATTCACCCTCTTTTGCTGTATTCCCCCTTCCCTCTGTACCCCCTCTCTCTGTCACTGAACTAATTAAGTTTTCTTTTTTCCTTTTTTCCCCTCCCTCTACTGGTTTAGAAGTTATTCATTTTATTTCTCTTAATTTGGTGGCTAACCTTAAAATTTCAGCATATAATAAAATGGAAAGTTTAATCCATATCTCTGCCCTTTCCTGAGTAATTCAAGAACCTTCCAATGCTTTAATTTGAATAATTCTCTCTCACCTAACATAATATCATTGACCAGGATTTTGGTTCTACTTTGTTTTTATAATCCCCAAAATAGTCATTCCTACTTTTAAAAGATAACCAGTTATTTAGGTTTATTCATGTATTTATTAGTTTCTTATCATTCCTTCTTGTATCTCACAGCTACCTTCTGGATGTAGGTTTTCTTTTTCTGAAATCTGTCTTTTGGTAAAGGAGTTATTAGTGATAAAGTGTTATTATCTTTTAATATGTCTTTTTCTTCCTACCTCTTTAATTATAGTTTAGCTGGATATGGATACTAGGTTTTAAGTTATTCTCTCTCAGAATATTTGAGATAACGTTCTATCATTTTCTGCTTTCTGTTATTGCCAATAATTTGAAATGTCAGTCTAGTTGTTAATTCTTTGGAGGTAATATGTGGTTTCTTTCTGGTTGGTTTGAAGATCATCTCTTTGTCTTTGAAATTCTTTGGTTTTGCTATAGTATGGGTAAACATGCATTTATTTTTGTATATCTTTTTGGGAACTCACTGTGCTTCTTGAATTTTAGGAGTCCTATTTTCGTTACCATTCTAGAAAATTCTTAGAAAACTCTCTTTAAATATGGTCTGTTTTACCTTCTTTTGACCTCCCCTAGAACTAAATAAATATATGTTTGATCTGCTTAATAAATCCTCCATGTATCTTAACTCTCTTTCATAGTTTTTACCTATCTGTGCTACATTCCAGATAATTTTCCCCAGATCTTTTTTCTAGTTAAGGGACTTTTCATTTTTTTCCCCCTTCTCTCCAACTTTATGTGATATGCTGATTAATCAATCCATTGCAGTTTTAAAAATTGAGATATAATTCATGTACCATAAAATTAATCCTTTTAAAGTCAGTGGCTTTTTTAGCACAACCACAAAGTTGTGCAACCATCATTGCTGTCTAATTCCAGAACATTCTCATCATCCTAGAAAGAAATTTAATGCTCATTAGCAGTTCACTCTATTCCCTGTCCTCCCCACACAGGCCCTGACAATAATCACTACTACTTTCCTTACTAATTTGCCAGTTCTGGACATTTCAGATAAATGGAATCAGTCATACAATATGTGGCCTTTTGTGTCTGGCTTCTTTCATTTAACATAATGTTTTATGTTATGTTATGTTCATGTTGTAACATATATCAGTATTTCATTCATTTTTATGACTGAATATTATTCCATTTTATGACTATTCAATATTTATCCATCAATCAACTGATGGACATATGAGTTGTTTCTAACTTGACATTCATGTACAAGTTTTGTGTGGTCATATGATTTCAGTTCTCATGGTTATATATACCTAGGAATGGAACTGCTAGGGCATATTGTAAGTCTATGTTTAATTTTTTAAGGAAATGCCAAACATTTTTCCATAGTAGCAGTGCCAATAATATTCTTAACCAGCAAAGTATGAAGATCCATTGAGTTTTTAATTTCTGTGATCACATTGTTCATATTAGAAGTTACGTTTGGTCCTGAATCTGCCTCATTTCTTTTTGCCAGATGTCAGACTCATATATTTTATTCCTTCTTTTATGCCTTTAATAATTTTAAATATACTTTTAAAAATAGTTTCTACCTGATAATTATGTAATTTAAGTTTTAGGGGTCTAATCCTGATATTTGTTGTTTTGCTGACACTCATTCATGGTGCATTATTTCATCGAGTGCTTTAATTAATTTTTTTGGCTGGAGCCCAACCTCAGTGGGGCATTATCATGAGTAAGACTTATTTTACCTGTGTCAAGAAATGTCTTTGGAGAGGTTCTAAATTTGCTTCTTTCATTTGCCCCAGAAATATCTTCTTTCAGGATTACTTTTTATGTTAATTTTTTGCCTTGACTGTTCTCTTACTAAGGAGATAGTATAAATGCAAATCCCAAATCCACCTGAGGGCAGGGTCTTGCTCCACAGATTCTTGGAAAGGACAAATTTATCCCCACTGAGCCCAGGCTGAGAGAGACAAGCTTCTTTGTTGTCCTCCTGTGCCAACAGGCAGATAATTTCCCCTTTCATTGAGGACACAGCTCTTCAAGAAGTCTAGTTTTAAGCAGGTCCTCAGCGTCAGTACACTATGTAGCAAGGGTCTGAGACCTCGGCTTCTTTCCTGAATTAAAACTCAAGCTCTTATAAAGACAATCATACTTCTCAGAGCAGTCTCAGTGACAGCTTGGGGCTTACTGCTTTGATTTTCAGTTACCTTTCATTTTGGATTCTGGATGTTGTCCTTACTTTCTTGTGAGCTCAGCTATATATTTAAAAGAATGTTTATTAAATTTTGCCCACAATTTCTATGGAGGATCCCCCTCTCAGATTTTCTAGCCTACTATATTCTTGTTATGGCTTAAGACTTGATACAGCTCTAACAGTTTTTTTTTTTTTTTAAGATTTATTTTTTTATTTATTTTTCTCCCCTCCCCCCCACCCCCCATTGTCTGCTCTCTGTGTCCATTTGCCATTTTCTGTGTGGTCTTCTGTGACCACTTCTATCCTTATTAGCGGCACTGGAATCTGTGTTTCGTTTTTGGTTTGTTTTTAAGATTTATTCTTTATTTATTTCTTGAGACTTGATACAACTCCAGCAGTTTTTAACTCTATGATTTTAGTTCCTAATTTTGAAGACTTTGAGAAAGATTATATTATAAATCTTGTCATGAGGAATATTAATGACAAGAAGGGATGTGTCAAAGATAACCCTACAATCCTCTCTTGTAAATAATAATGGATCCTTAGTTTTGATCTTTTTTTCAAACAGGTGTTAGCATTAGTGTTCACTTCATATAGTACCTTTTCCCTCCTGATGGTTTTTTTTTTTTAAAGTAGATAACCAGGGATGGAACCTCATACATGGGAAGCATGTGCTCAACCACTTGCACTTCATCCACTCCCTGATGGAATTTTTTTCTATTTAGAACCTAGGCCTTTCTAGGATTTTTAAAAAGGAAACCATATCCTTATAGTGCAGAAAATGAAAGAATACAACTGAAATCTGATGTTTGGTTATTTGACAATTTCCAGTTATAAAAATCTCCCTCAAACCATTTCCCTTGAAAAATGCCATATTATAGGTTGCCATTAACTTGTTAGGAATCCATACATGATGAATTTAAGGCGATCAAAATATATGAAATTGAAATGTTAAATCAACCTTAAAATAGCTGGTTTGTAGGTTTGTGAAAAACATTGACATCCTTAATCATCTGATCTTCCAACAGAACTGGCTATAGCCTATTTATTAATTTGATGTATCTTCTAAGTTTTTTCCTCTGCAAATATTTTTTACTAAGATTTGAGATATATATATTTCACCTAATGTGTGTTACAATACTATTATTATAAACTCTTCATAAATTATAATTAATATCTGCATAATATTTTAATTAAATAATAAAACTTAACTATTCACATTTTGCATATTTAATTCCAATTTCTTCCTTCTCCTTCTTTCCCTTCTTCTCTCCTTCTTCTTCTCCTGCTCCTTCTTTTCCATTATAAAGCTAGAGTGAACATCTTAATGCACTAAAAAAAACTTACTGAAATATTTTTAGGATAGATTTCTAGATACTGGATCAAAGTGTTTTCATATCTTTTTAAAAGACTTTTGGCAGGTAGTACTATATTGTTAAACCAAGAGCTTGGTACAAAGTTATATTCTCCAAACATTGTAACTTCATCTTTTTTTTTTTTTTTCCTTCACTTTATTTTTTTAATGTTACATTAAAAAAATATGAGGTCCCCATATACCTCCCACCCCCCTCACCCCACTCCTCCCCCCATAACAACAACTCCATCATCATGAGACATTCATTGCACTTGGTGAATACATCTCTGAGCACTGCTGCACCTCATGGTCAATGGTCCACACCATAGCCCACACTCTCCCACAGTCCACTCAGTGGACCTTGGGAGGACATACAATGTCCGGTGACTGTCCTTGCAGCACCACCCAGGACAACTCCAAGTACCGAAAATGCCCCCACATCGCATCTTTTCCTCCCACTCCCTACCCCCAGCAGCCACCATGGCCACTTTTTCCACACCAGTGCCACATTTTCTTCGATTACTAACCACAATAGTTCATGAATAGAATATCAGTAAGTCCACTCTAATCCATACTCTATTCCTCCATCCTGTGGACCCTGGAATGGTTGTGCCCACTCCACCTCTATATCAGTAACTTCATCTTAAGCAGGCATCTTTCCTTGTGTGTTGTGTCTAAGCAATGGGCCGTTTGACGGGTTGTGGTACTGATGTTTTCTTTATGGTTCTTCTATAGGATATGGTTCCTGTCATAGTTGATTACTGCCTCCTGCTGCAGCGAAAGTGAGTATACGTTGCCTGTCACAATTAGTTTGAACCCAGGTTGCTTCTTCCTTATGTATAATTCACTACTATGAATTCTGTAAATTAATTTACAGAAATTTGATTCTTTAACAATTTTCTGTCTAATCAATCATCTATTAAAATTAACTTTTTCCAAATAGATGCTATGGGTTTATCATCTATATATTTGGGTGGCAGGGCAGGGGAGGTGAAGAACATAGCCAACCAAAGAGCAAGGATCTTAACTCTGGATTAGGCTTTGTTGGTTTAAATACTAACTATAAATTAATAAGCCTGTGCTAATGCACCATTTTTTCATATTTGTAATTAGTAATTTCCTACATGCCAGGCATTATTCCAGGTCTTTTATATTACTAAATTTTTATAACAGTGAGGTAGTTGTTATTATCCTCATTTTATATAGAAGGTTCCATAGGCAGAAAGCAGTTAAATAATTTGCCACAATTCACTCATAGTGCTTTTGGGGGTCAAAATCCAGGTATTGTAACTCCTGTGTTCTGGCTCTGTGTTCTGCACTTAACCACTTGTTTGTACCACTTCTAAATAGAGAAAAAATTTTAGGGTCCAATTCAGATACTCCTCCCTCTACAACACTGACTTGGACTCATGAATTTATATGTGTAATGGTAGCATGTCTTATGAAAGGTTGGATCATGCTGTTTGAAGGTATCAGGAAGGTTATCAGGAGGACACTTTTTATTCGTTGAGTCAGACCTTTAATTAAGTCACAAATAGCTATAGATTCTGTTTACTTGGAGTTCAAATTTATTCCAGTGTTTTATCTATAGTATTATATATAATTATCCAGTGAAATTTCTTGTGTTCACAATAGGAATTTGTTGAGAACACAGCTTTGTTATACATTGTCTTCTTTTTTTTTTTTCAGGTATTTTGTCAAATTTTTTTGTCTTTATTTTTTAATGTTACATTAAAAAATATGAGGTCCCCATATACCCCCCACCCCCCTCACCCCACTCCTCCCCCCATAACAACAACCTCCTCCATCATCATGAGACATTCGTTGCATTTGGTGAATACATCTCTGAGCACTGCTGCACCTCATGACCAACGGTCCACACCATAGCCCACACTCTCCCACATTCCACCCAGTGGGCCATGGGAGGACATACAATGTCCGGTAACTGACCCTGCAGCCCCACCCAGGACAACTCCAACCCCCGAAAATGCCCCCACATCACATCTCTTCCTCCCACTCCCTACCCCCAGCAGCCACCATGGCCACTTTTTCCACACCAATGCCACATTGTCTTCTTTATGAGTGCTTAAGGGAGAAACTTCCCTCGAGTGTTAGCCAGAAATACTTTTGCATCTTCTCAACAGCAGGTTTACTTTTAGCTGATGAAAACTGTGAATTGTGTAACTAATCGTGTCCTAGAGAGCTAAGAATGTTTCCTAGAAAGCTGTGAAATACTAACTGCATTCTACTTTCTAGTTTTTCTTGATTTCCCTTTACCCCAATTTTAGCATCCACTTACTTATTATTTATCTCAATAGCTTATGGATCTATTTTACATATTTTATTTCATTTGAGCCTCATAATTACATTGTTACAAAGGTAATGTTATGAGGAAATAGTGTCGAAATGTTCCCAATACTAGTATATATTTGAACCAAATTTCAAATTTATACCTTCAAACTGAGATAATTGTAAATAAGATAAAATATCTAAAAGACTAAATTTTAATTAAAGAAGGAATATCTTTATATTTAATGGTTTATTTCCACCTAGAATAGTAACTGACACAAAGTAGCTGCTCAATACCTGATGGTGAATTAATAAAATAATTCTGCTACCTGCTTTGTAGTATGACTTGTGATTGTTATCTTCAATACTTGAAGAACTGTCATGGTGACATTAAGTTTAAGTGGCCCTCACAGTTGTAAGCTGAAGAATTATATAGGGTAAAAGGAAAAAATGGGTTCCTTTAAGAAATATTTCATGATATTCCCACAAATGTTCTAGAGATAAGTTTTTCTTTTGTCTATAATATGAAAAGGAAATATTCTCCAATTTTATTTAACCTATTGACTGGCTGAGAATGGAATGATTTCTGCATTGCATTATAGCTTATAAAATAGAAGATTAAATTTGGTCTATATTTTCACCAAATCAGGATCTATTATTTTCTCTTTGTTTTTTAAAACTTCTTGCATTCCTTTTATTTTTCTTGGCTCCCCAGCATGTTTTCTTCTGGACTATGTCAGAAACAAATACAATATTTGTTGTTGGAGATCTCAGAGAAAAACACCAGCTGTTACAGTATGCTACTTATCTCCAAGGGGAAGGAGAATCACAAGGGCTCTTTTCGCAGCCCTTTCCCCGTCCCAGCCCTTGTCCTCCATATACACATACTCCTGGCTGAAGGGCCTGGGCATTGTCCCTGGTCTGTCTCAGGATTCCATTTCCAAAGGGTGAAGACTAGGTCTCCCTAGATCCTGCTTCAGCTCGGGAGAAGTTCCAACATGTGTGTTCTCACTGTTTTCCTCCTGGTGTCCTCCTCCCCTTCCTCTACTGTAATAGCGCCCAGCAAGGGCAGAAGGAACAGGGCAGCATTCCCAGATATATAGGAAAGCGTAGGCCTGTGAAACTATGCATTGGGTCAAATGTTCCCTCTTTTTTTGTTCAGAATTTTATGTTCTCAGCTGTGCTTGCTTTTCACACTACTTTCTTTCTCATCAGAATGTTAAGATCCTAATATGGGCCTGAACTTCGACGGAAAGGGGTGGAAGAGGCATTTGATTAACTTTGATCCTTTGTGTCTAGGTCTTTCGTTTTCCTTCCTCTCTAAACATTCAGTGATTAAAGATTTGTTGGATGTAAACTTCTATTTTTACTTAAATAGTTTAGTGTAATTGCTCTTCAATGATAGACTTTTTTAGGCTTTTCTTAATGCTGCCATATATAATAAGGTTGAAAATGGTCATTCCCTAGGTTAAATTGGAGCAGAGGGTTTTAAGATGGTTGTAGCTTCATTCCAGTATGGTGCCTTTCTCTTTAAACTGGATGCTTTTTGTAAACCCTCTTCTTTGACATTTGGTCCCATTATTTCTAGGGTCTTCTCTTCTCTATTCCCAAGTCTTCAAAGCATCTGTGACATTAACATTACTTTAAGGAATATTCATATTGTGCATAAAATAAATATAATCTTATGAAATATAATCTAGCACTCAGCCAATTTCAGGTAAATTTTTCTAGTTGTAGCGCCATCAGTTCATACTCATCCTGGCCTCCAGATGCCTTTGTATAGTATAGTAATACCTTCTGATAGAGTATGTTGTATTTATAGTCAGTCCTTTTATTTTTTCATATATTATACTGTTTCTTATGTGGGTCAAATTGTAAACACAATACATATTCTGAAATTGATCTTAACTCAGCACTGTTACTTCGTGCTTTCATAATCCATAGAAGTTCATACCCAGCAGTAGTGTTGATTGAACTGTTATATATATGTATTCCTCTTCATAGTTAAGAATTCTTTTATAATATAAAACCCCTTTTACTATGACAGGGAGCATGTTTGTCAATGTATGATAGACATCTATTTTTTATTCAAAATATGGCTTTAGTCTTTTCATAAATTAATTCAGAAATGACTAGATATCCTGTTTCTGAAGACTTGTACTTTATTTTCATAATTTGGACTTTGTTCCACAACTTCGTTTCAGTTTGATGGTGTGTACCTCTTTTGTATTAGATAAGAGATACAAATGTCTCAAGGCTTTTTGTGGACCCTTAATGACTTGTCATTTTGCTTATACAGCAGTAGCCATAATGTCAATTTAAAAAAATAAGTAATGCCAGGGTTTACTTAAATCATAATATTAATTTTCAACATTGTTTGAAATAGGGGTTATACAGAAGATTTTTAGAGGAGTAAAATAGTTTATGATACTCCAATGATGGATACATGATATTCTGTATTGTCAAAACCCATAGAACTGTACAACATAAAGAGTGAACCCTGATGTAAACCATGGACTTTAGTTAATAGCAGTGTAACAATATCAGTTCATCAGTTGTTACAAATATGCCACACTAATGCAAGGTATTAATATTAGGGAAACTGTGTATGGGAGAAGAGTATATGGGAACTCTGTACTTTGTGCTTACTTTGCTTTAAACCTAAAACATCTCTAAAAAGTAGTCTATTTTTTAAAAAGGTGCTATATAATATATGTGAATTATATATCAATAAAGCTGTCATAAAACAAAATGAAAAAACAGGTTTTGTGTATAGGTGATCTTGAGCTTCATTGAGATGTTGAGAACTCATCATTAAAATGACTTGATTTATGTATGAATCTGAACCAAAAATGTTTCTGTTAAATTCAAACTGATCCTGAAGTAGGATTTTGATACCAGGCTAGTTGTTCAATCTTTTTTCAACATTAGGATTATTGCTTGAAATATAGAAAAAAAAAGACCTTAATTATCAAGCACAGCTGGGTGTTTGGATAACCATTTTCTTGGTTTGCTGCATGTGAATGCTTTAAATATCAAAGCTAGGGAGAAAAAAGATGCCATGTGCTTTTTTATTTTGTAACAACTTTATTGAGATGTAATTCACATACCATAAAATTCACCCTTTAAAGTGTACAATTCAATAACTTTTAATAGATTTATGGAGTTTCAAAACCATCACCACTAAGCCATGTCTTTTTATAGGAAATCTTTTATGAGAAAACTTGAATTTTGAGCATTTTGAACATAAATGCTTTCTTAAAGTTCATTTAAACTTTGCTTTTACTTTTGTTTTTAAAGATTTATTTTATTTATTTCTCCCCCTACCTTCCCCGCTCCACCCTGTTCTCCCTGTTGTCTGCTCTCTGTGTCCATTCACTGTGTGTTCTTCTGTGTCTGCTTGTAATCTCATTAGGTGGCTCCAGGAACCAGTCCTGGCTGGGAGAGAGGCAATTACTCTCTTGCGCCATCTCAACTCCCTGTTCTGCTATGTCTTCTTATTTTCTTTCCTCTGTGTCTCTTGTTTTGTCATCTTGCTGCGCCAGCTCTCCACGACGGCCGGCTCTCCTGCGTGGGGCTTCTTTCCTGTGCTGGGTGGCATTCCCATGAAGAGGGGCAGTACTGCGTGGGGCGGCATTCCACATGGTTCGGCACTCGACATGTGCCAGCTTGCCACGTGGGCCAGCTTGCCCTCACCAGGAGGTCCTGAGCATTGAACCCTGGACCTCCTGTATGGTAGACAGGAACCCAGTTGATTGAGCCACATCCATTTCCTTGCTTTTACTTTAATAGCCACTCCAAAGCAATTTTGAATTTATTAAATCCCACTTATTTTTGGTGGGGGCTTATTTACTTTGTTCTGGCTATATATTTATTAAAGACTGGTAAGTGTCATGATTTGATCCTCTTGCACTCTTCAGATCACATCTGAATTGGCAATTATCTTATAAGCAAAACCACATTGTTCTTTTTTTTTTTTAAATTATAGAGTTAATAATATACAAAACCATTTCTTGCTGTCATTTGAAGCCTTGAATGACAAAACAAAATCCAAATAATATCTTTTATGTGAGTATTAATGTACAGTGAAGTTAAGTAGGGAAAAGACTGGCCCACTATTATTTAGAATGTATTTTCTGTTATACTGGCTGTGTAATGAGGCTGGGCTAGAGATGGTAAATTAATTTTGAAGGTAGCCCTTCCAGGAAACACCGCACCATGGAGAATAATGCCCAATCAGAGAAAGTAATACAGGACCTGAAAACTTGTGCGTGTCAAGTTTTCTCCACCCCACCCCATGACTCTCTAATAAATATCTCCCAGAATGATAATAGGTCTTAGAATTTTGTTTTATTTTTATTTTAAGTCATAGATATATATGAGAATTGCTGAGTCTTTTTTATCCTCTTTATTATAGCTTACGAGTGGTTAAGAAAGAAATGTATAGTTTTACCATTAATCTTACCAGCATTGCATGTTACTCTTTGTCACAGAAATGCCTTGTTTGTCAACTCTTATGCTCTGTTTACTGAGTTTTTAGCTCTTTAATTTTCCTCCCCAGGGCTTTTTGTGCTAAACTAAAATATATAATTATCTTCTCAAGCATGTTGTTTTTTACAATATATTACAGAGTGCAAGGGCTAGCAAACCTGACATTTTCTTTAAATTCATTAGAGTTAATTATTCTGTTACTCTTATTTTTTTCTTTCTTGCAGTAAAGCTTCATTAATCTCAATTTCTTTTACTTGGCTAGTAATTGGTAATCACAGAAATGTGATGAACTATTGATTAAAATGAAGCTAACATGAAAAATACCATTAAATATGAAGTGAAGGAGAAAATGGTACAAAATTACATTTGTGTATTTGAGAAAAAAGCAGATTGACTTGGATTTTCCTTAGGATACTGCAAATGTTATTTATTTTAAGGTGGCCCTTGTTTCTGGTGCAGTCATAGCCAAATCGGTTGACCATTCTTCCCCTTCTGTGACTTCAGATGAGGCAAGACCCCATCTCACTCCTTTCAAGATCTTGACCTTTCTGTGGAATTTGTGAAAGATCACACCTGTGGATAAACCATCTACCACTTCTCACAATTGACATGATACACATATAGAGAAATAATACATTAGTAATAAATAAAAAAAATTCATAAAATCCTGAAGGGTAAATAGAAAATTTACAATTTTTGTGTTTAAAAAAAAAAGAATGAAACATTAAGTGGATGAACAAGGCAATGCAATTTATAAATAGACATATGAAAAGCATTCAGCCTTGCCAGTCATCAAAAATTAAAACTGATATGCTGCGGAGCGGGTGTAGCTCAGTGGTTGAGCACCTGCTTCACACGTATGAGGTTCTGGTTTCAATCCCCACTACCTCCTTAAAAGAGCAAAAACAAAAACAAAACAATGATATGCTATAGTTTAAATTTATTAAATTATCAGGAAAACAAACTTGTCTGGTGAAATTATGTTGTGGGGCAGTATAAATTGTTCTGTAATGCATTTTGAAGATAACTTAGTAATACATTTAAGTGCTACAAAGTTTTTTGTATCTTTTGGCTTAGCCTAGAAGTAGGGTGACTAAGAAATTAAGTCCCGAAATTGGGAAAGACTGTATATATAGATGTTGAGTGTACCATCACTCATTTAAGCATATTGAAACATTGTGAGTTGGACAAAGTAGTAATTTAAAGAGAAGGTAGCAAGTTAGAATAATGCTTATGATATAATGCTGCATGGAAACAGAATTCACGATTATATTTATGCTATTTGTAACTTGAGTAGTATGTATGAGCTATTTGTGGAAGAGAATAAATAAAACCCAATTGCATAGGGTTGCATTTAGAGTAATTTTTAAATGTCCACTTCTGCAATAAAATTGTTTCCTGGTAAAGTTTTTCATTTTTTAGACTTTATTTTAAAATACTTTCAAACTTACAAGGTACTTACAAAAATAGTACAAACCTTATTTAGAGAACTCCAGTATACCCGTATTCCCACAGATTCCCAAATCCACCAATATTAACATTTTGCCACATTTGCCATATCATTCTATTTGTCCATCTATTAATCCATCTATCTGTCTATCAGTTCATTTTCTCAACACTTGCATGTAGGTTGTAGCCATCAAGGTCCTTGAACACTTAATACTACCATGTACATTTTTCCTAGAAGAACAAGGATATTTACTTACGGAACCATTTTAAGAGTAACATTTTGAGAAATTTAACATTATTGTAAAGCTTACAATCTATATTCCAGTAATGTCTTTTTGAGCCTTTTCTCCTCCATTATTAGATTCCATCCAGGATCACATATTGCATTTATTTGTCATTGTCTCTTTTGTTATTGAATCTTTTTTTTTTTTAAATTTTGGAAACAAAATATGCAACATAAACTTTTCTGTCTCAACTACACCCCTACATACCAGTGGGGTTAATTGCATTCACAATTTTGTGATACCCTCACCACCTTCCATTACTAAAACTTTCCCATCTCCCCAAACAGAAACCCTATACACATTATGCACTAAGTCCCTTGTCCCCTTGTGCCTGGCAATCTGTATTCTACTTTCTGTCTCTGTATGTCCTCCAGGATTTTTTTTTGTAGTTACAATGAGGCTTAAATTTAACAACCTATATCTATAGCAGTCTAATTTGCTTTGCTACCACCTTAACTTCAGTAGCATACATAAGCTATGTTCCTATACCCTCTTTATTTTCTCACCTTTCAGTAGTTCTTATCACAAATTACATGTTTATACATTGAGTCCAGAACCACTGACTTATTACAGTGTGTGCATTTGCCTTTTTGATACTATAGCAAGTAAAAAGTGGAGTTACAAACCAAAAATACATTTAGTACTGCCATTTTGTATTAACAGTGTTGTTAACCTCACTGTAGATCTTTCTTCATGTGGCTTTGATCTATTTTTTATTGTTCTTTCCTTTCAACCTATAGTGCTCCCTTTAACATTTCTTGTAGGACTGGTCAAGTGGTGACAAACTCCCTCAACTTTTGTTTATTTAGGAATGTCATAATCTTTCCCTCATTTTTGAAAGACATTTTTGCCGGAAACAGAATTCATGGTAGGCAATTTTTTGCCTTCAGTACTTTAAATGTTATCCCACTGCCTTCTTGCCACCATGGTTTCCAATCAGAAATCAGCATTTAATCTTACTGAAGCTCCCTTGTATGTGACACGTTGCTTCTCTCTTGTTGCTTTCCCTCTGCCCCTTTCTCTCTTTTTTCTCCTTATGAGACTCCCACAGTATATATTGATAGACTTGATGGTATCTCACGGGTTCCTCTTATCTTGGGCATGTACGTGTGGTCCTAGGATTTCCTGGTTTATATGAATAGTAATATCCCCTCCCCTTAGAAACAGTTTCCTCATTGTCCCAGTTGCTCTGCTGTATACCCCACATCCAGCAATCCCTTGCCCCAGGCAGCCATGACTTAATTGTTCTCCCACAGTGTGCTGCATAAGCTCTGTGAGCTGTCTTCTACACACAGGGCAAGTTCTGGAAAGAGAGCCTGTGAGGTATATCTGGTTCAGCCTCTCTGGCTGCCACCAGCTAGATTTGGCCAGGCGTCCATGCTCCCAGCATGTGAAGGAGGATTACTCTGCACTCCTCCAAAACTGGGACCAGCAGCCCACATAGGCCTATCAAGCCCGGGGGACGGGGGGGGAGCGGGGCAAGGAGGGGCCAGTCAGGGCACCATGAGGTTCTACTGCTTTTAAGTTGCCTTTTTTTGATTCAGCGCTCTCGCTGTTACTGCAATCCTTTAACTGTTTTGTGAAGCTTTGAGAAAGATTTTTCTTGATTCCTGCTGGTTTTTCAAAGCTTCTGAGGAGGAATGGGGCCTTGAAGCTTCTCACTCCACCATCTTGATTGGGGTAGGGCTCTTCAGGTATAGCTTTCTCATACTAAACTTTCTTTTCTTCCTCTCCCATCATTAAACACAGCCCAGACCCTTTGGGAAGCAAGAGAAAAGAGCTAAATAAAGGAACAAATTGGCTATGCCTATCAGCTGGCATATTTAGGTACCAGGAAGGAGGAAAAGATAAATTAGGAATAGCCCTTTTTTTCCCCAGCCTCATCTTGTCCGCCCTACTATCTATTCCCATATCAGTGTTGTCTTTAAGAAGCATCGTGCTATAATAATAGTATGTGTACCAGATTTAGGCCAGAAGGCTGGGTTCAAACTCTGACCCTATCACTTGGTAGCTATGTTACTTTCAGCAAATAATTTAACTTATTAGACTTCTCTTATTTGTTAAAGCAGTATTGGGACAATTACTTGAGATAATATAAAGGCTTTATAAACTATATAAACTATAAAGCTTTAAGCAAATATTGTTACCGTTTTTAAGAAATTTTTTTTTTAATTTATTATTTATTTCTCTCCCCTTCTCTGCCCTCCCCCAGTTGTCTGCTCTCTGTGTCCATTCACTGTGTGTTCTTCTGTGTCCACTTGTATTCTTGTCAGTGGCACCAGGAATCTGTGTCTCTTTTTGTTGTGTCATCTTGCTGCATCAGCTCTCCGTGTGCGCAGCACCACTCCTGGGCAGGCTGCACTTTTTTCATGCTGGGCGGCTCTCCTTATGGGGCGCACTCCTTGCGCGTGGGGCTCCCCTACACAGGGGACACCCCGGCATGGCACGGCCCTCCTTGCGCACATCAGCACTGCACATGGGCCAGCTCACCACACCGGTCAGGAGGCCCTAGGTTTGAACCCTGGGCATCCCATGTGGTAGGTGGATGCTCTATCCATTGAGTCAAATCTGCTTCCCTTTAAGAAACTCTTAAGTTGAAATAAGGAAAAGATGAGATATACTTAGCAGGCTGAATTTAAAAATGTTCCTAAAAGCATTTTTTTCCCTTTCTGTTATAGGGATCTTTTATTTAGCCAGATGTATGACAAATTGAGTGAGAATTCAGTGGCCAAAGGAGTGTTTTTGGAGTGCCTTCAGCCATATATTTTAAGTGATAAATTGGTGGGGATCACACCCCAGGTAATGAAAGACTTGATTGTTCATTTCCAAGATAAAAAGCTAATGGAAAATGTGGAAGCTCTCATTGTACATATGGATATCACCAGTCTGGATATTCAGCAGGTGAGTTTATAGATGGTCTACTTACAGAATAGACATCATTCCTTTATTGATTGTGTTTACCCAACTGTGGTCAGGCCTCGCTTTGCTTTTTACCACCCCTAATTAGTTATTGAGCCTTTTTGGTAAGATATTTTATAAATTTGTATTTGTTAGTATATTTCTTAGGGCTGTTCTTTTTTTTTAAAGATTTACTTATTTTTTATTTATTTCTCTTATTTTACCTGCCCAACCCCAACCCCCCCCCCCCCCCCCCGTTGTCTGCTCTCTGTGTCCATTTGCTGTGTGTTCTTCTGTGACTGCGACTAGCCTTATCAGCGGCACCCGGAATCTGTGTTTCTTTTTGTTGCATCATCTTGTGTCAACTCTCCGTGTGTGCAGCACCATTCTTGGGCAGGCTGCACTTTCTTTCGCGCTGGGCGGCTCTCCTTATGGGGTGCACTTCTTGCACGTGGGGCTCCCCTGTGCGGGGGGGCAACCCCGCATGGCAGGGCACTCCTTGCGTGCATCAGCACAGCACACGGGCCAGCTCCACATGGGTCAAGGAGGTCCGGGGTTTGAACCGTGGACCTCCCATGTGGTAGGTGGATGCCCTATCTACTGGACCAAGTCTGCTTCCCAGGGCTGTTCTTAAGGAAAGCTAGATTATAAACTCCTGCAAGGCAGGAATTATGTCGTTTATTTCTTTGATATTCCCCAGAGCTCTTGGAATAGTATGTACATTTAGTTCCTCATATGAATGCTTGCTGACATCTTTCTACATTAGACTGTTTAATACTACAGTTTTCATCTTGTAGGTAAATTTTAACTCTGGGTACTTTCACATTAATAGAATATGTAAGAGCATAACATCATTTTTAAAATAAAGCTAGTACGTAAGTACCAGAGTGGATAGTTTTTATATGTTGAGTTTTGAAATGCTTAGTGTGGTATAAGAAGCAAATTACAGAACTTCTTAGCATGATCAGTCAGCCCATTGTTAGGTAATACACCTCCAGTGTATCTGAGCTCCCATTATAAGTTTTCAGTCCTCAGCTGAAGAACAGTATCTATTCTGGTCTAAGACATTTCATAATTTAATTCTTTAATTCTGCATTAGTCCTAATCATGAGCATGTTACTCTTGAAAAGGTTCTAAGCCCAATGGCACCAAAATATGGGCGACCCAGAAAGATCCTAGGAAGACAAAAAAAAATTTTTTTTTAAAGTCCAAAATCACATAGAAATGAACGGTTTGGGAAATTGGTATTATTTTCTTCCTGGAAGCTCTTTATGAATGGCTGTGAGTTTGCAAAGTAAAGCCAGATCCTCTTTCATATATGCCTTTCACTTATATGAGTAATTTGTCACAGTCTTCACAGTCTGGCAACAGGTCCAATGATTTGAGAAAGTGTTTTCAATCTAGTTTTGTTTATATCTATTGGATATATGAGAAATTCCTAATTTTTTATCAACATTTTTTACTTTTCCCCAACACCATGTAAACATACTCTAGTTTTTTGCATGTTAAAATAGTAATTAAAAATCTTTCCCCATCTGTTCATATCAAATCTTTTCCCCTTTGTTTCCCTAGGTTACTGTGCCATCTCGCTTCTATTCACAAATTTTTTTGACAGCATTTCTTGGTTGCTATTTCTTCCCCCCTCCCCCCCCCACATCCTATTAACTCTTCAACTTTGCTTTCACAGAGTCAGCAGCAACCTCCATGTCCACTACAGTCAATAATATTTTTCAATCCTTATTTTACTTGCTCTTTCAGCAGCATTTGTTCATTAATTCAAGAAGTGTTTATTGATTGTCAGATTCTGAGGATGCTTCAGTAAATGCAGTAGACAAGGCCTGTCCTCTCATAAAGCTTACAATTTAGCAGAAAAGATTGCCAATAAACAGATAAACAAAGAATAAAATATCTAAAAACAAGTGTGATGAAACAAGTGTGATGTTAAAAATCAAACAAGAGCAATGAGAAGCTACCTTTGATTGGCTGGTTCTGGAAAGCCTTTCTGAGAAGGTGACATTG
Organism: Dasypus novemcinctus; assembly: GCF_030445035.2. NCBI lineage: Eukaryota > Metazoa > Chordata > Mammalia > Cingulata > Dasypodidae > Dasypus > Dasypus novemcinctus. The sequence goes on from NC_080676.1 coordinate 59,767,855, forward strand.
AGGCTAGAATCTGAATGACGAGAAGGAAACAGTGATGCAAAGATTTTGGGGGAGGTGGAGGAGAAGATTGTTGCAGGCAAAAGCTACAGCTAATTTTAAAAAAGAAGGAGACTAGTATGTTTTTAAGTAACAAAAAGAAGGCAGCATGGCTGGAGCTTGGTGAGAGAGAGAGAGAGGTAGACCTTGCAGGGTAAGGTACAGATTTTTCCATTTTATTCTAAGGCCTAAGGGAAATCATTAGAAAGTTTTAATCACTCTGGTTTGCTTTAGAGAGACCATAATGAGGGGTGAGAGACACAAACAGAAGAAGCAGGGAGACTGGTTAGGATATTGTAGCAGTGAGGTGGAGAAAGGGGAGCTAATTTTGGATATGTTTGAGAGATACACTTGGTTTGCTGATGAATTGGATGTGAGTGTGTGGGAATGGGAGAGAGAGTTCAACGATAATGGCTAATTTTTGGCTTCAGAACCAGGGTGGAAAGTGATTAAGGAGATTAGAAGACTGAGGAGGGTCTTAGTTTTGGGGAGACAAATCTGGAGTTCTCTATTGACATTGTATGTTTGAGATAGCTTCTAGACATTCAAGTAAGTGGCTGGATATGTGGGTTAGGAGTTCAAAGGAGAGGTTCAGGCTGAAGCTCTAAATGTATTAGTCATCAGTATAGAGATATATGATCATGACACTGCCTGAAAGAGAGGGTAGATAGAAGTCCTAGAACACTCCTCCTGTAGCTGTAGAAAGAATCTTCTATGACAAATCACTTGCGTTTCCCTCTTACCTTTGACCAGTCGTTATTCTCCTTTGCTGATCTCTACTTTTCTACTTCAGTCCTCTTCTCTCATCATTCTGTAGAATAGTATAGCTCTCATAGGAAAAGTACTCTGAGTCTTCAAGTCATATCTATTTATCTTCTTAAATATTTTCTAAAATCCCTTTCTCTCTTTTTTTGGAGCATGTCAAGCTCCTATCCATCTCAGGACCTTCACCCTTACTACTGCCTGAGAGCGCTGCTTTTGGCTCATTCACACAGATCTCTTAAGTGTCCCAGCTTAAATATTGCTCTCCCAGGAATGACTTTATAATTCCTCCAGTCCAGATTTAGGTCCTTAAAGCACTTATCATATTTGAAGATAATGAATTATTTGTATGTTTTAGTATCTTCTCCAAGTCGTAACTGAAACCCTTTTTTGTGCCCCCTTCTTCTTTTGGTCCACATCTAAGATGAATATAAGTTCTGTAAGGGTTGAGATGAGGCCTGGGTCTATCTTATTCACAACTTTATTCCCAGTGCCTAGGAGAGGGCCCGAATACAGGGGATCAGTGAATATTTATAGAATTTATGACACAAGGTAAAATGGATTTGGGAAAGGGGAGAGTAAAGTAGAAACAATATTAGACATTGGAGGATGTTTCAAAGTGGCTAGTACTGAACTTCCAACCGTTCTTACCTTGGCATTGTGTTTCGGAGTCCTACAATTTCACTTTTTATTGGAGAAGGAATAGGAGAAATTAGAGAAGAGTATTCAGGATCTTCTCCATTCTTAAAGCTCTAAGGAAAATAATTGGTGAGGTGTTGACTGTATGGCTCAAGCAACTTTCCTTTATTACAGGTAGTTCTCATGTGTTGGGAAAATCGGCTGTATGATGCTATGATCTATGTGTACAACAGAGGCATGAATGAATTTATTAGCCCAATGGAGGTAAGGTAATTCCTATCTTGTACATGTATTTAATCGTGTCTGTTAATGTTTTCTTCCCTGTTCTCTGTTTGCTTTGAATGGATTCCTTTGTTTTTATCCAATCATTTCCTAATTTCCTGTAGATTTACTAGAATTTCACACATTTTAGCTTAGATCTTTCAGGTAGCCTTTAATTTTGTAAGTTCTGCTTTTGCTTTTTTTTTTTTTTTTCCCATCTGCATAAGGAGGTAATTAAATCCCAGGGAGCAATAGATAAAATTAAAAGTAATTCTTGCCCATTTGACTTTTTTTCCTTCCAAAGAATTTCTGATAGTAGCTTTTCCAAAAAGTATAAGAAATGTATTGTATATAATAAATGTACTATTGGGTAATGCTATTTGTAAGTATATTCTCCTGGGGGAGGGGCTGAAAATGGTGGGGCTCATTATTTTTAGATTGCTAATTTGTTTTTCCCAATTCAGAATTTTGTAACATTCATTATAATTTCTTATTCCCCTTATACTTAGAAAAGAGAACCTGAAAAGCATTTGGGCTTATTTTTAAAAGAACCTAACCCTTTATCTATTTGGTTATTTACCTTAAATTGGAGGACAAACTTGTGGATACTGGGTTGTGGATACATACTGTGTTCCTTCAGACCATTACTTTATTACACTGTCTAATGTCCCTGGCTCAGAAGGGCCAGAAATCTGTAGTCAACATTTTGCATATTTCATGGCCATTCAAAACTACCTTAAGTATTAAGTCAGCAGTCATTCTGTGATAGTTCACTGCTGACTTAATAATACTTAAGTGTGCCAGGTGAGTTTTCTTTACACACTTGAATACCTCTCGGCTGCTTCCTCACAAGGTATATACTTCCCTGAAGAACACCTGTCAGCTGCCTCCTTAGTGAGGTTCAGTATCTCCCTAAATGCAAAAAATGTTCTCTATCTCACTACTAAACTACAGTTAGGAGCAGTCAATGCAATTTGTAGTTTTTCTCAAAATAAGTCCTGAAAACAGATGCTAATTTGATATATTCTATTTTGAAAAAGACTTCTGGGTTTTTTGTTATTGTTGTTTTTCAAATTTTTGTTTTGTGTGAATTTTTTTCCCCAACAGTCCAGTTTGCATTTGTATCGCTACATCTTTGATAGAACATTGGGATACTGAAGTTGCCTTGTTTTATGTTTAAAGTAGTTTTCATGTTTCATGGCTTTAAGCAGGAGATTGGTATTTTTTATCAAATTCATTTGCAGACTAGCAGTAGGAAGCTAGGTGCGTTCTATAATTCCTCTGCCTCTAAGGAGATGACTCTTCAGTGTTTAAAAGTGTAGCTATTTTACTACTTAGGAGTTTCCTACCTTTTGAAATTTTCTAGATTTTCTGTAATAAAAGAGTATCATCACATTTGAAATGACTACAGCCTTTGAAATCATTCCTTGGTTATGCTTTTATATTTTTGGCTGCTTCTGAGGTAAAAGTAGTGCCTTCCTTACTACTTAGTATGAATAAAGGACTTCTAGGAATTTTAAAGATACATTGTATTTCAGAAGGTATAATATCAACAAAGGCCATTATCTAACTAGTGTTTATTAAAAGGTTTCTTTCAGTATGGAAAATGGTAACAATGATTGTTGACCACAATGAAAGTGACATTTCCTTGATAAAACAATGCATGTTCACATGAAAAGTTTTTATATCTAAGTTCAATAGCAAGTAACTACCTAATTAGATAAGAGAAAGGTTAATTAACAGCATAGGATTCTGGATTATCTTTCTAAAAATATTCTCCTTTGTAATGGTGGTAATTGTTTTTCTCTTGATTTTACTGCAGAAACTTTTCAGAGTTATTGCTCCTCCTCTGAATGCAGGAAAAACACTAACAGGTATTAATTTTCTAAACCTTAATTTTTCTCTTTTTTGTATTTTTAGGTGTTACTTAAATATTATAAATTTCACCAATTTGATGTGAATTTTGGTAATTGTATATAGTCTTGTAATGACCACTATAATCAAACAATAAAAAGAATTTGGGAAGCAGATTTGGCCCAACTGATAGAGCGTCCGTCTACCACATGGAAGGCCCAGGGTTCAAACCCCGGGCCTCCTTGACCCGTGTGGAGCTGGCCCATGCTCAGTGCTGATGCGCGCAAGGAGTGCCCTGCCACACAGGGGTGTCTCCCGGGTAGGGGAGCCCCACGCGCAGGAAGTGCCCCATAAAGAGAGCTGCCCAGTGCAAAAAAAGTGCAGCCTGCCCAGGAATGGCGCCGCACACATGGAGAGCTGACACAGCAAGATGACTCAAAAAGAGACACAGATTCCTGGTGCTGTAACAAGAATACAGGCAGACACAGAAGAACATACAGCAAATGGACACAGAGAGCAGACAACTTGGGGGGGGGGGGGAGATATAAATAAAAATAAATCTTTTAAAAAAAAAAAAAGAAGGAAGTATATGTAGTTCCTTAGCACTAGAAAATTTCCTCTTGCCCCTCAGTAATCCATATCTTCTCCACAGTCCACCTTCATGCAATCACTAATCTACCTTTTGTCATTATCATTTTGCCTTTTCTAAAATTTCATATAAATGGAATAATATAGTATGTACTCTTTGGGGTCTGATTTTTTAACATAATATAATGCTTTTCAAATTCATTCATGTTGTGGCATGTTATTCCATGGATTGAATTATAATGTAATTTCTTTATCCATTCACCAGTTGATGGACATTTGAGTTGCTTCCATTTGGTGACAATTGTGAATAATGCTGCTGCAACATTTGTGATCAACTTAATTTTTTTAAACTTATTTTGAGATAATTATAAAATCATTTGCACTTGTAAGAAATAATACATAGAGATCCTGTAAACTCTTTTTTCATTTTCCCTCAGTGGTAGCATCTTGCAAAGCTGTAGTACAGCAGCAAAACTGGACAGTCACATGGGTAAAGTCAGGATCCCCACATTTCCATTACCACAAGAATCCCTCATATTGCCCTTCCCTTCCATCCCTGACCCCTGTCTGTGGACAGATTTTTGTGTGGGTATATATGTTCATTTCTGTTGGATAAATACCTAGGATTAGAATGGCTAGATTGTACGGTAAATGTATGTTTAACTTTCTGAAGAACTGCCATGTGGTTTTCCAAAATGGCTGTACCATTTTGCATTCGCATTGCAGTATATTAGAGTTCCAGTTACTCCACAATTTTAAACACTTGGTACTATCAAAACTTGTTTAATCTTGTTAATCTTAAGGCATGCTAGTGGATGTGTATGATATCTCATTGTAATTTAAAATTTTTATTTCCCTGATGATTAGTGATGTCGAGTATCTTTTCATGTGCTTATTGGCATTCAGTAAGTGTTCAAATTTTTAGCCTTTGTTATCATTATCGTCATCATCATTTGCTTCATTTTATTGAGTTTTATGAGTTCTTTATGTATTCTGGATTCAATCCTCCCCACACCATTTTTTTTTAAGATTTCTTTATTTCTTTATTTTTTATTTATTGCCCCCTCCCCTAGATAGTTCTCTCATCTGTCTGTTCATTGTTTGCTTGCCTTCTCCAGGAGGCACCTGGAACCAAACCCAGGACCTCCCACATGGGAGGCAGGTGCCCAACGGTCTGAGCCATATCTGCTCCCTGCAGACTGCAGCATCTGCTAGCTTGTGGCATCTGCTCATGTAGGCGTCTGTTCATTCCTGCAGTGTGGGTGTCTAGCTCATTGCTGTGGTGTGGGCATCTGGCTATTTGCAGCAGGGTATGGCATCTGCTCATCATCTTTAGAAGGCACCAGAACCCGAACCCAGGACCTCCTGTATGGTAGGCAGGAGCCCAACTAGTTGAGTCATATCTGCTTCCCCTCAAGCCCTTTTTAAAATATATGTTTTGCAACAATTTTTGCTCAGTCTGTGGCTTGCCTTTTTGTTTCTTAATCATGTATTTTGAAGAGCAAAAATTTTTAATATTTATGAAACCTATTTTATACATTTTTTTTCTTTGTTTAGGCTTTTGGTGTTCTGTTTAAGAAATCTTTCTCTAATCCAATAGCATAAAGCTTTTTCATCTATGTTTTAGAAATTTAATAGTTTAATACTTGTATTTAGGTGTGTAATACATTTTAATTTTTATATATGATGTGAGGTAAGGTTCAAGGATTTTTTTTTCCATAGCGTTATCCATCCATTTGTTTCTGTACCATTAATTGAAAAGATTATCTTGTCTCTATTGAATTACTTAGACATCTTTGTTGCAAATCAACTGACCATGTAAGTGTGGGTCTATTTCTGGGCTTCTGTTCTGTTCATTGATCTGTATGTCTACCTTTATGCCAATAGTGTGTGCAGTCTTGATTATTGCAGCTTTATAAGTCTTGAAATCAGGTACCTAAAAATCCTCCAACTTTTTATCTTTTTCAAAATTGTTTAGCTAGTCTAGGTCCTTTGCCTTTCTATATAAACTTTAAAATCAGCTCATCAGTTCCATTTAAAAAAGCTTGTTAGAATTTCATTTGGGATTGTATTGCCTCTGTAGATCAATTTGGGGAAGATTGTCATGTTAACAATATTGAGTCTTCTATGATTATGATGTATTTCTCTATTTATTTTGATCCTTTAAAATCAATTTCCTTTCCCAGTGTTTTGTAGTTTTCAGAATGCAGGTCTTGTATTTTTGTTAAAGCTTTTCCTGTTTCACTTTTAAATGCTATTATAAATGGAATCATTTTTGTTATTTTTATTTTTAATTGCTTATTGCTAGTATATAGAAATACAGTTGGATTTTATATCTAGGCCTTGTATTCTGTAACCTTTCAAAATTGAAATTCAATTAAGTTTAGTAGTTTTTTCAGTTCTTGTGTTTTCTATGTACATGATCATGTTATCATATATAAGTACAGTTAAGCTTTTTTTCCTTTACCATCAGTATAGTGTTTGGTTTTCTTTGTTGCCTAATTGCACTGGTTAGGACCTCCAGTAAAATGATAAATAAAAGTGATGAGACCAAACATTCACACCTTGTTCCTGATCTTATGAAGAAAGCATTGAGATTTTCACCATTGAGCTTGTTGTTAGCTAAATGTTTTTCATCGTTGCCTTAATCAGTTGAGGAAGTTCCCTTCTATTTATTTCTATGATAGTTTGCTGAGAGATTATAATGAATAGGCATTGAATGCTTTTTCCGCTTTTATTGAGGTGATCATTAGGATTACACTGGTTGATTTTCATATGTTAAACTAACTTGCATTCACAGAACAAATCCTACTTGGTGATGATGTGTTATCCTTTTTACATATTGTTAAATTCAGTTTGCTATCTTTTGGTAAGGATTTTGATAAGGTTCATGAGAGACTTTGGTCTATAGTTCTGTTTTCTTGTTATGTCTTTGTATGGTTTTAGAGAATGAACCATGACCACCATGAAGAATTATTATCCTGCTGTTTTGGGGTGCAGTGTTCTGAATATGTCCATTAGGTCTAGTTCCTTTAACGTATTACTCAATCTCTTGTTTCCTTACTGATCCTCTGTCTACTGCTGAAAGTGGTGTATTGAAGTCCCTCACTATGACTGTAGAGGCATCTATTTTTCCCATCCGTTTTGCCATTGTTTACCTAATGTATTTGGGGACACCCTTGTTAGCTGCATAAATATTTATGATTGTTCTTTTTTCTTGGTAGATTGCCCTTTAATTAATATGTAGTATCTTTCTTTGTCTCTTACAACAGTTTTGCCTTTAAAGTCTATTTTGTCCAATATTAGTATAGCTACACCAGCTCTTTTTTGGTTACTGTTTGCATGGAAAATAGTTTTCCAATTGTTCACTTGCAGCCTATGTATGTCCTTGGGTCAAAGGTGTGTCTCTTGTAGACAGCATATAGGTGGATAATTCTACACTCTCCTGCAAACCTCTCCTCTTCTCTCTGTCTTCCTTTCGGCCTTCAGAACTCCCTTTAATATTTCTTGAAGGGTAGGACTCTTGATGATGAATTCTCTCGGTTTCTGTTTGTGAATATTTTAATCTTTCCCTCATTTTCGAAGGACAGTTTTCCTGGTTACAGAATTCTTGACTGGCAGTTTTTGTCTTCCAGCACCTTAACTATGTCATACCACTGCCTTCTCACCTCCATGGTTTCAGATTAGAAATCAGTGCTTAATCTTGTCAAGCTCCCCTTATATGTGATGGATCTCTTTTCTTTTGCTGCTTTCAGGATTCTCATTTTACCTTTGGCATTTAAAAATCTGGTTAGTATGTGTCGTGGAGTAGATCTGTTAGGATTTATTCTATATGGAGTACGCCGTGCTTCCTGGATATGTACATCCATGCCCCTCATAAGAGTTGGGAAACTTTTAGCTATTATTTCCTCAAACACTGCTTCTGCCTCTTTTCCCCTCCCTTCTCCCCTGTGACACCCATAATGCATGTGTTTGTGCGTTTCATGCTATCATTCAATTCTCTGATTCCCATCTCAATTTTTTCCCCATTTTTTGGTCTATCTGTGCAATTTTGGATATCCTTTCTTCTAATTCACTAAGTCTTTCCTCTGCCTTGAATCACCTATGTGATCCTGGTGTATTTTTTATTCTCCTCCCCCTCCCCTGCCTTGCTGTTTTTGCTGTGTGCATTTGCTGTGTGATCTGTACCTGTTTCTGTTTTTGTCTTCTCTTCTCGTCTTTCTCCTCTAGGATTCACCAGGATTCGATCCTGGGGACCTCTGATGTGGAGAGAGGTTCCCTATCAGTTGCACCACCTCAGTTCCTGATCTCTGCTGTGCTTCACCTTGACTCTCCCCTTTGTCTGTCTTTTGTTGCATCATCATCTTGCTGCATGACTCACTTGCTCAGGCACTGGCTCACAGTGCGGGCATTCGGCTTGCTGCACAGGCACTAGGCTCACCACGCGGGCACTCATGTGGGCACTTGGCTCACTACACAGGCACTTGTCTCACTACACGGGCACTTGTGTGGGCACTCAGCTCACTGCACAGGCACTGGCTCACTGCATGGGCACTGGCTTACCATGTGACACTCACGTGGGTACTTGGCTTGCCATAAAGGCACTCACACGGGCACTCAGCTCACCATGCAGGCACTCACCAAGCCATGTGGGCACTTGGCTCGCTGTACAGGCACTTGGCTCGCCACATGGGCACAGCCACCCACACCAGTTGCCCCACAGCCCTCCTGTTCCCTTAGCACTCAATAGAGGAGACACACACACACACACACACACACACACACACACACACACACAATCAGCCCTCCCTCTCAGGCCACCAACATCTAACTAGGCCCCTCCACATCATTTGCCCTCCTACCCTGCCATTCTCCTGGTGCCCCACGGCCCCCACTTGCCAGCTACCCATGCCAGTTGCAACATGGCCTGCTGCTCACCTGGTGTCTGGATGGGCAACCCTCGCCCTTACTGATTGTTTTGTAGGCCCCACTGCTCCCCCAAGGCCCAACTGGGGCCTCCCTCACTGGCTGCCCACTCCAATCACCCTGCAGACCTGCGCTTCCCCTGTCCCTGGCAAGCCTGCCTCTTGTCCTGGTGCTTCTGGATAATGAATGCAGCCTGCCACTCCCTGCTCCACCATCTTGGATCACCCCTTCATTTTCTATCTACAGTTGATTTCGTATATTGATCTTGTGTCCTGCATCCTAACTGAGTGTATTTACTAGTCTTATTTGTTTTAAGTTGATTCCTTAGTATTTTCTAAAGATAAGACTGCAAACAGAGATAATTTTACCTCTTCCTTTCTGACTTTTATTTCTTTTTCTTACCTAATTTTCCTGGTAAGACATCTAAGCACAATACTGAATAGAAATGGCAAGAGCAGACATCCTTGACTTGTTCCTTATATTACGGGGAAATGTTCAGTCTTTCATCAATAAACATGGTTTTTTTGTAGATGACCTTATCAGGTGGAGGAAGTTCTTTCTATTCCTAGTTTGTTGAATGTTTTTAACATGAATGGATGTTGGGTTTTATCAAATGCTTTTTTCTGTGTCCATGGAGATGATCTTGTTATTTTTTTCCTTTCTTTTCTTAATATAATCTGTACATTGATTTTCATGAGTTAAGTCAATCTTACATTCTTGCGATAATTTACACTTGGTTATGTTGTATAATCATTTTTATGTGTTGTGCTCAGTTTGCTAGTATTTTGTTGAGGATTTTTTAAAAAAAGATTTTTTTTTCTCTCCCCTCCTCCCAGCCCAGTTGTCTGTTCTCTTTGTCTATTTGCTGCATCTTCTTTGTCCGCTTCTGTTGTTGTCAGCGGCACGGGTATCTGTGTTTCTTTTTGCTGTGTCATCTTGTGTCATTTCTCCGTGTGGGCAGTGCCATTCTTAGGCAGGCTGTACTTTCTTTGATGCTGGGTGGCTCTCCTTACCCGGCGCACTCCTTGAGCATGGGGCTCCCCTACTCTGGGACACCCCTGCATGGCACGGCACTCCTTGCGCGCATCAGCACTGCGCATGGGCCAGCTCCACACGGGTCAAGGAGGCCCGGGGTTTGAACCGCGGACCTCCCATGTGGTAGACGGACGCCCTAACCACTGGGCCAAGTTCGCCACCTTGTTGAGGATTTTTGTGCATATGTTCATAAGGGATACTGTCTGTGGCCTTATTTTCTTTTGATATCTTCGTTCTAGTCTTTTTAGGGTAATACGTGCCTCATAGAATGAACTGGAAAGTGTCTAGAATTCTCTTATTTTTTGAGAGAGTTTGTAAAGGATTACTGTTAACTTTTTAAATGTATAACCCAGGGGGACTGGGCTTTTCTTTGTTGAAAGTTCTAGAATTACTAATTCAGTCTCTTTACTTGTTATAATTTATTCAGATCATCTATTTCCTGTTGAGTCCGTTTTGGTAGTTTGTGTATTTTTATGAATTTTTCCATTTCATCTAAGTTCTCTAATTTGTTTGCATATAGTTGTTCATGGTATTCCTATATAATCCCTTTTATTTCTGTAAGTGCAGTAGTGTGATGTCTCCTTTTCCATGCTGATTTTTTTAAAATAATTTTTTTCCTTATTTTTAAAGGAGTTTTAGATGACACACATGTTGCATCAAAAATGTAGGAGATTTCCATATATCCCACCCACTTCCCCTCCCACACTTTCCCCCATTAACAACATCTTTCATTAGTGTGGTATTTTTTTTACATTTGATGAACACATATTGAAGCATTGATACTAACCATGGTCTATAGTTTACAATATATTTTTTTATACTTTCCACCACACAATTTTATAGGTTTTGACAAAATGTATAATGGCTGGTATCCATCATTGTAATATCATGCAGAATTATTCCAGTGTCTCAAAAATTCCCCTTGTTGCACCTATTCTTCTCTCTCCCCCCGCCCCTTAGAACCTCTGGTGACTACTGTCTTTATATCAATATTACAAGTTCTTCCATTACTAGAATAATAATAAGTCTACTTTGGTCCATATTTGCATCCCCCCCTTACGTTTGTTCATTCCTCTATCTTGAGGATTTTGGGGTGGTGATGTCCAACTCCACTTCTGATTGAGAGAAGACTTAGATCCTATGGAGCCGATCAATGAAACTGTCTTGGTTGCAGTTGATGATACTCTCTGCTTCTTGGGTTGAGTGTTGTCCATCATCATCCTTTTGTTAATTATCCTGGGTGAGTCTGATGAATTGGAGAGTACGTGTTGGCTGAAACTCTGGTAAGATTCAGGGCTCACCCAGCATATGAACAGCTGGAAGTTTTAAGTCTCTGGGACGTAATATTTAATGGATATAATACTAATTGTTGGTTCAAAAAAATGGGAGACAAGAACTTTGTGTAGGAAATTTATAAATGAGTCTAACTGGTACACTGGAGAGGTGGGTTTCATATATTCCAAGGTAAGGCCCACTGATGAGGTGCTGATTTCCTGAGGTTGTCTGCCCTGCCTATAGCATCTAGATGCCTTTAGAGCCCACAGGAGCACCCGTTTGAACTGATTTTAATAATTCGAGTCCTTGTTTTTTGTTAGTTTCAGTTTAGTGAAAGATTTGTCAATTTTGTTATTCTTCTCAAAGAACTGATTTTTGAATTCATTGATTTTCTCCGTTGTTTCACTTTCTCTATTTCATATCTTTCAGCTTTACTCTATTCTTTGCTACCTTCTGCTTGCTTTGGGTTTGGTTTGCTCTTCTCCTAGTTTCTTCAGGTTAAAGGTTAGGTATTTGATTTGAAATCTTTCTTCTTTCTTAATATGCGTGTTTATACCTACTAATATCCCTCTGGACAGTGCTTTCACCGTATTCCATAAGTTTTGGTATGTTGCATCTTCATTTTCATTCATCTCAAAGTATTTTCTAATTTCCCATGTGATTTCTTCTTTGATCTATTGGTTGTTTAGTTTTGTGTTGTTTGATTTCCACACGTTTGTGAATTTTTGTCCTTTAAATGTATTGATAGTTACTTTATGGCCTAATATATGATCTATCCTAGAATGTTCCATGTGCATTTGAGAGGAATGTATATTCTGTTGAGTTGAGTGTCCTATAGCTGTCTTTTAGGTCTACTTAGTTTTAGTTTTGTTCAAGGCTTCTAGTTCCTTGTTCATGTTTTACTAATAATTGTACCCATTATCGAAGGTGGGGTATTGTAGTCTGCAACTAGTATTGTTATATTGTCTGCTTCTCCATTCAGTTATATCAGTTTTTTTCTTCATGTATTTTGTTTCAGCAGGTATTTTACAATTCCAACTTAGTGTTCACTTCCTGCTAGGTTAGCCATTAGGACCTCTTCATGTCTTTCCTCGGTATGTGTACAGCCCTGCACATGCATGGGTCTAGAGTTCAGGTATATGTTGGATATTTTCAAATCCCACTGTAGATCTTCTGTCCTTCTGTTTTTCCTTTTAAGCTTTTTGATCAGCCTCTTATTGGCTCCAACTGGCAACAGAACTTCTGGCAGCAGCAATGTTAAATTATCACTGATTGTTTTCAACAAATGCTCTGGGAATGGTGCTTTCTGTACAGAGTGAACTCAGAGTCAGGACAAATAAAGACAGGCTCTGGGAAATGGATTTGGCTTAATGGATAGAGCATCTGCCTACCATATGGGAGGTCCAGTGTTCAAACCCAGGGCCTCCTGACCCGTGTGGTAAGCTGGCCCACATGCAGTGCTGATGTGTGCAAGGAGTGCCGTGCCACGCAGGGGTGTCCCTGCATAGGGGAGCCCCACGCACAAGGAGTGTGTCCCGCAAGGAGAGCCACCCCACACAAAAAAAGCATAGCCTGCCCAGGAGTGGCACTGCACACACGGAGAACTGAGGCAGCAAGATGACGCAACAAAAAGAGACACAGATTCCCAGTGCTGCTGACAAGAATGCAGGGGGACACAGAACACACAGTGAATGGACACAGAGAGCAGACATGGAGGGGGTTAAGGGGAAGGGGACAGAAATAAATAAAAAAATAATAAAATCTAAAAAAAATAAGACAAGCCCAGAGTTTGCAGCTCTTCAGTGAGCTGCCAGGCAAGTCAAATAGTGATGGTTTCCTGTGGATAGGGATAATGAGGCTGATTTTGGAGGTTTCTAAGCCCATTCTGCCTCTTCAAATAGCTGCTAGGTTGTTGGTTTTCACAGCTATCATAGTGCAAGACGACTGGTTTTGAAAGCTGCTGTCAAACTGAGGAGAGGGGAATGGAGCTAGAGAAAGTTGAAGCTCCATAAAGTTTGCTCTTCTTACCAAGATCCAGCCATGGTTTTTTTTGTTGTTGTTGTTTGTTTGAATAAACATGCCTCGGATTATTCTAAGCCGTTAGTTAATGCTAAAAGTCCTGAAAAAGTTGATTTTGACAGTTTTATCAGTGTTCTTGTGGTTTTTTTTAATGGAGGAGCAGATTTTCGGAGTGCCTTCCTCTGCCAATTCAGAATACTGTCCCTCTGGGTTTGTTTTTGTTTTGTTTGTTCTTTTTTCCCCTTTGTTCTTCACTTTGGATGACTTCAGTTACTCTACCTTCAACTTCACTTGCTATTTCTTCTGTCATATCACATGCCACCATGTGTGCAGGACAGAGTGCACTTAACCCAGGTAGAGACCATAGAGGCGAAAAGTTACTTTTATGTCTTCCAGTTTCCGCTCCACCAAGTGAGTGTGAAACATCAGATTCTGTATGCTTGTATTTACTTATTAGTACCTTCAGATAGTTAGTTTTTATATTATGTCCAGTTTTGTTTTGATTTTTTTCTTTATAGAAAAAAGAGACGGGATTAATTGGGAGAGTCTTAGGCACTCATACCTAGTAGTGGCCCTGAACCTAATCTTTTTGAGACAAATTTGAAAATTACCATTTACTTATATATCTAGCAGAAATGAAAACAATATTGAAAGATTTAAATGAAACTGATGGGGACTTTTGCAACTGAAAATCTTCTAAAAGAAGATGATTTGGGAAGAGAAAAGAGTAGAAAGGGGATAAAAAAATTACTTATGTAAGTTTACTTCATACATTTACTGAGCACTTACTATTAGGAATAATAGGAGATGAATAAGACAAGCTTCCTGCCCTTAAGAAACTCACTGTAGGGGAAACGGACTTTGGCCCAGTGGTTAGGGCGTCCGTCTACCACATGGGAGGTCCGCGGTTCAAGCCCCGGGCCTCCTTGACCCGTGTGGAGCTGGCCATGCACAGTGCTGATGCGCGCGAGCCCCACGCGCAAGGAGTGCGCCCCGTAAGGAGAGCCGCCCAGCGCGAAGGAGGGAGCAGCCTGCCCAGGAATGGCACCGCCCACACTTCCCGTGCCGCTGACGACAACAGAAGCGGACAAAGAAACAAGAAACAAGACGCAGCAAAAAGACACAGAAAACAGACAACCGGGGGAGGGGAGGGGAATTAAAGAAATAAAAATAAATCTTTAAAAAAAAAAAAAAAGAAACTCACTGTAGTGGAATAATGTAGAAACATACATTAAACAAGTAGTTTAACTCTATGTGAGGATATCATGAACCAGATATATTCTACCTGAGATGTGTAGCTTTAAAAGTTTAATGAACTTTTTATGCCAGTAAGGTTATTGCCATGCTAGTTGAGTTGGATCAAATAATATTTGAAATTTTGAAGCAAAATGTAATTATTTATATAATTTTGAGCAAATCAGGTTACATTAATAACCTCACAAATTTGAGGTATTGATGAAGGGTTATTAATAAATAAAAGATATACACTTATTTGCTTTATGTCCAGTTTTCATATACCAAAATAGATACTTCAGCTCATCATTACCAACAACAAATTCCTATAATCTGTCATTGGTAATAATTGACCTACTATTGGTTCTTCTACTCTAATTTATATTACCCTTGACCCTTTGCCTAAAAACTAGGTCTAGTTTTATTTTATTTTAGTCAAAGAAATGGGCTTACATTACCAGATGACAAAAATTACACAATTTTACACATAATTTAGGAGAATAAAAGGGGTCCCGAAGATCATTTAGTCTAGGTCTTTTATTTTTTTTATTTTTTTATTTTTTTAAAGATTTTTTTTTTCTCTTCTCTTCCTCCACCCCCCTCCCATCCATTGTCTGTTCTCTGTGTCCATTCACTGTGTATTCTGTGTCTGCTTATATTCTTGTCAGTGGCATTGGGAATCTATGTCTCTTTTTGTTGCATCATCTTGCTGCATCAGCTCTCCGTGTGTGCAGTGCCACTCCTGGGCAGGCTGTGCTTTTTTCACATGGGGCAGCTCTCCTTGTGGGGTGCACTCCTTGTGCATGGGGCTTCCCTATGCAGGGAACACCGCTGCATGGCACGGCACTCCTTGCATGAATCAGTACTGTGCGTAGGCCAGCTCACCACACAGGCCAGGAGGCCCTGGGTTTGAACCCTGGACCTCCCATGTGTAAGGTGGGTGCTCTATCAGTTGAGCCACATCCACTTCCCATTGTTTTAAATGTTTGTAAACAATGGCCTTCTTACCCTACAGCACTATAGGTGGTGAGATTTAGTCTTACAGTGAGAGGACATTATCGTTATGCCTTAATATTAATTAATTGATCAGAGACAGTCTGCAAGTTTTAGAATATGGAAAATATGGTAAATCACCCACTTTTTCAACAAATAAATAGTAAAGAAAAATAAGGCTGGGGTGGGGGGAGAAGTAGTATAGACTATAAGAGATTTGAGAATTTTCAAGCAAATATAGTGTGTGGACTTTGTTTGCATCTTGGTTTCAAAACACCAAAGGATACTGACTGAATGCTCTACACTTTCCCCCAGTCCCAAAATAGTGGTTAAGCCAGCAATTCTTAGCTCTCTACCTTTTTATTCCTTCTACATGTATCCTTGAATACCTCATACTGATTTTGTGTCTGTGAAAAGAATCTAATGGATATTATAAAAATAATAAACTGGTCTTATTTCAACTTCCTGTTATTTCGAAGTGTGTTTGCCTCACCTTAAATGCCAAGTTTTATTTTTTGTTTCCACATAAAGAGTATATTTCTGAAAATATTTTAAGAGAAAATTGGTGAAAATATTTTTCTTTCTATTTTAGATGAGCAAGTTATTATGGGCAACAAACTTCTTGTATATATTAGGTAAGAGACTTTTATTTACTTATCCTATATATGTTCCTTCCATATTTTTTTCTGTATTCTTAGAGGTACTATCATCTCTTATCTATATAATGCTTTACATTTTCAAAGTTCTTTCATCTAGAGTGGTGGCTTTCAACTAAGGGTGATTTTTGCCTCCTCCCCTTTTAGACAGATAGTTGGCTAGCAGGCAGGTGGCAGACATTTTAGCTCCTTTATAGAAGTCAGAGATAACTTCCAGACAGATTTCACGCTTGTTACATTGATTCTTCAGTGTAGAATATATGCAGCATTTATCTACTACTTTTATCATTTGTACGTTGAGCTGCTTAAAATATTCTTGTATCCACTTGTCACTAATCCAACATTGAAAATTGATAAATAGTTCAAGGAGGTTTAAAATTCACACACTCCCACAAAAAGAAAAAATGAGGACATATTACATTTGTAATAATTCAGCCTACAAAGAAAATCATTAGCCATTGGAAGATCTGATTTGAAGGCAAACTGTTAAGGAAGGTCTGATTTGGGGGCAAAACTCTAGAATGAATATCTAATCAGATTTTTACTCTCCCTGAAGCCTTGTCCTCTTGTAGACATTTATTAGCCTAGCTCATTCCCTACCTCTAGTACCCATTCTTAGAACCACTGGTTTAAAAGTCTCTGAGAACAGGCCTTTAACAGGTAAGTCATAATTTAATGGCATCGTTATATTCTATCTAGGTGCTTTAAATAGTCTGTCCTCATTCCTTTTTGCCCCTCTGGTGCAGCTTGGGTTTTTCTTAAGTAACATAAGAAGAAATGAAAGCCATACTCACAGGATCTATTACTTCACCACCTCCATCACCCACATTTTCTGAACCTGATATCATCTTAATTTGGTTTTGGACTTGACCTAAATGACAAAAGCTGATTGAGCCTTGTTCAAATTTTTTGAATGTAATATTAAAAAAATAAAGACAAAAAAAAAGAAATGAATGTGATCATGATATCAGTCAATAAAAACAATCATTCACAGATACGGGGGGAAAAAAAAACAAGCAAAAAAACAAAATCAAACTTTCCCTTTACACATCACCAAGTATGTTCGCATTCTCTTCTTCTAGCTGTTGCCTAGCAGGTCGTGCCTATCCTCTTGGTGACATCCCTGAAGATCTTGTTCCCTTGGTTAAAAACCAGGTTGGTACTATTTTCACAGCATTTTTACTATGTATACCTTTTGATAAGATGCATTAAGGACAAATTGTAGCAGGGAATTGCATGTGGGCATGAGGTAAGTCTATTATGAGAGAACCAGCACCATCATTAAAGTCAATTATTATATCTGAGACAGGTTTTTAGAGAGAACTTCAGACATTGTGGCAATTTAAGCTGAATTCAGCTTTTTTCTATTCAATCCAAATGGTAGTCATTGCCTTGCAAGATACTTTGTAAGGTAAGCCTGAAAAAAGGAAAAAATATATAATTTTTTTCTAACTTGCAGGTTTTTGAGTTTCTAATTCGCCTCCATTCAGCAGAAGCTTCACCTGAGGAAGAAGTCTATCCCTATGTTCGGACATTACTGCATTTTGACACAAGAGAATTTCTAAATGTATTGGCACTGGTAAGAGATTGTATGATTTTAAGGTGTTTTTAAAGGCAGCAGGGTGATAATTTTTTTTGTAATAGAAAGAAAAGTAATACTCTTTATGCCTAGAGGTGTTTGCTCATTTTTGTTGTGCCATTCATATATTCTCTATAGTTCTCTCTCTATAAAGCATCCTCATTAAAAAGTTTAAGAAAACAGGGTTAGATGTGGTACAACAACTCAGATTTCATAAGTTATATTACCTGACATTAGTAGATATGGAAGAGGGCTCTGGGGGAGATGTGGTTTTGATGATAACTGGAAATAACTGGAGTTGAAATGGCAAACAGAAGCTTTATGTTAAAACAAAACAAAACCTAAAAAATCCTTATACATGTTTGAGTAGAGATGGATATGGGTTAGCCAGATTCTCTATGAAAATGTTCCTGGCAGAAGAATTAAATCATGATACAGCTTCTCAGTTAAATAGCATGGAGCTGTTTTTTAGAGTTTTTGATAAAACGGAAAATGGTTGGTGAAAGCAGCAAGCTCACAAATAGATAAAACTCACACACATAGTATTTGGAGAAAAAAATACAGGAAGGATATGCACCTAAATTTTTTTTTTTTTTCCTAAAAAAGGACTCCTTTGATTAAGAGGCAAGAAGCCATGTGACTAGACAAACATCCAAACAGCATAATAGCCCAGCAAACGCTCCACCAACTGCCCAGAACTTCACATCTACTCATTTACTCATCCTTTCAAAAAGCCTAAGATTATGTCCATTTTACAGGGGAGAGGAAACTGAAAGAGAATTCAACCTTGTTTGAACCTGTTTAAAACTGACATGCTACAAAGTATTGTGAGATCAGCTTCAATGTGACTTTTCCTATAAATTGAATAAAATAGGTTCAATTAATCCCTTTTAATAGATTAAAAGAGACTTGAGATTTATCAAGCAAATACAGTGTGTGGACTTTTGTTTGTACCTTGGTTTGAAAAAAAATCAAAGGATGCTGACTTTTATGATACTAAGGAATTAGGTTTGTATTTTTTTTTTTTTGCTTTGTTAATGGTAATGATATTATGACAAAAAAATTCCTTATAATTTAGAGTTAAATACTAAAGTATATAGGATTGAAATGCTATGTTTAGAATTTGATTTATAATAACTTAATTGGGGGTGGGTGAAGAATATAGTATAACTGGAATTAGATGGGCCATATATTGATAATTGTTGAATCTGAGTGATGAGAGTTCATTGCCATGTCCTCTCTACTCTTGTGCTATTTTAAAATTTCAATAATAAGGTAAAACAGAAATTGTCCCCTTCTTATCTTACTTTTTGTACATTGCTATTGAGAAAACTAATGTCAACCTGATTTTTCTTTTTTTTTTTCTTTTTTCTTTTTCTTTACTTTTCTAGGACTTCATCTTTTTCTCAGGAAGACTAGATGATTTTTTTCTTTGTATTTAAAGACTAATAGTTTTACTCTAATATATCACTCAGAGTTGAGTGTTGTCAGTCAGTTTTCCCATATTACTGTGGACCCTTTCAATATGTGAATTCAAGTTTTTTTAATGAAAAAATGCTTGAATTATAAGTTTAAATATTTTTTTCTAATACATTATTTTATCTTTATTTTCAGAGCTCCAATCATATGTACATTGGATATCTTTGTCTTCTGTATCACCTTTTCTCTTAACTCTTTTACTTCATTTTTATTTAAATTTCATTCTCTTAGTTATTTTCATCTATGTTCTCTATTTCACTTATTGTACTTCTGGTCATATCTTTTCTTTCTTGGGTGCCTTGCAATTTTGTCTTCATTTCTGAGATGACTTTTTTCTTTTTCTTTCAGCTTCACTCCACACCTTTCTACTATTTGTTAGTTTCTTTTCTGAATTCTTAAATTTCTGATTTGTGGTCTTGTTTCTTTAAATTCATTTGCCTAATGTTGGAGTGTTGTTATGGTTTCCTTCTGTTTTGCAATTAGTGATTATTTTTGTTTTTGTTTTTGTTTTGTTTTGTTTTTAGTGTCCTCATCTACTGAAAAGGTTTTCTCATTTTCTGGATTGGATTTTTATGGACTCGCTCTAGTAGGCAGTGTTACTGGAAGGAGGGAGAAAATGACCTACTGGTTTTCCTAGTTCAAATGCTTTCTTCTTTTATTACAACGAAGTATGCCTTCTTCAATAAATGGTGTTATTTGAGGGTAATCTGTCATGTTATTCCTTCACATTATCTTGTTTTAGTACGACCTTTATCTTCAGTTGCTTCCTTCTTTACCACTAAGCCTTCACCACTTCTTTGCCACAAAGCATCCCAGAAATATCCCCCGTTCTAAGGTACCTTGCTCTATCCCAAAAGCCATCTTCTACCAAGACTGCTACCCCTGTTCCACACTGCCTAGACTCATCCTTTCATCTCCCTCAGAGCCAGCGCTTTGATCAAGCAAGTCTCAGACCTGATCTCAGTCCTTCCTCACCTAGTACAGAGCCTTCTTTTGTTCTGGAGGTGAATTTTGTTTGATGTCATAGGTGGTCTGCTACTACCAGTACCTTGTCACACCCTCATTTCTTCTACTGGGTCCTATCCTGACACTTTTCCTTGGTGTTTTGGGCTTTAATCCTTTCTTGACTTCTCTTATGCATCAGGAGCTTTGGAGCCAACTCTGCTATTTTGTGATATTTGTTTTCCCACTTGTAAGTTAAAGTTTGTGGTACTTGTCCTAGTTTTGCCATCAGCATGAGTTGTGGATGATTTTTTTTTCTCTTTTTATTATACAAGGGTCTTTTTCAATGATGTGTAGAAGAGATAAAGATGAAATCTAGCACCATTTGACCCTGGCCTGTGCAAGCTAAGAATGGTTTTTACATATTTAAAGGATTGTTTAACACAAAACAAGCAGAAGATAGACAGACCACATGTAGCTCACAAAGCCTAAAATATTTACTATCTGACCCTTTACAGGAAAAATTTGTCATCCCTGGATTAGGATTTATTTAGCTGGCTATCACTATCCTAAATAAATCACATAATACTTTTTAAGGGACAACAGAAAGAAATTTTCATGACCAAATTCACATGATGTTGGATTTCAGTTTCACGTCTTTGTGCTTCAAAAACTAGGATTATCCCTTAGGGCATCCTTGAATGTTTTTCACCTACAAGCATCGAATAACCAGAAGCATCTTTACCTAACTAGCTATGTTCTAACAGTGATATGCCATTTTGGTGGCATTTGTTAACTACTACCAAAATATGTCATTATGTCTATCAAAATATTCACATTGTAGTATATTACCACTTAATTATGTTTACAGAAACAGACTTTCCGTATGTTTCAAAGCAGTGAATGCGTGCTGCCAAAAGGAAAATGGATAAGGAAATTCTCTTACTTTTTACTGCTGTAGATTTTAAATACATAAGTTAATTCTCTATGGTTTTGTACTTTAGTTGAATAGTTCTTGTATTAGCAGACAGTACCGCAGAGTAACATCTCACTTTGTGTGTGTGTGTGGGGGAAGTGTTTGTTGTTCTTATAAAGCACATAAAACAGAGACTTTTTAGGCCATCTTCCTATCTTCAAGGAGAGTCATATTTAACCCACTTAAACATCAAAATAGCTTCTGTTTGAGTTTTCCAGATTAGGAAGTCCTACAGTCTCCTTAATAACTCATTCCAGCCTTTCTCACCTAACTGACAATAGTCCAGTTGAAGAAAACGGTTTTTAAAAATATTTTGCTCTTCTGTGTAAGTAACTGATAATTAGCGGTCATTTGTTAAGCATTACTATTTGTCAGACAGGAGGAGGAAAGTAGGAGCATGCTAATAAGAGAACAGCGTGAGCAAAGGTACACTGGAGGAAGCTGGGGAAGTTTAGGATGCATCTGAAGAACAGAAAGTAGTCTGGCTTAATTGTAACTGGGATGTAATCTAAAAAATTCATGGCTGTGAAATTCCTTTTTTTCCTGTTACTTTATTGGGACAGTAAGTAGTCCATTTTCTTGTTTCATGAAAATAACTGTAAATTACTGCTTTGTGGATTTAAAACATTTCTTAGTGCTAAGTGAAAACCATAGGAAAGATCTTCAAATCTTATCACTCTGGTTATTCAATAAACACTTTCAGTGTTTTCGTATATGCATTCTCTATGTACTAGGTATTTTTGTGACATGCTCTTATCATATACTGTCAAACAGAATCTGGTGCTGTCATGATGCATGTTTTTTTTTAAAAATATATTTGCCTCTGCTTGAGCAGGGACATAAAATGAAAAGTGCTATACTTGGCAGTGTTTTTAGAATAGAATACCTATTCCTTCCAAGTAAGCTTAAAAAATTTTAAGTTTTACCATAATAATTTTTGCTGTTGTTGTTGAGGTACCAGGGGCTGGGGATTGAACCTGGGACATCATATTTGGAAGGCGGCATTCAACCACTGAGCCACATCAGCCTCTCTGAACTGGCTTTTCCACCTGTTTTGCCTGTTGTTTCAGGAGGCACCAGGAACCAAACCCAGAACCTCCCATGCGGGAGGCAGGCATTCAGCTTCTTGAGCCATATCCGTTCCCCCATAATAATTTTTTAAATACCTATATTTGAACATCATTTTTTCTTAGTTGTCATGAAAATTCTTTTTCATGATAATTAATAACCATATTTCATTTACCATTTCCAAATAAAATAGACTGAATTATGGCTAAGCATATGGTATTTCATCCTTCTGTTCTCAAACCCTTTATTCCAAATTGCTTCTTGCTATTAGTGTTTATTCTCTTTATCTTTGCCCATACTCATTTTCACAAATCTCTTTTGGTTATATTTTGACCACTATTTTTTATACTGTTCGCCTACTTTATAAAGTCTCAGATTAAATGCAATATTAAATCCTGTAGCTTTCTACCTTAGCTCACTAAAATAACTTATTAAAGATATATAAGGGAAAATCTGATAAGGATTGGTTCTTTTGGGAGAACTTATTTGGATTTTATTAAAAGTAACGTATTATCTTATTTCCTTTTAAAATTTGTAAATAATTTTTTTATTTCTCCCTTTCAGACTTTTGAAGATTTTAAAAATGACAAGCAAGCTGTGGAATATCAACAGCGAATTGTGGATATTTTGTTAAAAGTAAGTATTTAAATTAAAAAAGTCTTTAGTAATATTTATATTACTGATATTGCATTGTTTATAGCAAGTTCTAAAATAATTTTTTTTTTCTGCAAAAAGCTTTATTGTTTACCCTTGGTTCAGGGCTTGTTAGAGGGCTACAAGATGGCAGTTAGATGCCTCCTGGCTGCAGGGGTGCAGGCAGAAGCCTGGATGCTGGGGAAATAGACACCCCCCTCCCCCCCCGCCCCCGACAGCCTCTGGGCTCCGGAGGCTCCTAGTCGTGCTTGAGGGTGAGCCTTTCCAAGAGGTCCTCGCCCAGCCTGGCCTGCCCACCAGCCAGCCCGCGGAGGTTGGTCAGGTGGTCACCTATCTTTTTGATCAGTTTCACCTCCTCATCTAGGAAATGGTTCTCCAGGAAGTCACAGGGGTGGGGGTCTGTGTCAGCAGATCCCAGGGCACGCAGATCCAAAGGGCCTGGTTCAGGGTCTTCTCCAGGACAGGGGCAGCTTCCATGGCGTCCAGGGTATTACCCCACTCATCTCTGGAAGGCTTCTGCACGTCCTGGAAGAGGGCACGGCCGCCCCACTGGTTTTACATCTTTGAGAGATGCTCGGTGCCCCCGCACTTCTTCACCAAATCGCGGAAGAAGTGGTCCACGCCCTTCAGGGCCACATCGTTGCTGTTGAAATAGTAGCCCAGAGAGAGGCAAGTGTAGGAAGCCTGCAGCTGGGGGCTGACCAGGCGGTTCACAGAGGCCTCCACGTCGGCGGAATAATTCTGATGGATCTGGGAGGTCATGGTGTGTTGACAATGAGGAGCTAACCCCAAAAAGCGGTGTTAGCTGGTCCTAAAAGTGGGGGATGGCCGAGAAGTTGGTCCCAGAGTGGTCGACTCTGAGGAGGTGTGGGGAAAAGTCCCCAGCACTGTTCCAATAAAACACTATGAAGCAAGAGACAGATCCACAGGACGGCCCGGTGCGCTGTCTAAAATAATCTTTTTTAGTAAAGCAAAATGTTACAATCATATTTTAAAATTTTATCATGGTGCCTTTGTCCTCAAGACATGAATGAAATACTTACCATGCATTCAAAAAATATTTCATGAATCTCAGCTTTATATTAGATACCAGAATACATGGTATTCACTCTTTTTTTTTTTTTTTAAGATTTATTTTATTTGTTTATTCCCCCCACACACACACTGTTTGGGGTTGCTGTGTGCTCTCTGTGTCCATTTACTGTGTGCTCTCTGTGTCTGCTATTACTGTGTGCTCTCTGTGTCTGCTCATCTTCTCTTTAGGAGGCACCAGAAACCAAACCTAGGACCTCCCATGTGGAAGAGAGGCACTCAATTGTCTGAGCCACAATGTGTCTCTCATTGTCTTTCCTCTTTCTGTCTCTTTTGTTGTGTCATCGTGTTGCACCAACTTGCCTTCTCCAGGAGGCACTGGGCAATGAACCCGGGACCTCCCATTTGGTAGGCAGAAGCCCAATCGCTTGAGCCACATCCACTTCCCTGGTATTCACTCTTGAGAAATGTATATTTCAATAATACATTAGTATGATTTTAAGTAATAGAGACCAACTTCAGAGTGCTTTAAGAAAATATTTAATGTGAAGACTCTTCTTCTGTCTCATACCGGCATCACTATGTTGCTAAGGTAGTGCCATAGTCTCACTACAGAACTGAGAGGACACATGACAGGGATGTAGTGCAAGTAATCGATCACCTGCTTCCTGAGTATGAGGTTCCTAGTTTGATTCCCAGTACCTCCTAAAAACATACAAATGAAAGAAACGTCTCTCATTGGAGAGTGGATGCAGCTCAGTTGTTGGGCACCTGCTTCTCATATACGAGGTCCTGGGTTTAATCCCTAGTACCTCCCTAAAAAAACAAAAAACGAAAGAGTGGTTTGAGACACACAGAGATTATCCTCTCAATCTAAATCTAACGAGACTTCATAAAAGCTATTTTGAAATCCATGAAGTTGATGATGAATGAATGCAGAGGTTGTTTTCCTTTCCATCCTCACAGCTTCAACCAGACCAGTTCTTCTCGTAGCTGAAAAGCTTGGAGTTTTCACTCTGTTCGTTTAGCTATAATAAGGAGGTTTCTTCCTTTTAATGACTTTAAGGTTATTTAAGACAAGAGATGACTTTCATTAAAGTGGCCACAAGCTAGGAAGACGTTTTTTAGACCAGAATTAAAATGTTCTCTAGAGGTACATAGTACTAATACATTACATTTGCATTAGTTCTTTATAATTTTCAAAGCACATTTGTTTATGTTATTTCATTTATGCTATTTATTAATTTTGTAAAATAAGCAATGATGAATATGGGGATAGGATTGTTAAACATCCGAAGAATGCCAAATTTATCCAATATGACTGATATGGAAAATTTTCACCTAGATTTCCTACATACTTTTTCCTAAATGGTCTTCTTATCACCAATCTTGTCCTATTTTAATTTGTAGTCTTACTTCTCCTCTACCTAATATTCTTCTAAAGTTTCCCACTAGATCAGTTGGAATTAAGTTCTGCTGTGATAGAAAACCCAAAAGAACAGTAATGTAGTTTTGATGGAAATTTACTCTTCTTATATAATTCTGGAGGTAGGCAACCTGGTATGGTAGGATGTTTTACAAACTTATCAGAAGTACAGATTCCTTCTCTGTCTTACTGCTGTTATCTTCAGCACATAGCTCTTTTGGTACAAGATGACTGCTTAAGCTCCAGCCACCACATTAGCATTCTAGGCAATCTGAATGCAGAAAGACATGAAAAGAGTGTATTTTAAGGAAACTTTTAGAAGTTGTGTTCTACAATTCTGCTTATAGCATATTGACCCAAACCTAAAATATATATGGTCCTTTAGCTTTTAAGAGACTGAGAAATACAGTCTGTATTCTGGGTGACCATGTATTTAGCTAAAAAATGAGGAGTTCTATTATTTAGTAGAGAGGGAAGAACAGATGTTGGAGCACAAGTAGGAGTTTCTGCCACACCCATCTAAACTGTTTAATGTAACATTTAAGATCCTACTGTATTTTCTGGTCTCTGACTTCTCTATAACTGTTCCCCTTTCCCACCGCACCCCCACATACCCTGTTAATCATATTAAATTATTGGAATTTATTGAACTTTCTGAGTCATCTTTATGACTCTGTCTTTTGCATCAGTTTTCTTTTCAGCCTTTCATGCCTTTTTTTTTTTCCTCTGCCAGGCAAATTCCTACCCATTTTCCAAGATTTAACTCAAATATCATTCATGAAAAATTCTTTCTGAACCCTCTCCCACACTTCTGATTTGATTAGTTGCTCCTTCTCTGTTCTCCTATAATACTATATGCTATATTTAACATACCATATCATAATTGTATACCTGTTGATTGAGCTTCCAGAAGGTAAGAACTGTGGGTTGGTTTTTTTTCCTTTTTTTTCTTTTTCGTTTTCTTGTCGTTGTTGTAACATGCTTAGCACAATACCTGGGACCTAACAGATGTTCAAGTAATGTTTGCAAGTTGATTATAAACTTTCAACTTTCATTTTGAAATAATTTTAAAGTCAAGGACAGTTGCAAAAATAATACAAAAACAATAAAAAGAACTCCAATATGCCCTGTACTCATATATCCAGATTTACCAACTATAAATGTTTTGCCACATTAGTTGTATAATTATATCTGTCTGTCTTAACTATCCACCCATCATCTATCTATCTAATTATCTACCAGTTTTCTAAAATTTGATAGTAGGTTGCATATATCATGATCCTTGAACTTGTAAAACCTCCATACATATTTCCTCAGGACAAGGATATTCACTTATATAACTATATTACCTAGAGTTACTCAGTTCAAGAAATTTAGCATTGATATTCCAATTTTTTTCAGTTGCTCTAATATCTGTTTTAGTTTGCCAGAGGGCTGCCGATACAAAGTACCAGAAATGGATTGGCCTTTTTTGTTTTTTTTAAAGCTTTTTTTTTGTTTAAAGATTTATTATTTACTTCTCTCCCCTGCCCCCCCGCCCCACCCCGGTTGTCTATTCCCTATTTGCTGCATCTTCTTCTTTGTCTGCTTCTGTTGTGAGCGGCACGGGAACCTGTGTTTCTTTTTGTTGTGTCATCTTGTGTCAGTTCTCTGTGCGGCACCATTCCTGGGCAGGCTGCACTTTCTTTCACGCTGGGCTGGCTCTCCTTACAGGGTGCACTCCTTGCACGTGGGGCTCCCCTACGCGGGGGACACCCCTGCGTGGCAGGGCACTCCTTGCACACATCAGCACTGCGCGTGGGCCCGTTGCACACGGGTCAAGGAGGCCTGGGGTTTGAACCGCGGACCTCCCATGTGGTAGACGGACGCCCTAACCACTGGGCCAAGTCCACCGCCTGGATTGGCTTTTATAAAGTGGATTTCTTTGAGGGTAAAACAGTTCTGAGGCTATGAAATGTCCGAATCAAGGCACCGTCAGAAATGTTTTTTCACCAAAGTTGGCTGCTGGTAATCCTGTTGACTGGCCACATGGTGAAGCAAGATTGCCACTGATCTCTGCTGAGGTCCCTGCCTTACCCTCCAGAATACACTGTCTTTTGAGCCCCAGATGTGGGCAACCAGGCATAGGGCATGTCTCTTTCTGGGCCTCCTCTATCTTGGCTGCTCTACTTTCTTCCTTAGTTCAGCTGTAAATTGTCAGGAATAGGGCTCATCTCTCCCTGGTCATTGCTTCTTGAGCCTCTCGGGGCTTCTGTTTTCCTGCAGTTCTTCCTCTCACATGGCAGGATCAACATAATGTGGTGGCCTCCTTTTTCTGTGTCTGATTATAAATTTTAATTCAAATTTAAAACTATACTAAATTGGAGGAGCGATCCAAATAAGGAGACTATAAGCTCCGGAAAAGATTTACATTCTTACTGTTGGCAAAGTGCTACGTTTATAAGTTGTTTTGATGGCATGTATCTTGAGTAAGTGAAGAGTGTACTTCTGAAATTTTCTCATTTCTGGTGGTAGAGTTGCACTCTGTTGTTAAAATGTACTTTTGATAGAGCCACAAGAATAGGTATAGGCAGTGACCACAGAAGAGGTGAATAGGCATCAAAACTAAGGCATTGTGTGTGCTGAATGGCTGCAGACATAGAGATGAAAAAGTATTAATTTGTGATTTCATATAAAGTTGCCCAGAAAAGTTTGTAAGCAAGGTTTTTGAGATAGATCAGACAGAGGAAATAGAAAGAGATGAGAATTTCTGGGAGATAAGCAATTAGACACGCAATGAAGTGTTGAGGGAATTGGCTGTGTGTTAGAAGAACTGTTTTCTCAAAAGATATATCTGAAAAGGGACAGTTAAGGAATTTACACCTATAGGACAAAAGGAAGGGCTTAAGGCATAGAGGAGCCCTAGCTGGGCCCCAAGAGTTGGGTTCTAGAAAAGTGACTTGTACTCTAAAAGAGAGTAGATTTTTTAGACTTTTAAAAAGCTATACAAAGCACTTTGAATATTATAGATTGGAATTTAAACATACCTAAAATATTTATAGTTTACAACTTGAAATATCCTCATAATTGTAGTAATTATGCACTAAAGCTGTTACTGCTGGACTAAAAGCAAGAAGAGTAAAAGAGAGGGACACATACCAAAGGATGAAATGGTAGGCCAAGAGCTAGATCTTAAGAGAACATTTTATAATAGGAGAAATCTAATACTTTATCTTTGAACAGAGGATGGAAGGAGGGATGTTAGACTTTTTAATAGATGAGACAGGATATTCTCTGATTTGGTGTAGGTTGCCATGATAAATTCACCTAGTCCAAAACAAGACATGATCTGCCCTCCCAAACTTCTGAGTTCTCTCTCTTTTTAATGACACCATTATCCTACCTGCCAATCAGGTTCAGGATCTGTTATTTTTTTATTCCTCCTTTAACCACATGTTTCTACACCTATTAGTACTTGTCCTGTCGCTTCTTTCTCTCTGCATATCTTTTGCACTTGTTCATCCTTCCATTTCACTGTTACTGGCTCAAATAAGAACCCCTGATTCTTGGACTCCTGCAGTCACTTGTGTCTTGGTCTCCCTAACTTCTATGTCTTCCTTCTCTTATTTTATCCTATATACACACCGACAAGATATGTTCCTGGGCCAAGTACTGATTAAAATCAACTCCCCTGTTTGAACACCTTTAGTTGCTCCCCAGGTTTCTGTGGAATAAATTCCAGGTTCCTTAGGGTGACATTTGAGGCCTTAATCTGCCCTTTCCATCTGAGTTCTAGCTCTTCTTTGTGCCTGCTGCTGCATTCTAATAAATTGTGTAGTTCCCCAAACAAACTGATACTTTCCTGTGTCCATGCTTTTGCTCACATTCCTCCGTCTGGATTACCCTCTTGCCTGACATTTCCCCCATCAAAGATTCTGTATCAGCTTTAAAGCTTAGTTTAAACAGCTACTTTCTCATTTATTTTCAAATTCCCTCCCTAACCAGTTGAATTAAAATTTCCCCACTGTGCTTCCATAGTCATCTGTGCCTCTATTAAGAGCACTGATCACATTATGCTTTTTATTTAAGATTTATTTACCTCACTCGTCTTCCTTTCTGGTTCATAATTCCATTACAGGTGCCTGCCATAGCACCTTGCACATAGTAGGTACTCAGAAAACGAGAGCTGACTTAAAGAAGACGAATGATTATGAGGTCTCAGCCAGTCTGGGATTTAGTGATTTTATAACTGTATGGTTGTAATAAGTCTTTTCTAGAAAACCATCAATTCAAGACCTGCTTCTAGACAAGGAGGCACCCATTCACTTTATTGGAGCATGGGCTAGCTGATTGCCTTTCTGGGAGGCCGTCAGCCTTAGGTTATCTTACTTTTAAATCCCAAAGCAACTCCTTTCTTCCTTTGTTGATGGACATGTTTTTAGTAGGGTTATTGGAATATCTGAGTTCAAGGGTTCTCTTTTAAGAAGTAAAAAAAAAAAAAATTCCAGAGGGAAGCATAATTAATACTGAAATCCTACATCTACCTCTCTAATGATTCACTTCTCATCCTGTTATGGCTAGAAATAACCCCAAAATCACTAAATTGTTTTTCTTTCAGGATATACAAATAGTTGTGTTCCTTCTTTAAAAGTCACTAATGTTTTTGGGTTTTTTTTAATGAGTAGGATTTTTTTTCTTCCCGCCCCGCTCTGCTGTTTTTTGCTGTCTTTCCATTCGCTGTGTGATCTTCTGTATCTGTTTCTCTTTTTGTCTTCTCTTCTTGTCTTTCTCCTCTAGGATTCACTGAGATTCAATCCTGGGACCTCTGATGTGGAGAGAGGTTCCCTGTCAATTGCACCACCTCAGTTCCTGGTCTCTGCTATGCGTCACCTTGACTGTCCCCTTCATCTCTCTTTTGTTGCGTCATCATCTTGCTGTGTGACTCACTTGCATGGGCAGTGGCTCACCGTGTGTGGTTACTGGCTCACTACATGGGCACTTGGCTCACCACTCAGACATTCACGTGGGCACTCGGCTCACCAGGTGGGCACCCACACGGGCACTTGGCTCTCCACATGCGCACTGGCTCACTGCGCAGGCATGCTTTCTCCTCTTCCTTTTCACCAGGAGGCCCTAGGGATCAAACCTGGGTCTTCCCATATGGTAGGTGGCGGCCTTATCACCAGAGCCACATCTGCTTCCCAATAATGTATGAGTCTTCAACAATGAGACATTTCTTCCCTTCTAATTGTATATTTTTTGTGTCAAGCCAGATGGTATATTGAATACATGGTCTCTTTTGCTCATTAGGTTATGGTGGAGAATTCAGATTTTACTCCCTCACAAGTAGGATGTCTCTTTACATTCCTTGCTCGACAACTTGCAAAGCCTGATAACACACTGTTTGTAAACAGAACACTTTTTGATCAGGTAAGTGTCTAACAATGAGAATTAGAATTTTTTCTTCTGTCACTGTTTATAGAAAAGTTAACTAGACTGCTCTGTTGCTTAATAATAGTAGATTGTTGAGTAAGTATCTTTTCAAGGACAGGCCTATAGAGGTTTTAGTTTGGCTCTAAGTTAGTCTTTGTTTGTTTTGAGGGGAGGTTTAAATGATATATTTGTCTCATAACCCAGCATCATGAGAGTGTGGTTAGTGGAGAATGGTTTTTAGAGAGATTCTACTCACTTAATTCCGCCCTTGCTCTAAATGGCCTAGAATTTTTTGCTCAGAAATATTCCAATTTAAGAATCAACCCATTCTACCAGTAGTAAGTCTTTGATGATTATCTGGAAGAGCAATTACTTTTGGAAAATCTGAATTTACTTATAATGACTTTAACTCTGAAGATGTTTCCTAGCTCCAGTTAAATGTCTCCTACATATTCCTAAATGGAAAAGAAAATACTTTTTATCTGAGAAATAGTAGCTAATATTGACTAGGATTTATTTAGTATTTTCTGATGCCAGGCACTGTTCCAAAGTTCCAGAGTTTAATACATATACTGAAATAGGTGTAGTTATCCCCATTTTATGGATGAAGAAACTAAAGTCTCAAAGGTTAAGTAACTCTGTACATCATACTTAGGAAGTGATATTATTAGGATTAAATGTTATTAGTAAGTGCTAATAAGGTTAGGATTCAAATTCCAGTGGCCTGACGCCAAAGGCCATGCCCTGCATTAACTTAAAGTTAAGGTATATAGATGACATTGTCTCCTAGCCATGTTTCTAAAAAGTAAAGAAGTGTGTGTAAGGTACATATTAAATTGTGTGCGTATTCGTGTTATGATGTGTGTGCTGGTATCTTTCGTTGGCCAGGTCCTTGAATTCCTCTGTAGTCCTGATGATGACTCCCGACACTCGGAAAGACAGCAGGTATGAACTGCTGGATCTCTTTTTGCTATAAAGAAAGTGAAATAAGAGACAGTAAGGTAGAAAGAACCATCTATGCTAGACTGTGATCACCAGACGTAAGAGGAAAATGACTTGTGCCAAATCCTAATACTAAACTAAAGATAGCAGCAACCAGAAAATGAAATGAATGGTTGTCAGAGAATGGTTGTCAGAAGAACGTATATAAGAACCTTAAATCAAAGTAGATTCATAAGCAGATGAGACCCATCTTGCATTCCACATGACATCAGAGAGAATACTTCATCCTTCTGGACTCAGTAGCAACAATTAGCACTTGTTGAATCCTCTTTTCCACCAGTGTCTTTAATCTGGTAACCACCACTGGCTATTATGGCCCTGAACTGAAAGGCTGCTCAGCTTTTGGGAGCACTCTATAGCCCCACTGTATTAAGGCTTAGCATTTCCATCTGTTCCTCCACTAATCACTATGACAGAGTAGCTATTCGATTATCTATCACTTCTTGCTACTTACATTACTTTCTTGAGGTCCATTCTAGGTAGAGGATTCTTTTAAAAACTTAACCCACTGTAATTGTGTGCACTGTAAGAGTCACCCCATTCAAAATTGATAGGCGGGCTTTGTAGGGACGTGAACTACAAAAATCAAGTACTTGGAGAGCTGTGCTGTGTTTTTGTTTGTTTGTTTGTTTTTGGTAATAATGCACAGCTGGAAGGTTGAGACTCAGATAAAGAACATAGGATAGTGTCCTTTCTTTCTTTCTTTCTCTGTGACCCCTTTCTTTCTCTGCACGGCTGTGACCCAGTGGCTGCAGACTGTCTTAGGAAAGAGGTCAGCTGCTAAAAGTCTGGCTAGCTCATAAATTACATTGAATATAAAGAGTAATGTAGACCCCTTATTTTACTCCTATTTCTCTCATAGCTGTAAGAGTGGATCTTAGTATACATGGTATTTTGATATTAAATGATAAAAACCTTTTCTGTGAATAACTAAAACAAAAACCAAATCTAAAACTTAGAAGCCAGACCTAGAAAAATAATCAGAGTATGCTACTATCACAATACTGGGAGTCCCCTTTGAGATTATCTAGTTATGTCTCTGTTTTAAAAATATGGAAAACCAGTGAAGTAAGTTTCTTAAGGTCACAATTAAACTTAGAACCCAGTTCCTACACCCAATTCAGCACTCTTTCCCTTGTATCATTTGTTAAAACTTGTTTTAACAAGTTTTATCAAACTTTGTTTATGCAATCTTTTTTGAGTCATTTGCAGTGGTATGCTGATAAATGTTTGAGCTGGCTCCCTGATTGTACTTCTGATATGAATGTTGGTTGATGTATTTGCTTATGTAAACAAATTAGACAAAAATAAAACAGTGAAGACATATCAGAACCTCACTCATTCCTCAATGATATGACTTCTTTGATGAC
The DNA here is from genome assembly GCF_030445035.2 of Dasypus novemcinctus. Classification (NCBI taxonomy): domain Eukaryota; kingdom Metazoa; phylum Chordata; class Mammalia; order Cingulata; family Dasypodidae; genus Dasypus; species Dasypus novemcinctus. The sequence continues at coordinate 59,801,072 of NC_080676.1, forward strand.
TCAGATAACAGTTTTTGAATACCTGAAAAATATTTCCTCAGTTTTCTGTGCCATTCACAATGTAATAGCTACAGACATGCACAATTTTATGTTTGAACTGCGTTATTAACATTTTCTCCCTCACTTCCTTAACCAGGGGTTGACAAACTTTTTCTGTAAAGGGCCAGACAGTGAGTATTTTAAGTTTTTTGAGGGTAACATAGTGTTTTGTCACATACTCATTTTTGTCTATTTTATAACCCTTTAAAAATGTAACCACCTTTCTTAGCTCATGAGCCTTACAAAAATACACTGAGGGTCATAGCTTGCTGACTCCTGGTCTAGATGATCAACAAAACAATAAACCAAGCCCTAATATGTAGCATGTGCCAATTTCCAGGAGATAAGTACTCCTGCCATGGCCAATTGCAACCTACCCATGTGAAGTCACTGAATTTGATATTGGGAAGAAAAGCACAATAGCACATCCTGACATATTTCCACAGTATAGGTACAGTTACAGTAGATATAAATAACTTCAATAGCGCAGATAATAGAAAATAATTAGAAAGAGGTGAGAGGTATTAATTATCTTTATACTTTAATTATAAGTTTATATAATTTAATAATGTCTTTGTTTAACTACTGGTTTACAAAATTCTTGAATCTTTAGTAGTCATCTTTAGCACTGGTATTACCCTTAAACATCATTCCAAATTGAGGCTTCCAGCAAATAGGATTTCCCCATGTTTGTTCTGTATAACAGTTCATTATAGTGCTGAAATTAGATTAAATTAGGATTCTGAACTGTATAGTTTGGGTAGGTTTTATTTCTTTTCTTTTTTTTTAACTTGAAAATAGTCAATTTAGTATGCTAGAGAAATACTTTGTTGAATGGTTTCCTGGAGTTTTGAGAAGGTTCATTTTATTCTGAATCCTGAACCTTAAATACAGAAGAGAGCTTTATCATATTTGCTCAAATGACTCTTCATTGTAGTTTTTGAAGTTTATATTAAAATATTAATGAATCAGTCTTAGTCACCTTTTTTTTTTTTCATTTAGATACTTAGTCTGGCAAAAATTAATTATACAAACCCCAATGTTTAAGTAGAAAAATTAACCTTTAAGTATGGATACTACCTGTGGACACCATACTTTAAAGAACCATAGACAGAAAAGTACCAGAGAAAAACAGACTTCTTGGAAAGGTGTGTATAGACACATGCTTAGCTTTGGGTAAGGTCAGTTCAGTATTTTAATAAGGGCTTTTTTCGCAAATACCAAAACATAAGCATACCTAAGCATAGAAAACCAAAGACATTTATCTTTTTATATGTTTTAAAATACTGTCTGATCCACATTATAATGCCAATCTAACCCTTTATATATGTGAAAGCAAGCCAAAACTTAAGTAAGAAGACAGAAGAAAAAAAAATTGTGGTCTGCATGCCTCAATGAACTCTTAAAGAGGTAGTAAGGAAAAATAAATTTCAAAGTGTTTTTGCTCATTTATTTTAAATGTTTAGGTCCTTTTAGAATTGCTGCAGGCTGGAGGCATAGTTCAATTTGAAGAGAGTCGACTCATCCGTATGGCAGAAAAAGCTGAGTTGTGAGTTGTTTTGAAGTTATATGTTAGTTTCCCTTTGAACTACTAAATTGTATTTCTCTAATTTAAAGTCCAGTTTATTGACACATTGCTACTTTTTTCATTAAAAGGGTTATGCAAGTTGCAACAATAAAACAGCTAAGTACAGAAGTTTTTGACTTTAAATTGTAAATTAGTAAAAATTAGTAAATTAGCAAATTAGTAAAATTTTCAGAAATTAACATTGTGTGAATTTGAAGTGGTTGTACATTTGTTTTAGCTTAAAGGTGAAATAGTCTTATGATGTTTTCTTATTTTAGATTTTTTGCTTGAAACTTCTGTGGTATTTCATAGATTTCCCCCCCATATATATATATATTTAATTACTGAAGTATATCACTTATACATAAACATACATAAACAATGAGTGTATAGTAATAGTTGTGAACTTACAAAGCAAACATATGTGACATCATACACGACTCTCGTACCTCACCCTACCACTAATATCTTGCATTGTTAAACATTTTTCACTAATGATTAAAGAGCATTGTCAAAATATTACTACTAACCAAAGTATTTTCCCCTATTATTATTATATTTCATTTATTTATAAACATACATAAACAATAAGTGTATAGTGAAAGTTGTGAATTTACAAAGGAAACGTGTATAACATCATACAGGAGTCCCATACATCAACCTTCCACCAATACCTTGCTTGTCGTGAGACGTTTCTTACAAATTATGAAAGAATATTGTCAAAATCTTACTACTAATTATAGCCCTTATCTTACATGTGGTGTATTTTTATTTTTTAAATATGTTTTTTATGACAGAAGTTGTAAACTTATAAAACAGTCGTGTACATGTGTAGAATTCCCAAACAGCATCCATCAATTAACACATCACCCTGTGGTGGAACATTTGTTACAGATAAGATAATATCATCTGATTGTTACCATGTCCATAGTATACATTTGGCACACATTTTTCTATACTGCCCCACTATCAACACAGTACATCTTTGGCATAGATGCAAGAATATTATATTATTACTGCTAACCACAGTCCATAGGTTACTCCAGTGTTAGTTTTCCCATGCTTCTCCACATTCCCACCACCCTGCAGTAGTGATGTACATTTGCTCTAGCTAACAGAAGACACCCTTGCATCTGTACCATCAACCACAATTTTCATCCACCTCTTGGTTTACTGTGCTATTTAGTTCCTAGTTTATTCTCTAGCATTCTGTCAATTGGCATTTACATCCCCATTTTCAGGCACATCCCCATTTATAAACTAGCTGTTGTTCAGTATTTGTTACCATCCACTCTATACAATTCCACACTTTTATATTAAAGCTAATTAAAACTTCTACATGCATTAAACATCAGTAGTCCATCTCAGTCCTCCTCTTATCTCCTTTAAGAATCCACCACCTACCACCAGGTCTTGAAAATATTTTCCTACAATTTCTTCTAGAAGTTTTATGGTTCTTTCTTTTATTTTTAGGTTTTTGATACATTTTGAGTTAATTTTTGGATAAGGTATAAGATAGGGGTACTCTTTCTTTCTTTTGGCTTTGGATATCCAGTTCTTTCAGCACCATTTGTTGAATGGACTGTTTTGCCCTAGCTGTGTGGGTTTGACAGGCTAGTCAAAAATTACTTGACCATACATATGAGGGTCTGTTTCTGAGCCATCTGTTTAGTTCTTTTGGCCTATGTATCTGTCTTTATGCCGTACCATGCTGTTTTTACCACTCTACCTAGGTAATATTTACATTCTGGAGATGAGAGTTACCTTTCCTTTTTAAGATGTTTCTGGGTACTCAGGACCTCTTAACCTTCCAAATAAATTTGATAATTTTTTTTCAATTAAAAAAAATGCTGGTGGAATTTTTATTGGGACTGCATTAAATCTGTTTATCATTTGAGTAGAACTGACATCTTAATGATATTAAGTCTTCCAATCTGTGAGCATGGAATGTTCTTCCAGTTATTTAGGCCTTTTAAAAATTTCTTTTAACACTGAGTTGCAGTTTTTTGAATACAAGTGCTTTACATCCTTGGTTAAGTTTATTCCTATTTGAGTTTTATCTGTCATATTTTATTTTCACCACTCTTTTGACTCTCTTACTTACTTTTATTGATACAGTCTTCATTTCTAGACTCTCTTCTAGGCCTCTCTCTACTGTCTTTTCTCTTCAGGCTCTAGCACACCCTTTAGTATTTCCAGAAAATCTGGTCTCTTGGTTAGAAATTCTCTCAGTTTCTGTTTATCTGTGAATATTCTAATCTTGCCCTCATTTTTGAAAGACAGTCTTGCCAGATATAATATTCTTGGCTGGAAGTTTTTTCCTTATAGTATCTTAAATATATCAGAACCCTGTCTTCTTCCCTCCGTGGTTTCTGGTGAGAAATTAGCACTTAATCTTATTGGGTATCACTTATATGTTATGTTATGCATTGCTTTTTCTCTTACTATTCTCTTTGGCATTTGACATTCTGATTAGTGTGTGTCTCAGAGTTGGTCTATTTGGATTTTTTCGGATGGGAGTACATTGTGCTTCCTGGACATGGATATCTATGTCCTTCAAAAGGGTTGGGAAATTTTCTACCATTATTTCTTCAGATATTCCTTCTGCCCCTTTTCCCTTCTCGGACACCCATGACATGTATGTTTGCATGTCTTTTGCTGTCATTTATTTCCCTGAGACCTTGTTCAGTTTTTTCCATTCTTTACTTCATCCGTTCTTTTGTATGTTCACTTTCAGAGGTCATTTTCTTCAAACTCACCAATCCTTTCTTCTGCCTCCTCGAATCTGCTATGATATATTCCAATGTTTTTAAAATTTCATTTCCTACACCTTTCATTCCCATAAGATCTGCTATTTTTCTATGTATGCTTTCAAATTCTTCTTTGTGTTCATCCAGTGTCTTCTTAATATCCTTAATCTTTTTTAGCCGTCTCATTGACTTTATTAAGGAGATTTGTTTGAACATCTATGATTAGTTGTCTCAAATCGTATTTGTCATCTAGAGGCATATCTTGTTCCTTTAACTGGGCCATATCTTCCTGTTTCTTGGTGTGGATTGTAATTTTTTGTTGGTACATTGGCATCTGGCTTACTAGAGTATTTGTTCTGGGTGCAGTTTTTCTTTTTAGTTTAGGGCTTCCTATCCTTTCTCCTTTGCTGATTGTGCAGTAGGACCCAAGGATAGAGTTGCTGCTGTGTAGGCTCAAGGTTCCCTTATTGCCCCAGGGACCAATGAAGCATCTTCCAAACTTTTTCCTTTGCCAGGGGTAGGGACAGAGTCACAGGTGTGTGAAATAATCCAAGTCGTGCAAGCCTAGACTGTAGTTGCCCAGGGAGACTAATGAAGCTTCATACCCCTTTCTCTCCTGCCTAGGCGGGGATGGAGCTGCAGGTGTGAGCAGCAATCTATGCAATGTGGGTCCAAGATGACAGCAGTTGCCCCAATAGACTTCCAGTTATTCAGTCAGTGCCAGCCAAAGGTACCTATACTTACCTGGATATGCTGGTTCAGGGCCTGCCAGCCTCTGTCTTGCCAGAGGTGGGGTTGAAGCCTAGCCTAGGGTTGCAGGCCAATCTGGGTGAAAGAAACTGGTTCCTACCATCACTGTGATTTTTGGTCAGCCCAGCTTCCCCTCAGACTGGGGGTGAAGTAAAAATAGCGGCCAACAGCCTCTTTCCAACTTGGAAAGATTCACACCCCAGCTGTTCCTAGGGTTATACCTTAGCCGGCCAAATCTACTAATCAGTAGCTGAAATCGGTGGCCAACTGTCTTCTCCTCCCGTTTTTGGAAAATGCAGCTTCAAATTCCAGTCACAGAATAGCTCCTGGGGTGGCTTGCGTTGCCAAAGGAGGATAATCACTAGCCTCTGTGGCATGGCATGTATTTTCGTGGAGAGGCTGGCGCAAGTCCCCCAGCTTCCTCTCTGCCGGAGGTAGGGCTGGGGCTTGTGCTAGAGCTGCAGTCTGATCTGGATGGAAAGAAGTCTGTCCCTACCTGCACTGATTTTCAGTCCACTCAGCTTCCCCTTGTGCCAGGCATGGAGTTAAAAATGGCAGCTACCAGCCTCTTTCTGACTTGGACGGGTTCAAACTTTAGCTGTTCTTAGGATTATACTTTAGTCCGCCAAATTTACTCAGCAGTAGCTGAAGTTGGTGCCCAATGCTCTCTTCTTTCCCCATTTTGGGGAAGTGGACCTTTCAATTCCAGCTGCAGAACAGATCCCAAGGTGGCTTGTGCCTCCAGTGGAGGATGCCTCTGTGGCATGGAGCGCTCTACTTACTAATCTTGTCTGCAGATAGACAGTTTCCTCATTTCATCCCTTCAGGGATGTTGCAGGATGTTCTTCTGGTCTCCTCAAGCCCCCAAACAGGTGCTCCCGCTAGCTCCAGAGCGCTCTGGGTGTTTACTAACTGCCGGTAGCAGGAGCTGACGCTCAGAGCTCCTCACTCTGCCGCCATCTTGCTGGTTGTCCCTATTTCATAGATTTTTAAAAATTATCTTTTTTTTTCAAAGATACATAGATCACACAAAATATTACATTAAAAAATATAAGAGATTCCCATATACCCCACTCCCCACACCCCCCACCCCTCCCACATCGACAACTTCTTTCATTAGTGTGGCACATTCATTGAATTTAATAAGTGCATTTTGGAGTATTGCTACACAGCATGGATTTCTACACAGCCATGTGGGATCTAAGCCCCCTCTCGATTTAGAGGTGGAGTGGACATCACCATCCCAGGGTCCTCAGGATGGAGGAATGAAATATGGATTAGAGTGGACTTACTGGCACCCTATTTCATAGATTTTTAATAGTTATTTATATTAAAAACTGCAGGATTTAACATGGCAAATCACATGCAAGATTTTAACACTGCTGTTTATCTAGTTTGTTGTATATTGTTTTGTTTGACATATTTAATTCTGAATAGAGAAACTGCATTTGAAATTTTTGTAAAATATTAGTTGATATCTAGTATATTGACATTTCTTATGTGGCACATGTTGCTTTAACATTTCTTTTGTACCAAGCTTTGAAATTTCTTATAAACATAGTACTCAGCAGTATCTTAAACCTATGTTTAGATAATGACAATTACACATCTCCCTTACACACCATTCTACTAACAGTAGAAATCATATCTCCTGTATTCGTTTTCCTCAATACAACCCATCTACTATAGCAAGCTTCTCTAAGCAATAAGCCCATAACAACCTGCCTGTTTGGTACACTGAGGTTTTTCATTTTACATTCTAGTTATCAAATTTGTGAATTTATGTATGAGCAAGAACACCAATATGACAAGATTATTGATTGCTACTTACGTGACCCACTGAGGGAGGTAAGTTAAGAGACTGATTTACCCTTTTCTTACTCAGTTTGGTTTTCTTCATTTATTGAATAGGTTTTTATTGAATGCCTGCTGTAGCCAAATATACATTGATAATTAAAACAGGTATAATCCCTGCAGTCTTGGAACTTAAAATGTAGTGAGGGGGAAACGGAATTGGCCCAGTGGTTAGGGCATCCGTCTACCACATGGGAGGTCTGCAGTTCAAACCCCGGGCCTCCTTGACCTGTGTGGAGCTGGCCCATGCGCAGTACTGATGCGCACAAAGAGTGCCCTGCCACACAGGGGTGTCCCCCATGTAGGGGAGCCCCACACACAAGGAGTGCTCCCCATAAGGAGAGCCACCCAGCATGAAAGAAAGTGCAGCCTGCTTAAGAATGGCACCACCCACACACAGAGCTGACACAACAAGATGATGCAACAAAAAGAGACACAGATTCCCGTGCCGCTGACAACAACAGAAGCGGACAAAGAAACAAGACGCAGCAAATAGACACAGAGAACAGACAACTGGGGCGGGGGAGGATGGGGAGAGAAATAAATAAATAAATCTTTTTTAAAAAATGTAGTGAGGAAGACTAACAGTAAAGAAAAAAGACAAACACAATTACAAACTTTGATAAGTGCTAGGAAAGAGAACAGCCAGGGAAGGCATCTCAGAGGAAGTAACAAAGTGAGTTTTGGCAGCTGAGAATTCAGCCAAACAAAGAGCCAAGGGAGATGTGTTTCAGGATAGGGGACAATATATGTAAAGTCCCTGGGGTGGAAACACATTTGACATGTTTAGGAACTGAATAAGGATTATTTAACTGAAGTGAAGATAAATATAGGTGGAACATAATTAGGTCAAGAGTGATTTGAAATGAAATTGGGAATGTGGGTAAGGAACACCAAATGCAAAAGTATAATCGCTCCTCATTAGATTATTGAATGTCAATAAATTGAGGTCAAAATTATTTGGAACATGTTTGTAACTTCTAAGAGTATACCCTAAACTTCAAACAATTACTCTTTCTCTGTAGTATCAGTTATCCATCATTTATCTCCAAATGGCTTTCCAACTCCAAATAATCGATATTTACCAGACTGGTACAGATAGTAAATAGTAAATATTGCTTGAGTGAAAGAATGAGTAAATTATGTTGTCTTATGTTCCTCAGGAAGAAGTCTTTAATTACATTCATAATATTTTATCCATTCCTGGACACAGTGCAGAGGAGAAGCAGTCAGTATGGCAGAAAGCAATGGATCATATTGAGGTAATGATTCAACAAATTTTCTTAAACTTCCCATTTGAATGGGTATTTCCTAAATTAACTTTATGCTAACTAAGCAATGGCAAGTATTATATTAAGTTGATTTACTTGAGGATTAATGTCTTTTACATATAATTTATTCCATCTCTTATTTGTATTCATAAAACCTGTGTGATATGCAATTTTTAATATCAGAACTTCTAAAAATAGTATGTTCAATCCACTAGTGACAAATGGAATATCAATTTTTACAAAGTTCTTGGAGTGAATCTGATACTTTTGGCTTTACCTCTGATAGATGGCATCAACCATTCCCCTCAGTCATCCGATGAAATTTTAGAAGCATTATTGCAATGAGTTGTTCTCTCTGATTATTTCCCTCCCTTATGTATCAGAACCATGATTCTGGCCTGTCTTTGGTCAACTGATTCACTGATGTTGTTTAAGCAGGCTGTTTTGCAAGAATGCAGGAATTGACTTCAGTATTGAAAGAAAAGGTTCTTTTTAAAATAATATGCTTACTGATGCCTGAATGAAGAGGCTAATATACATGTGATAAGCGTGTGAACAGACTACATTCCAAAAGGGGGCCCAAAAGTCACTCCTCAGCATGCAGCATACTGTTTACCTTAGAAACCCACAGAGCTAGATGTTTTGTTGAAATCTGTCTTGTTTTATGGGTCACTGGTTATTAAAAAAAAAGTAGTAAGGAAAGATGCTGAGGTAATCCTAGTTTGGGAAATAACACTTGTATCTCTGAAGTTTCTCTCATTCTTCTGTAGCAAGGATCAGGTGATGGAATAACTTCTGGTGATGGTTTTAGAGATATAGTGAAAGATATGATTCAACACGTTTTAAAAGTTTTTATACATATGAAAATAAAAAGGTAGGATGAGCACTTTGAAAAAACATTGCCTGTGAATTCTAGTTCTTGAAGGTCATAAAGATTAGAAAGATCAGATATATGAACAGCATTTTATGTGAAGCAATTGTGTGAAAAGTGGTATAGTCAGTCATCAGAAGTGTGGTCTTTATCTATAGAATTGAGAACGTGGATATATTTTGGTGAAAGAACACAAGGCCTTTTCCTATTTTGAGTTTTGTCTTTTTTTCTCTTTAATCATTTTACATTCTTTTTCCTTTCATCATCCCCTGTAAGTCTCCATAGTTATATCATGGCTCATTCTTCATTTCCCTTCATCTGCGTTATGCAGTGGTTTGAGCACATGGACTCCAGATATCCATAAATGAATCTATGTCTCTGCATAATGTGAAATGTGATGATTTAATCAATGAGCAAACAAATTACTCAGCAGAAAACTCATGCTAGAGAAGCAAGAAGTATTTTAACTGCACAACAATTATTTCTGCTGACTGTTTTCCCTATATCTGTACTCTTCTTCACCTTGAACTTTTTAATACTCTGAAGGCCCTATTATAAATACATAGACTTTCTGTTGAACTTCCGTGTCTTCAGTAATGTAAATGAAATCAAGATTAATCATCATCATTTTGTTTTGGGCAAAATGCCTAGTATAGTAAGTGGTTCTTAACACTTTTGGTGTTTTAAATGTCTTTTGAGAATTTGATGAAAGATTTGGACCTGTGCTTTCTAATATTGTACATGTACATAGGCACATAATTTTGCTTACAATTTCAGGGATCCACAGAGCCCCTAAAAGCTATTCATAAATGGGGCCTCTGGATTCCAGGTGAAGAATCTCTGATTTAGATGGTTTTTACAATATGAACAAAACATGTTTTACTAGATTTTTCTTTTTACTTTTAAAATTTGAAACATAAAAAAATCATTAATATATGTAAAATAAATGCACAGTTTAATAAAAAGTTAAAAAGCAAATACCCCAGGCCAAGTCAAGAAATAGAATACTTCTAGTACCCCAGACTTTTCTCATTTAGTCTTTCCTGATTATGATCACCTGCCTTCTCCTAGATATACCCATTATCCTAATTTTCTTGCCAGTCTTTGTACCTTTACTGCACAGTGCATTCCTAAAAATAAATTTTTAAATTTTGCTTGTTTCTGAACTTTATATAAATGAAGTTATAGTCTGTATTTTTTGTGTCTGTTGATGTTTGTACATTTTGTTTTATGTAGCTGTTTCATTTTTCTTGTTGCATAGTATTCCATTTTCTAAGTCTGTTAAATTATAGTTTATCCATTCTCCTCTTGATAGACATTTTGGTCATTTTTACTATTAAAAATAGTCCATCCATGATCATTCTTATAGATGTATCGGGAGCACAACTGCATGCATTTCCCCAGGGCAGTGATCCTCAGTTTGGACCACAGACCAGCATTACAGCATCAGCTGAGAACTTAATAGAAATAAAAAGTTTTCCTCTCTACCTCAGGCTTACTGAATCAGAAACTCTGAGAGTGGGGCCTAGCAATATGGGCCCAAGTGATTCTGATGCATATCTGCTCCAGGGTATATATTTAAATGCTAGTTATTTGGAATGATTATCCTAAACTTCACTAGATGCGAGTATTGTATGAGAGTTCCATAGGCTTTAGTCCTCATCAGACTTTTTGATTTTGCTAAGCTAGTGGATGTATAATAATATCTCATTATGTTTCAAATTTGTTTCTTTAATTACTAATGTGATTGACAACCTTTTCATATCATTATTGGCCATTTAAATTTCCTCTTTTGTGATGCACCTGTTCAAGTCTTCTACCCAACTTTCTATTTGATTGTCTCTTGTACTTACTGATTAATAGGAGTTCTTTATGTATCCTGGCTATTAGTCTTTATTCAGTGATGTATCTTGCAAATTTCTTCTCCCATTCTGTGGCTTTTCCTTTCAGTTATTTTCTTTCAGAGGAAAGTTTGTGTTTTTTTTTTAAATAGTCAAAGTTTTTGCCCCAACTATAGTTACAGATATCCTCCTATATTGTCATCTAGAAGTTTTCTTATTTTGTTCTCATCTTTAGATCTTAAGTCTACCTGAAAGAAATTTTTGTATATGATGTGAGGTAGTGTCCAATTAAATTTTTTCATATGAATGCCCAATTCTTCCAGCAACAGTTATTTTAAAATGTTGTCTTTCCCCATTCCTGAACCTTTGTCATATGTGTATCAAGTGTCTATTTGCTTGGTCTGTTTTTCTGGGCCCTCTTCTGTCTCATTAGTGTATTTGTCTGTCTCTGCATCAATAGCATACTATTTTTTGTTCTTTTTTTCTTTCTCCTTTTTTTTTTTTAGTTTCATTTCTTTCTTCTTTATTTTCTAATACCGTATTTTTTTTTATTCCATGATAGAGTGTTTTGTTGTTTTTTTTTTTTTACCATTTTTTATTATGATACCTGTAAGAGGATTGTGACTATTCTTGGCCACTTGCATTTCCAAATACATTTTAGAATCCTCTTGTCAAGGTCCACCAATTTTTTTTTAAACTTGTAATTATGATTGAGATTGCGTTGAATCTGTCAATCATTTTGAAGATAACTGACATCTTTACAATACTGAGTCTTCCAATCTATGACCCTGTAGTATAACTGTATATTAAATATCTGTCCATGTGGTTTTATCATTTGCTCTTTAGAGATTTTCAATCCTATGTTAACTTTGTTACAACTCATGTATTTTATGCTATTATAAATGGTATTTTTAAAAACTTCATTTCTAACATAAGTATAATGTTTACTATAAGGATTTTTATGCTAGTTTCCTTCTATTTCTAGTTTGCTGAAAGTTTTCTCATGAATGAGTTTTGAATTTTATCACTTTTTCTCCTTTTTCTGTTTTTGTGGTAATTTTTTCACAATGTGGTTTTATATGTGTACATATAAAATATATATTTATTTTTATTAAAGAAGTTGTGACCTTACCAAACAACCATACAAATGTGCAGAATTCCCATACAATACCCCTCCACCAATTCATTACACTGTTGTGGAACATTTGAAACAGATTATGAGGTAATATGATCAGACTATTACCACTAACTATAGTCTATAGCATACATTTGATGTATTTTTTCTATATGCCCCTATTAACACAATACTTCTTTGACATGATGCAAGAATATTATAATATTGCTGTTAACTATAGTCCATAGGTTATATGAATTGTATTTTCCCATGCACTTCCATATTCTTACCACCTTATAATAGTGATGTATATTTGTTCTAGTTCATAGAACATTCTTGTATTTTACTGCTAACCACAATTCTCATCCACTTCTGAGTTCACTGTGTTATTCAGGCCCTAGGTTATTCACTAGCTTTCTTTCAGTTGACATTTACATTCTTAGACTACCTGTTTTTCAGCCACAATCCCATTAATAAACCAGCTGTGTTTGTTATATTCACTGTAATGTATTACCATCAACTCTATCCATTCCCACATTTTACAGTCAAGCTAATTTAAACTTACACATTTTCTGGTAAATTTTGATAGAATTTATTACAATAACCTTGAATTCTGTAGATAAATGCAACTTTATCCTAATATATTATCTTTTTTATATAGTTAGATTTAATTTGCTATTATTTTATTTAGGATGTTTATATCGGTGTTCATGGTTGAGATTTACCTGTAGTTTTCTTTTCTTATATTGTCTTTTGGGTTTTAGTATCAAGATTTTGCTAGCCTCATAAAATGGGCTAGATAATTTATTCTGTTCTCTAGAAAAGATTATTTATTGATATAAATATTTCTTCCTTGGGAAACAGACTTTGGCCCAGTGGTTAGGGCGTCCGTCTACCATATGGGAGGTCGTTGGTTCAAACCCCGGGCCTCCTTGACCCGTGTGGAGCTGGCCATGCGCAGTGCTGATGCGCGCAAGGAGTGCCGTGCCACGCAAGGGTGTCCCCCGCGTGGGGGGAGCCCCACGCGCAAGGAGTGCGCCCGTGAGGAAAGCCGCCCAGCGTGAAAAGAAAGAGCAGCCTGCCCAGGAATGGCGCCGCCCACACTTCCCGTGCCGCTGACGACAACAGAAGCGGACAAAGAAACAAGACGCAGCAAATAGACACCAAGAACAGACAACCAGGGGAGGGGGGGAAATTAAAATAAATAAATAAATCTTTAAAAAAATAAATAAATAAATAAATAAATATTTCTTCCTTAAATCCTTAAATGGTTGCTAGAACTTCCCAGTGAAACTATTTGAGCCAGAAATTTTCTGTATAGAAAGATTTTTTGACACTGATTCAATTTCTTTAATTGTTAAAAAAAAGCAACCATTTTTAAGTTTTTAATTTCTTCTTGAATTGGCTTAGTAAATTCTCTTTTTCTCGGAATGTGTCAGTTTTGTTTAAATTTTCAAATTCTTGGCATAAATTAATTCATATAGTCTCTTATCTTTATGTCTGCAGATCTGTAGTAATATCCCCTTTCTCTTTTGTGGTATTGATTAGTTGTGCCTTCTCTCTTTTGAGATGTATTACATAATGGTACAAACTTTATTCATGTCAGCTAATTATTAACCTGTAAATATTACCTAGCACAATCCTTATATTATTCATATATCATGAATATTGCAATTACAATAACTTAAGTTTTATTCAATAACCTACAATGTCGATATATATTCGATGTTTGCATTTTAGCGGTGTAGCATGCTTGTGTTTGCTCACTGTTCCTATTGAGAAGATGCAGATGGAAAGGTAAAATAGTAGGTCACAGAAACCAAGTGATAAGAGAGTTTCAAGGGAAAAACAAAAGGATAGTCAAGGAGAGGGCATATTGAATGTCACAGATTTGAGAGAAATAGATTTTATTATCAGGGGTTAACAGCAGTCAACATTTTAGTCTCATTTAATACTCATGACCTTAAGTTGATTTCTTCAGACGCTTCTAGTTTCAAATTCCACCAGGTGCTAGAAGTAAAGTTTTAGAATTCCTAGCCAGAGATATTTCAATTACACTCTTTTTTCCCCCCTATTTCTTCAAAGTTCTTCTTTTAAGCTCAAGGATGAAGTTCATTGACAAGGAATTTGGGAAGCTTTTGTTACCAAAATGGCTTAAGTTTAGAGTTTTAGTGCTTTCATTTTCCAAAAATTCTGAATTACCTTTTTTAAAATCACGATATGCCTTTTTACATGGCAGATTTCTAAATGCACTCATGTGGAATATACCCTTTAAACTGAGGCTCTAAATCAAGGTCTCCTGAAATGCAGTGTGAAAGCTTGTGATAATGAAGTAGACAGTCATACCTCACATCTGTGGATATTCAATTTAAATGTAACATGAAAGATTATTTTGTCTTTTTTCTTTAACTCTAGGAACTTGTGTCCCTTCAGCCCTATAAAGCTGCAGAGCTGGTTGCTACCCACTTTTCTGAACAGATTGAAACAGTCATTAAAAAGCTTGAGGTAAATATAAAAACATATTAGGAAAAAACGTCTTGTGGAAAGATAATTATTAAATCCCCACCTGCGAACTTTTTATTGTAGTAATTTTTTCAGTCAATAGTTGCTGTTTGTTTGTACACATTATGTGGGGGGGTGTGGGGGCATGTGTAGGAATTTGAGAGCAGTTGTGTGATGATTTCTGAGTCTGGAAATGAAGGAGTTCATCTTTGTGCATAACAAATATTAATGTCAAAGGAACATTTTTGGAATTATAACCTATATTTACAGAAATTGCAATTCACAAAAGATCCTCTTTCTCAATTTCTTTTGCTATAGGAACTAAAATCCTCTTCTCTTTGAGGTTCATTTTATTTATTCAGACCCTTTGTCACCCTCAGACTGAATTAATGCTGATTATTTGTAATTTTTCTTAGAAAATTTTAACTAGAACATGGCTATGTTAATGCTGAATATTGACAAGCTCAGCTTGAAATACTATTTATGGCCCCAATATTCCACTTATTACTACCATGGCAGTCTTAGTGGTGAGTTTTTGCTTACTGTTGCCATGGCCACAATTACTAAAGGTAGGAAATAAGACAATGACAGGGACACAAAGCACAATCCAAAGTTCTCAAGTGGCCATGATGGTGGTAGGGACTGTATGCTGAATGGAAAGCAGAGCACTGAGTGGAGAGGCAACTAGCATGACACAAAGATATGGAATTCACTTATTTTAACACTAACTGTGACTCCACTTTGTATCACAATGTGCTAGGCCTGGAACATAAATAAGAATACAACCTTTCCCTGAATTTATAGTACAGAACAGAGAAGCCTTAAATAAGTTCAGGGCAGTGTTAGAAGACCTACACTAGAGATACATAAAAAATGCTGTAGGAATAAGAAGAAAGAGTGATGAACTGTGTGAGAAAGTCAGACAAGAATTCCCAGAGACATCTGAACTGAGTCTAAGAATTGGTATCAGTTTTCCAGTCAGAGTATGGGAAAGACTTTCCAGATAAAGTGTTCTGGATATGTAAACATTTGAAGTCATAAAGCAGCCCATGTATTCAAAGACTGGTTAGATCTGTGTGGCACATAATGCGATTGGAGCTATGATAGAAGTGGCGTTAGATTAAGCTATAAAAGGTAGTGGGAAGGGAAGCTAGGAAACTTGTATCATTTAGGTACTGGAGCAAAGTTTTTTTAAGCAAAGGAATGACATCATTAGACCTATATTATAGAAAACAAACTATGGATGGCAGTGTGAAGAGCGGACTGGCAAGGAAAGCAAATGAGAGACCAGTTAGAAAGCAAAATATTTAGGCCGGACAGGAGTAAATCAGTGGCAATAGAGAGGACAGATTCAAGATATATTTCCGAATAAAACAAATAGAGCTTGGAAATTAGGTGAATGTAACGGAAGGAGTTAAAATTGTCTCCCAGATATCAGGCCTGGCTGTCCAATAATTCAAGATAAGGACTCATCCATTAATTCAATAAATATTTATGTACCTGCTATGAGCCAAATATATTATTAAGTGCTGAGGATATGAAAACATATACATGTGATCCCTGCTCTTAAGGAGGAAGACAGATAAGTCAAAAGACAGTTAGTTATACTGATCCTACAAGTTCAAGAAGAAAACAATAGAAATTAATTACAACCTTGATCTTGGCCATTGACATTCCAAATAGATACATCTTATAAGCTGCTGGATCTTTGGTTATGTACTTCACATATGTATATTTGCTTCTGCTCTGCAAACTAAAGGCAGATTTATCTTTCCTTTTAAAGTCATTCAAAGAACTTCATTTTTCTCTGTGAAAATTCTAATGTAATATACAATTTCAGTTTTATTGGTTTTAGTTCTCAGTGCTTTAAGTGTTTTGCCATTGTTAATAATTTGTTGTGCTTCAAATTATACTTAAGTAGTATATGATGAAACACATATCAGTGTATACAGATACACTGGGAAAAAAAACTACTCTTAACCCCCAGAACTTCTCCCTTTAATTCAGCAGTTAGAATGAAAGAGGACCCGTCTCCCTCCCTATAAAAGAATCAACTCAAAATGGATCAAAGACCAAAATATAAAAGCCAGGACCTACTAGATGTAGGGAAACATCTTCAAGCTCTTGTGATAGGCGATTGTTTCTTAAACCTTACACCCAAAACACAAGCAACAAAAGAAAAAATAGATAAATGGGACCTCCTCAAAATTAAATACTTTTGCACCTCATATGACTTTGTCAAAAGGGTGAAAAGACAACCAAGTCAATGGGGGAAACTATTTGCAAATCACATATCCAGTAAGGGTTTAATATCCATGGTATATAAAGAGATGCTACAGCTCTACAATAAAAAGACAAAAGACCTGATTTAAAAATTGGGCAAAAGACTTGAGTAGATATTTGTCCAAAGAAGAAATACAAGATAGGAAAAAAAAAAATACGTAAAAGTCAGTAGTTCTGGTAAATCTGCCTGTCTGATGTTTTCCTTGTTATCATTTAAAATACAAGATTATCAATTGCAGAATTTTCTTTTTCCTGTAATCTCTAAAAATATTGAAAGTCAGGAAAACACAGTAAATGAGTATGTTATTCATCAAACAAATATATTAAAGCTTAAGTATAATGGGTAAGAAAAATGGAGCTATTGGTAGGTTATTTGTGAAATCTTAGACATTTCTTTTAAAGAAACAGTGTTTATTGCAAAACTTTATAGAATATGAGAGAATCCCACAGATATTATAAAGTACCTTTACTTCTGAGGGCAGAAATATTTCTGACCAATTGTCTTCAGAATCCTTCGATAATAAACCAGAATATTAAGTCACAAGTGGAAGAAATATTCTGTAAAATAAAAGAAAGTGATATACCAGAGAAAAGACAGAAAATCAAAGACTGATAAATATAAATATATCAAATACCATTAATCCTTTTTAACTTTGAAAGTCTTCTTTTTACAGGAAGTCTGATTATGTCAATAAAGGAGAAAAGGAAAATTAAGCAGTGATAGTTTTTGCTTAGCTTCCTAAGAATGTAGAAACATCATTTACATTTATGTAGTCTTCTGAGGCTTATCTCATTTAATCCTCACTACCACCCTGTGCAGAAGGCTGAGAAGATATTGCCATCCTTTTTTCCACATGCGGAAACTGAGATGCTAAGTGGGTGACTTACATAGTCATATAGATACTAAGTGGCAGAAACAACTCAGGTTCAATGGCTTATTAATTGCTAAAATTGTACAGATTGATTGCCATCTCTTATATAGATGATTATATTGTGGTGTCAAGAAACACTTTTTTGGTTGTTCATTTGGACCTTAAACTCCCAGTCTATGCAGATTAACTACCTCACTGTAGGCCATTTTCCCAAAGAAACAAGGCAAAGCAGTGTGAAACCTATCAGTGCGGCCAGAATTCACTATCAGCTAAGCAACTCAATGCACCTGCCACTCCAAGGGTTCTTATGCCCCTAACAGATCAGGGATTTGTCTCAATAGAGTTCTCCCCTCCCTGCCTTCCTCTTCTCTTTTTTTCCCCAGCAATAACAAAGTGTTCACGTTCCTTTGAATGCAAAATTCAATGCGTGACAGGGATTAGCATTATTGAGAGGAAGTGAAAAGATCTGCAAATGATTCGCCAATCTGTATGGAGGACTTAATGGAATTAGTTATATACAGTTACATTTTAAAGGAATATTCTAGAGTAATCTTTACTTTGGTGCAGTGTGAAGAATGTTTTAATATTTACTTGTATTTTTATTGTTTTTCTATTCAGAACCAAGTTTTGCTTTTCAAATTTTTGAGGAGCCTTCTTGACCCAAGGTATGTTAATAAACTTTACTTTTTTCTAATACTTAGATGAGAATAAATGGTAATAAATTGAGGCTAAAAAACTAGTTCATGGAATCCAGATAGTAAATTTAACTCTTGATTTTTAATATTAGTGGGAGTAACAGTTAAACAGATTATCCCAAAATATATAATCTGACAATAGGTTATATCTAGAGGAACTATTTTCTATATGAACATGAGTATGCATGATGAATTCTCATCAAAGTAGATGAAATAATGAAGCCATACTATAGGGTGTGTTTCAGAAAGAATCCGATGACCATCTTGCTTCCCTTTCTGCATTTCTACCTATTCCTTATTCTGTGCTGTAAACTGATAGTTTTACTTTTCAGAGTAAACACCTAGTTCCTAGGCTACATCAAAATTTACCTTTTTAACTCAATTTGTGGCATTTTGTTTTAAATAGCTGTTCCTGTTGGTATGGGTAAGAAAGTTTAGATATGTTTTTCAACTGCTACTTTGATATTTATCAAATAAAACTAACCTAAGAAATGATGAAATCAGTGATGGATTTGTAGGTAAAGCAGCGTGAAATCTTAAGGTTTTGCTGTAATTAAGTGGAGTACAGTGGGAGTTGAGTATAATTCTATTTAATATCTTCTAATAGCGTCACTCTTAACCAGGAGTTTATATGAGAATCAGCCTTTGAAAATGTCGATGCCTGCACCCAATGCCATAGAATCTTTGTGAGTGGTGATATTTCTGATGAGTTAAGCATCGTTGGCTTAAGATATTCCAGGGTGCCATAACTTTCACATCAGTCATATAAACCCTGAGTTTTGTTATAATACACACTGTCCATTGAAGACAGTCATTTACTTAATCAGTTGTAACAGTTTTGTTTATTATAGTATTCTGTGCTATTTTGGAATATCAAAATACCAGTAATTTTGTGGCTTGTAATATTTTTATTGAAATCTCAATTATTTAAATGTTTTTTAATGCTTAGTGGTTTTTGTTTTTTTGTTTTGTTTTGTTTTACTAGTGTAATTGTGGGTTTACAGAACAATCATCCATAAAATACAGTATTCCCATATACCACCCTTTTATTAACACCTTTCATTGGTGTGGTGCATTTGTTACAATTGATGAAAGTACATTTTTACGTTGTGTTATTAATATATCCTATAGTTTAACTTAGGGTTCATTGTGTTGTGCAGTTCAATGGACAGTCATTTAAATCTTGAGCAGCCTGTGTTACATTTAAATTTACAATCAAATGTGCAGATGTTTAGAAAGCAGTGTGAGCATAAATCCTCCTCTCTCTCAGTTCAAGACCTTTTCAAAGTATATTTTAGTTCTCTGTTCTCAGACTATTACTGAGGTTAGACATCTTTGTATTTCATTAATCATTTGTATTTCCTTCCCAGCCAGTTTGGGCCCCAATCTACTTCTAGAGTTACCCAATGAAGCTATCTTAGAATCAGGAGTGGTTGGTAGGAGGGAAGGAAGAGAGCTGGGAAAAGGATGGGAGAGGAGAGGACTGAGGACTGAGTGAGGCAGAAGGGGGGGCAGTGTGTTCCAGCCCCATCCCCAGCCTTTTTTCCAAAGACTGTTCCCCTCTTTTCCTATGGTGGCAGAATTCCCTCTGCTCCTATCCTTGTGTTTCCTCAAGTATCAGAGCCATTCTCTTAGGGCCTGATGGCTCTTCTCCTAGGAAAATTTATTTTAACCAAGACCTTTCTTCCCCCAACCATCCCACCTAGAAAAACTCAAGATAAAAGGACAAAGGAAGCTCCGTTTTTAACTTGGCCTTTCCTCAACTCTAACAAAGTATAGAGGACATTAGTAACCAAATCTTACTTTAAAAACAACAACAACAACAAAACATACTAAGTTAGTTAACATAAATATTGATATGAAATTTTATCACACTCCTTAACGTTAGAGTAGTAAGACTGGCAAATTACAAGAACAACAGAGGTCTTCGATAGAAAGTCTTGCTCAGTTATTACTTATACCTAGAGGAAAGATGTTAATTAGGTAAGACTCTTTAAAGATACTGTGAAAGTTGTTCACTAGCAAACCACCAATAGGCATACTTAAACTAACATGTAATAAAGGATAATTAACTCTGAATTAACTTGTTGCACATTATTCCTTTCCTGTCATATCAGTTTAGCTGCAAGCTCTTCTCTTACCTGCCTCTGAGAGAAGTAATGCACCACAGCCTTGCTTTTCCCCAGCCCCCAGAAAACAGCATGACCTGGAATGGCCTCGCTTCTGACAACAGTTCAATCTCCAGCTTTTCTTCTGCCTAACTGGAATTAAGAGCTTTAAATCAACCAAACTGATGCCTTAGCTCCACCTTTGAAAGGATCTCACTTTAATACTGAATCACCTCCACAATGTAAAACCTAGAATTCTGCCTAGGTAGTCCCAATTCCTAAATTCATCATATTTTTTTTCTACATAGGCAGAAGGCATTGATTCAGATTATGCTCTAAATTTATTTTAAATTCTGTTTGCTATTCAATACAATTTTTTACCTAAGGACTATTTTAAATGATAGTATCTCAGTCTAATGTATAAAAGTCTGCTTAACCTAAAATGTAAATACCCAATACTAGTAATCTGCTGATTCTGGATTGAGGAGAGGAACGAGGTTAAGAAGACTGAGTGGTAGTCCTCCCTTTCTTGCTTTCAAAGCTGGCCTTAGACAAAGTTTGGTTTATAGAAAGTTTGTCTTTGGGGCCCTTTGAATGTATAACCCCCCACCCCGCCGCCTCCTTTACAGGGAAGGGGTGCACTCACTTCCAGCTTTCCACTTCATAAGTGTACCTAGATATGTAGTCTCCTTTTAGAAAGATTTTAAAAATCCAAAATTACCTTCATGCCCCAATCAAAACTCTTCACAATTGATTTTAAGTTTCTCTATTTTTTGCACTTTTACAGTGAGAATACACAAGAAACATATAAATTTTACCAGATTTTGTGTAGGTTCTTGACTATGCCACAGAAATGAATTTCAAAAGCACATCAAGTTAGGTCAGTAGTTTATTCAGGTAGGGAGGGATGAGAAATAGGAGAAAACAGTAGACCATGAGTCCCAGGTGAAGAGGAAGGGGCTGAAAAGTGATAAAGCGGGATGATTTACTGACTACAGTTCACCATTATAAGTTATAAATGCTCAGGTTTTACTTGCGTGGCAACCATGGCAGGGAAAAATGGCAAGAGCAGGGCACAGAAGGCACAGGGGTCGGGGAGAGAGAGAGAGAGAGAGAAAATGAATATTCAGGCCTTGCACCTGCTTTTTGAACTGTTAATTATCCACCCCTTTGCTAAAGGCAGGGGAGGAGTCCCAGCTGTTTGCTATTTTGACTGATTACCCCTCCTCCCATCAGTCACCCATGAGGGCCCAATGATAAAGTCCTTGGACTATCTGGGGCTTCTCCTGGCTTCCGGAGGAAACTTCCAGCCGCCATCTTGCGGGTATTGATGTCCATGTGGACTTCTTGCCAGGATTCAGATCCATGTATTGATTCCCTATCTTACTAGCAGTCTTCATAAATACAATGAAACATATACACAGAAGAAAAAAATTCCTAATACCACCAAGTTGATCTTAAGGTTGAAAAGAAAGCAAAAAAAATGAGCTGGTTTATATTAGTCTGTGAATGACTGATATCCCATCATATATTAGCAGTTAAAAATGAGTATTTCTGAAGGATTGCTATCTTAAACAGGTTGGGAAAATTAAGGAGTATGGAAAAAGATTTTTGGGAACAAAAGAACTTCAAGAATAGATGGGGGAAGCAGATGTAGCTCCACTGATAGAGGGTCTGCCTACCATATAGAAGGTCCAGAGTTCGAATCCAGGGCCCCCTGGCCCATGCGATGAGCTAGCCCACACACAGTGCTGCTGGACCTAAAGGAGTGCCGAGCTATGCAGGGGTGTCCCCTACATAGGGGAGCCCCATGCACAAGGAGTGTGCCCCACAAGGAGAGCCACCCCCACGTAAAAAAAGCACAGCCTGCCCAAGTGGCACCGCACACACGAGAGAGCTGACACAACAAAAAGAGGGACAGATTCCCAGTGCCGCCGAGAATGTAAGTGGACACAGAAGAACACAGCAAATGGACCCAAGAGAGCAGGCAATTGTGTGTGTGTGTGGGGGGGGGGCGATAAATGAAATAAATCCTTAAAAAAAAAAAAAAAAGCATAGATTGATTGGACCTGCCTAGCAGTTTTCACTGGCAGAAAACTTCAGACTATTTTTGCCTTTGTTTCTTCCCTTTTGTGCTTTTTAAGCAGTAGATTATTTTTAATCTCCAGGGGGTTTTTACTGATTTTTTTCCCCCATGAAGTTCCTGCAGCAGGATCCTAGAGAGTTGGGAAAATGAAAGAAAACAATTATTTTGAAACGGGGACTGCTTGTGTATATGTATATATCAAAATGTTGCCTCTTTGCTCTTGCTCTGAAACCCTGAGTTATTAGGATTCTCATGACTGTTTATGCTTATTTGATTTAACATTTCCATGTGTCCATTGAGGTATTTCTGAGGGGGTAGCTTTTTATTTTATTTTGACTGCAGCATTTTCAAAGGAATAAATCATCTACCTCAATTCTTATGTATATTTCTTTATCCAGCTTCTTATCTTTGTTATGTAAATAGTTGGGTCTTTGGAATTAATTGATCTACAAAGCTGTTGATGGCATCTGTACATGGAAAGATGAGTTTCCTAAAAGGGTATGGGGAGGGGAGGCTAGTCCTCCAGGAGTGAATTAGCTGCCTGAATGGAGGCCAGCAGCTGGGAGGGAAAGGATTTGCCTCTTCTTCCCATGCCCTTCTGTGGGACAACTGCTACAGAAGGCCCCACCCCAGGAATTTGTGCAGGAGTTCTCCTCCTAATGCATTTATATCCAAATGTAGGTCTTCTGTGCAGTGAAATTCTTGGAGGATAATATAAAATGACGCCAATGTTTTTTGTGAGGCTATGACCTGCATAAGGAATAGCGGGGATTGTACAAGTATAATTAGATTCACAATATTTTCAGTACAATTTTCTTGGGAATGTCAATTTAGTCCTTGTTAACAATATCCTGGAGGCCTCTGAAATATCGTATAATTTTCTTTTAGAAAAAACATTCAAAATATCACTTTGTATTTCTAAATCTTTAATCAAAATAAAGTGAAAATTGAACATTGCTAAAAGAAATGAGTAATTTTGCCAAGGATATGATTATACATTGAATTTAAGTTAAATGTATCAGTGTTTCTATGTATAATTTTTTAATCTTTTAAAAAATTTTAAATAAGCTATAGATTACATAAATGTTACATCAGAAATATAGGGGATTCCCATTTACCCCACTCCCTCCCCCTCCCACAATTCCCTCATTAACATTTTTCATTAGTGTGATACATCTGCTACAATTGATGAACACATATTGAAGCATTACTTCTAACCCTGGCCTATAGTTTACATTATAGTTTACATTTTACACCACACAGTTTTATAGGTTTTAACAAAATATATATTATGGCCCATTTCCATCATTGCAATGTCATTCAGGACAATTCCAATGTCCCAAAAATGTCCCGTGTTACACCTATTCTTCCCTCTCCTTCCCCTCAGAAACTTTGGTGGCCACTGTCTTTATATCAATGATACAAGTTCTTCCATTGCTAGAATAATAAGTCTACTTCAGTCCATAGTTTCATCCCCCTTCTTTTGTATAATTTTGAAGGGATATTATAAGATACTGATACTCAATGTTTAAATACCATATTTTAAAATTTAAATTTAAAAAATTAGAACTTGTATATGTTCACTAATTTTGACATATTAAAAAACATTCCTGCTTCAGTGAACACCTGCAGTGGACAAGGTGCTTGTCAGTTTGGTCAGGTTTACCATGAGATAGAGGATTTTGTTTAGTGTTGCACACTAGTGAATTTTACTAGCAGCTCAAATGCAGCTTTTTAAATTCTAACATATCATCTCCTAATTTGCGGACTCTATATGTTCAATATCCTACATGCATTCATTCCTTTTTCCCTTTATTCAGCAATTTATAATGGCATTGCTATTTACTAAGTACTGTGCTAGGGGGTGAAGTGGCTCAAAATTATTCTCACTTTTTCCCACCTAAATATGCTCCCTGTCCTTTATTTTCTTTTGGCATATGGCATCATCTGCCCATTTACTTCTGAGTAGCTACAATTTACTGAGCAACTTCACCATACTAAGCAGTGGGACAGGCATGGGAGATGCAGTGGTAAGTAAGATTGGGCTCTGTCTTCAGGGAATTGACACTAATGAAGGAGGAGGATGAGTAAGCAGGCAGTTATAGTATAAGTGTCTAGTTAGAATCCTGAGAGTGATGATCAGTTTTTCACTTTCCTTTACCTGCCCCCACCCCACCTTTGCTGCCACACCACACAGAACCAGTCATCAAAAGCTATTAATTCCACCTCTTCGGTACCTCTTAAATGTAAGTACTTCTCTCTCTTTTTTTTTTTTTAAAGATTTATTTATTTATTTAACTCCCCCCCCCCTTCCCCCTGGGTTGTCTGTTCTCTGTGTCTATTTGCTGCATCTTGTTTCTTTATCCGCTTCTGTTGTCGTCAGTGGCACGGGAAGTGTGTGCAGCGCTATTCCTGGGCAGGCTGCACTTTCTTTCGGGCTGGGCGGCTCTCCTCATGGGCGCAGCGCACTCCTTGCACATGGGGCTCCCCTACGCGGGGGACACCCCTGCATGGTGCGGCACTCCTTGCGTGCATGAGCACTGCGCATGGGCCAGCTCCACACGGTCAAGGAGGCCCAGGGGTAAGTCCTTCTCTTGTCTACACCCCTTCTGCCCTCATTCAGGCACTCAGCACATCCCTTCTGATCTTTTTTACTAGTTTCCCAACCTGCCTTCCTAATTTTTCTGTTTCAAATAGGCAAATAACTATAATGTTCACCTCTCCCTTCAAATTCTTTCAGTTCTCATTGCTCAAGGTAAAATCCAAACTTCATGGTATACAAAGCCCTCTGGATTGGATTTAGGTATGTGTGTCCAGCTTTAATTATTTCTACTTTCCCCTTTCTCTTTTCTCCTTTATTACTCAAAGGAATAAAGGAGTATCCCCTAATTATTTCCTAAGTATTTGTTCATTGGATACAGCATACATTGTCATGTCTTCCTTTTGTATATGTGTTCCTCTTTGTCTTCTAGAGAACAATTTGCATATATGTATTAAGACCTATGAAGTTATACCTATGCATTAGTGCAGTGATTACATTTTAGAAAATATATATTAAGTAAAGATACTGAAAAATACAGTAATTAATACAAAAATTTCCATATTAGTATTTATAATAATGAAAAATCCTGTTTTAAAAAGGGAGTGGGCCCTGCCTTGATCAAGATGGAGGGATTAGACACCTCAGGGCTCTGTACCCCCACAGAAGCTTTGACAACAGCAACAACTGGCAGAAGCAACTTTCTCAAAGCTTCAAAAAACATTTAAAGGATCGCAGTAAAAGGATGATTAGTGAATCAAGCCAAAGGCTACTTAAAGCGGTCGTATTTCATACAGCCATACCTGGCCCCTCCACCTCTCACCAGCTTGACATGGGGCTGATGCATGCTCCCAGTGCAGATCCCTGGTTTGGAGGGAGCACAGTAAACCTTGTGGACATACTGAGAGCATGTATGTCTGGCCCAATCTATCTGGTGGTGGCCTGAGAACTGCCTGTACTAGAGTTTGCCCTGCTCTTGAAAGAAAGCTCACTGAGCCTTTCTACAGAACTCTGCGGGAGAGCAGTCGAGTGGCTCTCTGGGCAAGGGATTGCTGGCTACAGAACCTACAGTGCAGAGTCCAGACATTGAAGAAACTGTTTCCGAGGGAAGAGGGGACATTTGGTATCCTTGTAAACAGGGAAATTTGTAGGGCGCCAAATGTACATGCACACAAAAAAGCCAGGGAGGCCCCTAAGCTTTGCCCTGGAGCTATTCTCTAAACTCTTTGTGTGGATAAACCCTAAAGGGGAGTGCTCAAATCATTCTACGAAGATTGCGAAAGGTATTTTCTTTTTTCCTTCTTTTTATTAGCTCCTGGCATTCAAGGAAAGCTCTCTTACAACTCTAGTTGGATACAAGTCTAAGGAACAGTCCACTCAGTCTGAACTCTAGTGATAAAACATTAAAATATCAAAATAGGGTGCGGTTGTAGCTCAATGGTTGAGTACCTGCTTTCCATGTATGAGGTTCTGGGTTCAATCCCCAGTATATCCTAAAAAAAAAAAAAAAAAAAAAATCAGTATCCAGGTTTCCACAAAAGGTTACAAAACATTCAAAGAAACAGGAAGTGATTCCCAGAACAAGGAGATTACTTTAGAAACCATCAGTGAAGAGGATCACACTTGGAACCTACCAAACAAAGACTTATTTTAAATGCTCCTATACATGCTTAAAGAGCTAAAGGAAAACAAGGACAAAGGACTAAACAAAATTGGGAAAATAATAGATGAATGCAGAGAAAATATCATTAGAGAGATAGGAATTATGAAAAGAAACTAAAGGTAAAGACCACAGTAACAGAAATTTTAAAATCCCTAGAGGGGTTCAACAACAGGTTGAAGCTGGCAAAAAAATGGATCAGTCAACTTGAAGATGAGACTATTGAAATCAGTCTGCAGAGCAGAAAGAAGAGAGAATGAAGAAAAGGGAACAGAACCTGGGAAACCTATGGGACACCATCAAGCACACCAATACAGAGCTGCATAATATTCCATCATCTGTATATACCACAATTTGTTCATTCATTTTTTTTTTTTTAAGATTTATTTCTCTCCACCCCTCACTCCTCCCGTTGTCTGCTTTCTGTGTCCTTTCACTTTGTGTTTTTCTGTGTCTGCTTGTATTCTCATTAGGAGGCTCCAGAAACCAATTCTGGAACCTTCCGGAGTAGGAGAGAGGCAATTACTCTCTTGTGCCACCTCAACTCCCAGTTCTGCTATGTCTTCTTCTTTTCTCTCCTCTGTGTCTCTTTTTTTTCTTTCTTTCTTTTTTTTTTCTTTAAGATTTTTTTTTCTCTTCCCGTCCCCACCCCCAGTTGTCTGCTCTCTGTGTCCATTTGCTGCGTGTTCTTCTGTGTCCACTTGTATTCTTGTCAGCAGCACTGGGAATCTGTGTCTCTTTTTGTTGCGTCAGCTCTCCATGTGTGCAGCAACATTCCTGGGCAGGCTGCACTTTTTTCATGCAGGGCGGCTCTCCTTAGGGGACGCCTTCCTTGCGCGTGGAGCTTCCGTACGTGGGGGACACCCCTGCGTGGCATGGCACTCCTTGTACGCATCAGCACTGGGTATGGGCCAGCTCCACATGGGTCAAAGAGGCCCTGGGTTTGAACCTTGGACCTCTCATGTTGTAGGCAGATGCCCTAACTGTTGGGCCAAATCTGCTTCCCTCTCCTCTGTGTCTCTTGTGTCATCTTGCTGCGCCAGCTCTTCATTGGCTGGCACTCCCGTGCAGGGTGGCTTTCCTGTGCTGAGCGGCATTCCCACACAGGGCGGCACTTCTGTGCGGGACGACATTTCTGCTTGGGCCAGGACTCCGTGTGGGCCAGCTTGCCACATGGGCCAGCTTGCCCTCACCAGGAGGCCCCAGCCACTGAACCTTGGATCTCCTATATGGTAGACAGGAGTCCAATTGGTTGAGCCACATCCATTTCCCTATCCATTCTTCTCTTGATGAACACCTGGGTACTTTCTGTCTTTTCACAATTGTAAATATTGTCCCTGTGAACATCAGTGTCCAGCTGTCTGTTCGTGTCAATGCTCTCAGTTCTTCTCTGTGTATACCTAGTAGCAATATTGCCAGGTCACATGGCAGGTCTGTATTCAACTTCCTTAAGAACTCCCAAACTGGGAGACAGATTTACTCAACTGATAGAATGTCCGCCTACCACATGAGAGGTCCAGGGTTTAAACCTAGGGCCTCTTGACCTGTGTGGTGAGCTGGCCCACATACAGTGCTCATGCATGCAAAGAGTGCCGTGCCATGCAGGGGTGGAGTGGCGCTGCACACTAAGAGAGCTGATGCAGCAAGATGACCCAACAAAAAGAGACACAGATTCCCGGTACTGCTGACAAGAATACAAGCGGACACAGAAGAATACACAGCGTATGGACACAGGGAACAGACAACTGGGGGTGGGGGTGGGGAAATAAATAAAAAATAAAAAAATAAAGAACTCCCAAACTGTCCTCCACAATGGCTGTACCGTGCTATGTTCCCACCAACAGTGAATTTCTATCTCTCCACATCCTCTCTAATCCTTGTAGTTTTTTTCTTTTTTATAGTGGCCATTCTAATAGGTGTGAAATGATATCTCGTTGTAGTTTTGATGTGCATTTCCCTAATCACAAGGGATGTTGAACATTTTCATGTGTTTTTTTACCCATTTGTATTTCTTCTTTGGAGAAATGTCTATTCAAGTCTTTTGCCCATTTTAAAATTCAGGTCATTGGTCTTTTTATTGTTGAGTTGTAGTATTTCTTTATGTATCATGAATATCAAACCCTTATTGGATATGCGGTTTCCAGATATTTTCTCCTGTTGAGTCAGCTGCCTTTTCACCCTTTTGACAAAATCCTTTGAGGTGAAAAAGTATTTAATGTTGAGGAGGTCCCTTTTATCATTTTTTTTTCTTTTGTTTCTTGTGCTTTGAGGGTAAGGTTTAAGAACCCAACATCTACCACAAGATCTTGAAGACGTTTACCTACATTTTCTTCTAGGTGTTTATGATTGTCACTTTTATATTTAGGTCCTAATCCATTTTGAGTTAATTTTTGTGTAAGGTGTGAGATAGGGGTTCTTCTTCTTTCTTTTCGATATGGATATCCAGTTTTTCCAGCACCATTTGCTGAATAAAGTATCTGACCTGGCTAAGAGGGCTTGACTGCCTAGTCAAAAATTACTTGACCATCATTATGAGGGTCTGTTTCTGAGTTCTTAATTTAGTTCCATTGGTCAATCTCTCTGTCTTTATGCCAGTACTGTGCTGTTTTATTTGTTTGTTTGTTTGCTACTGTAGCTAAGTAATATGCTCTAAAGTCAGGAAGTGAGAGTCTTCCAACTTTGTTCTTTATTAAGACATTTTGGCTATTTGGGGCCCCTTACCCTTCCAAATAAATGCGATAGTTGACTTTTCGATTTCTGCAAAGAAGACTGTTAGGATTTTTATTTGGATTGCATTGAAGCTGTAAATCAGTTTGGGTATAATTGACATCTTAATGATATTTAGTCTTCCAGTCCATGAACATGGAATGTCCTTCCATTTATTTAAGTTTTCTTTGATTTCTTTTAGCAGTGTTTTGTAGTTTTCTTGATACAGGACCCTTGTGTCCTCGGTTAAGTTTGTTCTTAAATATTTGATTCTTTTAGTCACTATTATGAATGGAATTTTTTTCTGACTTCTTCCTCAGATTGCTCATCAGTAGTGTATAGAAACACTACTGATTTTTACATATTAATCTTGTATCCTGCCACTTTGCTAAACTTGTCTATTCTAGTAGCTTTGTTGTTGATTTTTCAAGATTTTCTAGATGTAAGATTGTGTGCTCACCAAATAAACGTTCAATTCTTCTTTTCCTACTTGGGTGCCTTCTATTTTTTTATCTAGTCTGATAGCTCTAACTAGAACTTCTAGCAAAATAATGAATAACAGTGATAATAGTGGGCATCGATGTCTAGTTCCTGATCTCAGCAGAAAAACTTTGATTCTCCCACCATTGAGTACAATGCTAGCTGTAGGTTTTTCATATATGCACTTCACCATATTGAGAAAACTTCTATTCCTATATTTTGGAGGGTTTTTATTAAGAAAAGGACTGTATTTTGTCAGACACTTTTTCTGCATCAATCAAGAAGATCATGTGATTTTTCTTCTTCAATTTACCAGTGAGGGTTATTATTCTAATTAATTTTCTTGTGTTGAACCACCCTTGCATACCTGGGGTAAAACCCCATGGTGTATAATTCTTTTTTTAAAATTTTTTATTTTTAAAGAAGCTTTAGATTACATAAATGTTACATCAAAAATATAGGGGAGGGAAGCGGACTTGACCCAATGGATAGGGTGTCTGCCTACCACATGGGAGGTCCGTGGTTCAAACCCCGGGCCTCCTTGACCCGTGTGGAGCTGGCCCATGCACAGTGCTGATGCGCACAAGGAGTGCTGTGCCACACAGGGTGTCCCCCGTGTAGGGGAGCCTCACAAGCAAGGAGTGCACCCCATAAGGAGAGCCGCCCAGCACGAAAGAAAGTGAAGACTGCCCAAGAATGGCACCACCCTCACGGAGAGCTGACACAACAAGATGACACAACAAAAAGAAACACAGATTCCTGGTGCCACTGGTAAGGATAGAAGCAGTCACAGAAGAACACACAATGAATAGACACAGAAAGCAGGCAACTGTGGGGGGAGGGGAGAGAAATAAAATAAAAATCTTTAAAAACCATACATATTAAATATATATATATAGGGGAGAGGACAACCAGCAAGATGGCAGCAGAGTAAAGAGCCCCTAGAGTCAAGCTCCTGCTACAGGGCAGTTAGTCAACATCCAGAGCTATTTGGTACTAGCTGAAGCACCTATTTGGGGGCTGCAGGAGACCAGAAGCACATCCTGCAACATCCTTGAAGAAATGGAAGGAGAATACTGCCCATTTGCAGAGATTTGTAAGTAGAGTGCTCTACACCACTGAGGGCAAGCATGCAAAAGTTTGGCTCTCAGAACTGGCCGCCTCCGAGGTCTGAGGCACGAAATACGCCTCCCTTGGTTGGCCCCTCGGGACGAGGTATGCACTTACGCCTCCCCGCAGGGGAAACTCACGCAAGCCCCCTTACACCACCTCCGTCTGGGCCAATCTCAGGGCCTCCTACCTCGTAAAGACACGCCTGCTCTCTTCCACCTATCAGCAAGCTATCCAGCTCAGCCCTCTCAAATTTAAGCTCTTCCTAGTAACTACTGACCAGCCTAGTAGACGAGTTCTGCTTCTATGCCCTTATAAGATAACAACAGCTAATCTAGCCTATCAGAACCCAATCACCCTCCACCAATCCCCTCTCTTCATACTCTATAAAACTGCTTGTACTTCCTCAATAAAGAGACCTGCGCCATCCGCCTCGTCTCCGCAGTTGTCCTTCGAGCCACTGTGCATCCTCTCACGCCTGCGCCTCCCCACCCCGAGCCCCCCTGTCTAGAGAAGCGGGGGCTCCTCACCTCACACCACAAAGGCTGGTACCCATCCTCCACTGGAGTCACAAGCCACCTTGAGAGTTGTTCTGTAGCTGGAATTGAAAGCTCCAGTTCCCAAAAATGGAGGAGGAAGAGACAGTTGGGCACCAACTTCAGCTACTGATGAGGAAATTTGGCTGCCTAAAGCATAATCCTAAGAACAGCTAAAGTTTGAACCTGTCCAAATCTGAAAGAGGCCATTGACCACCATTTTGACTCCACTCCAGCATGAGGGGAAGCCTGGCTGAACAAAAATCACAGCAACAGCAGGAGTCAGTTTCTTTCATGCAGACTGGCCTGTAGCCGTAGGCTAGGCTTCAGCCTTACCTCTGGCAGGGAAGAGGTGGGTGGGCCCTGCACCATCCTATCCAGGTAACTGCAGGTACCTTGCACAGACTGAATAATTCAGGCACAGACTGAATAATTGGAAGTCTACTGGGGGAACTGCGGTCATCTTGGATTCACACTGCATAGATTGCTGCCCACACCTGTGGTGCCATCCCCGCCCCAGGCAGGGAAGAAAGGGGAATGAAGCTTCATCAGTCTCTCTGGGCAACTACAGTCTAGGCCTTTATGACTTGGATTATTCTACATATCTGTGACTCTGTCCCTACCCCTGGCAAAGGAGAAATTTGGGAGATGCTTCATTGGTTCCTGGGGCAAGGAGAGCAACTTGAGCCTCCACAGCTTAGACCACCAGCTACATACTTGGCTCCTACTGTGTAACCAGCAAGGGAGAAAGGGCAGGAAGCCCTAAACTGCACCCAGAATAAATACTCTAGTAAGCCAGATGCCAAGACACCGACAAAAAATAACAATCCA
Organism: Dasypus novemcinctus; assembly: GCF_030445035.2. Classification (NCBI taxonomy): domain Eukaryota; kingdom Metazoa; phylum Chordata; class Mammalia; order Cingulata; family Dasypodidae; genus Dasypus; species Dasypus novemcinctus. Next base: position 59,833,537 of record NC_080676.1, read on the forward strand.
CACCAAGAAACAGGAAGATATGGCCCAGTTAAGGAACAAGATTAGACTCCAGATGACATACAGGATTTGAGACAACTAATCATAGATGTTCAAACAGATCTCCTTAATGAAGTCAATGAGATGACTAAAAAAGATTAAGGATATTAAGAAGACACTGGATGATCACAAAGAAGAATTTGAAAGCATACATAGAAAAATAGCAGATCTTATGGGAATGAAAGGTGTAGGAAACGAAATTTAAAAAACATTGGAATATATCATAGCAGATTTGAGGAGGCAGAAGAAAGAATTGGTGAGTTTGAAGAAATGACCTCTGAAAGTGAACATACAAAAGAACGGATGAAGTAAAGAATGGAAAAAACTGAACAAGGTTTAGGGAAATAAATGACAGCAAAAGACAGGCAAACATACATGTCATGGGTGTTCCAGAAGGAGAAGAAAAGGGAAAGGGGGCAGAAGGAATATTTGAAGAAATAATGGTAGAAAATTTCCCAACCCTTTTGAAGGACATAGATATCCATGTCCAGGAAGCACAATGTATTCCCATCCGAAAAAATCCAAATAGACCAACTCTGAGACACATACTAATCAGAATGTCAAATGCCAAAGACAAAGAATTCTGAGAACAGTAAGAGAAAAAGCAATTCATAACATATAAGGGATACCCAATAAAATTAAGTGCTAATTTCTCACCAGAAACCATGGAGGCAAGAAGACAGGGTTCTGATATATTTAAGATACTATAAGGGAAAAACTTCCAGCCAGGAATCCTATATCTGGCAAGATTGTCTTTCAAAAATGAGGGCAAGATTAGAATATTCACAGATAAAAAGAAACTGAGAGAATTTCTAACCAAGAGATCAGATTTTCTGGAGATACTAAAGAGTGTGCTACATCCTGAAGAGAAAAGACAGGAGAGAGAGGCCTAGAAGAGAATCTAGAAATGAAGATTTTATCAATAAAAGTAACCAAGAGAGTCAAAAGAGTGGGGAAAATAAAATATGATAGATAAAACTCAAATAGCAGGAATAAACTTAGCCAATGATGTAAAACACTTGTATTCAGAAAATTGAAACTCAGTGTTAAAAGAAATCAAAAAAGGCCTAAATACCTGGAAGAACATTCCATGCTAACGTATTGGAAGACTAAATATCATTAAGATGTCAGTTCTACTCAATTTGATATACAGATTTAATTCAATCCCAATAAAAATTCCACCAGCATGTTTTTAAAAATTTGAAAACACTGTCAATTTATTTGGAAAGGGAAGAGGTCCTGTATAGCCAGAAATACCTTAAAAAGGAAAAGTGAACCCTTGTCTTCAGATTTTAAGTAACATTACCTAGCTATAGTGGTAAAAACAACATGGTATTGACATAAAGGCAGACATATAGACCAATGGAACCAAACTGGTGGTTCAGAAACAGACCCTCACATTTATAGTCAAGTGATTTTTGACTAGCCTATCAAATCCACACAGCTTGGGCAGAACAGTCCATTCACCAAATGGTACTGAAGGAAATGGGTATCTATAGCCAAAAGAAGGAAAGAGGACTCCTGTCTTACACTTTATCCAAAAATTAACTCAAAATGGATTTAAAAAGTATAAAAATAAAAGCAAGAACCATAAAGCTTCTAGAAGAAATTGTAGGAAAATATTTTCAAGACCTGGAAATAGGTGGTGGATTCTTAAAGGAGATAAGAGGAGGATTGAGATGGACTACTGATATTTAATATGTGTAGAAGTTTTAATTAGCTTTAATGTAAAAGTGTGGAATTGTATAGAATGGATGGTAACAAATTGTGAACAACAGCTAGTTTATAAATGGGGATGTGCCTGAAAATGGTAGTCTAGGGATGTAAATGCCAATTGACAGAATGCTAGAGAGTAATCTGGGAACTGAATAGCACAGTAAACCAAGAGGTGGATGAGAACTGTGGTTGATGGTACAGATGCAAGGGTGTCCTCTGTTAGCTAGAGCAAATGTGATCACTACTGCTGGGTGGTGGGAGCATGGAGAAGCATGGGAAAACTAAAACTAAAACTGGAGTTTTATGGACTGTGGTTAGCTGTAATAATATAATTTTCTTGCATCTATCCTAAAGATGTACTGTGTTGATAATGGGGCAGTATGGAAAATGTGTGCCAAATGTACACTATGGATGTGGTAACAATCAGATGATATTATCTTATCTGTAACAAATGTTTCACCACAGTGTGGTGTTTTGATAGAGGGGTGCTGTTTGGGAATTCTGCACATGTGAGTGATTGTTTTATAAGTTTACAACCTCTGTCTTAAAAATATATTTAAAAAATAATGCTGGGGGGAGGGGAATACACCAAATGTAAGGTAAGGCCTATAATTAGGTATTGGTGGAGGGTTGATGTATGGAACCCCTGTATGATATTATGCATGTTTGCTTTGTAAGTTCACAACTTTTACTATACACTTATTGTTTATGTATGTTTATATATAAATGAAATAAAGATAATAATAGGGTGGGTTGGGGGAAATACTTCGGTTAGTAGTAATATTTTGACATTGTTCTTCATTATTTTAAAATGTTTTACAACAGTGCAAGGTATTGGTGGTAGGATGAGGTACGAGTTTTGCATGATGTTATATGTGTTTGTTTTGTAAGTTCATAACTATTACTAGATACTGTCTATGTTTATGTAGGAGTGATATACTTAAATAAATTTAAAAATATATAGAGTAGGGGGAGCAGATGTAGCTCAAGCAGTTGAGTACCCACCTCCCACATGGGAGGTCCTGGGTTCATTTCCTACTGCTTCCTAAAGAAAGAAACAGACAATGAGTAGGCAACGAACAAACAGACAAGGGAACCATCTGTGGGGGCAGGGGGGGATATATATATTCCCATATGCCCCTCTCCTGCCCCCCCCCAATTTCCCACATTAACAGTGTCTTTCATTAGTGTGGTACATTTGTTACAGTTGATAAACACTTATTGAAGCATTGCTACTTCCATGGGCTGTAGTTACATTATAGTTTACACTCTACCCCATACAATTTTTTAGGTTTTGACAAAATGTGAAATGACCTGTATCTGTCATTGCAGTGTCATGAAGGACAATACCAGTGTTCTGAAAATGTCCCATGTTACACCTATTCTTTCCCCTCCCTCCCCGCAGATCCTCTGGTGACCACTGTCTTTATATCAGTGATATAAGTTCTTCCTTTGGATGGACAACCCCTGTCCCAAGGAACAGACAGAGTGTCTGCAACTGCAAACAAGAGAGTGCCACCCATCTGCCCCATGGGATCTAAGGCCCCTCTCAGTTAGAAACAGAGTGGCATCACCATTCCAAAATCCTCGAGATTGAGGAATGAACAATGGACTAAAGTAGACTTTTATTCTATTATAGACTTAGTAGTAGTATAATTCTTTTAATGTGGGTTTGGATTTGGTTTGCAAGTATTTTGTTGATGAATTTTGCATCTATATTCATTAGATATTGGTCTGTAATTTTCCTTTTTCATAGTCTCTTTATCTGGTTTTGGTATTAGGGTAATGTTGGCTTCAGAGAATGAGTTGGTAGCATTCTTTCATGTTCAGTTTTTGTGGAAGAGCTTGAGCAAGGTTGGTCTTTGAATGATTGTTCTATGAGTTCACCTGTGAAGCTCTCTTGTCCTGGGATTTTCATCTTTGGGAGGTTTTTGATAACTGCTTCAATCTCTTATGGTTGGTTTGTTGAGTACTTCTATTTATTCTAGTGCCAGTGTAGATCATTCACGTGTTTCTAGGAATTTGTCCATCTTGTCTACGTTGTCTAGTTTTTTGACATACAGTTGTTTATAGTATCCTCTTAGTATCTCTCTTATTTTTTTTTTATCTTCTCAAAGAACCAACTTTAACTTTTTTGTTCTCAATTTCATTTATTTCTGCCCTTATAATTCCTTTCCTTTGGTTTGGTGTGGGACTAGTTTGCTGTTCTTGTGCTAGTTCTTCAGGTCTTCAGTTCTAGCTCATTCTTCTTTTTTAATGTAAACATCGAGAGCTATAAATTTCCCTCTCAGAAATGCCTTTGCAGTGTCCCATAGGTTTTGACATGTTTTGTTCTCATTTTCATTCACTCAAGATATTTGCTGAATTTTCTTGCAATTTCTTCTTTGACCCACTGATTAGTTAAGAGTGTGTTATCTAATCTCCATATATTTATTAATTTTCCCTTTTTCCATCCATTATTGTTTCTAGCTTCATACCATTATGATCTGAGGAAGTGCTTTGTATAATTTAAGTCCTTTTACATTTATTGAGACCTGTCTTGTGACTCTGTATATAGTCTATCCTGGAGAAGGATCCATGAGCACTTGAAAAAAATGTATACCCTGCTCTTTTGGGGTGTAATGTGCCATAAATATCTGTTAGGCCTAGTTCTTTTATCATATTATTCAAGCTCTCTGTTTCTTTATTTATCCTATGTCCAGTTCTGTCCAATTCTGAGAGTGGTGTGTTGAAGTCTCCAACTATTATTGTAGAGAAATTTATTTCTCCCTTCAGTTTTACCAGTGTGTGCCTAATGTATCTTGGGGCACCCAGGTTAGGTGTATAAATATTTATTATAGTTATTTCTTCTTGGTGACTTGTCCCTTTTATTAATACATAATGATCTTCTTCATCCTTTATAACAATTTTGCATTTAAAATCTATTTTGTCTGATACTAGTGTTACTATTCCACCTCTTTTTCAGTTACTATTTGTATGGAATATCTTTTTCTAACCTTTCTTTTTTTTTTTTTTTTTTTTAATTTTTTTATTATTTATTGACTTTGTAATAATATTACATTAAAAATATATATGTGAGGTCCCATTCAACCCCACCCACCCACCCCCCCTCTCCCCCCCCCCAACAACACTCGTTCCCATCATCATGACACATCCATTGGATTTGGTAAGTACATCTTTGGGCACCTCTGCACCTCATATACATTGGTTCACATCATGGCCTATACTCTCCTCTATTCCATCATGTAGGCCCTGTGAGGATTTACAATGTCCGGTGATTACCTCTGAAGCACCATCCAGGGCAGCTCCATGTCCCGAAGACACCTCCACCTCTCATCTCTTCCTGCCTTTCCCCATACCCTTTGTCCATTATGTCCACTTTTCCCAATCCAATGCCACCTCTTCTATGTGGACACTGGATTGGTTGTGTCCATTGCACCTTTATGTCAAGAGGAGGCTCAGATTCCACCTGGATGCTGGATGCAATCCTCCCATTTTCAGTTGTAATCACTCTAGGCTCCATGGTGTGGTGGTTGTCCTTCTTCACCTCCATCTTAGCTGAGTGTGGTAAGTCCAATAAATCAGATTGTAGGTGCTGGAGTCTGTTGAGGCTCAGGATCTGGCTATCACATTGTCAGTCCAGAGATTCAAATCCCCTAAATATATCTTAAACCCCAACATTAACTGCACCTCCAGCACATTAGCATGAAAGTCTTATGAAGGGAGATCCCATCTGAGTCCAGATTCATCACACATAAACACCATTTCCAAAGAGGGGCCATCTGCCCTGGTAGTTAACCCCATCGGCCATGACCATAACTCCCATGGGTCTCTTTAGCCCTCAAAGGAACCAATATCTGGGGGTTGTATCTGCTTTATCTGTCTCTCTGACTCTGCTCAGTTGTGCATGAGGGCAAACCTTCTGCCAGCCTCCAGACTCTTTTTTAGAAACTCGTAGCCATATAAACTCATTTCTCCTTTCCATTTCCCCCTTACTTTAGGTCAAACAGCATTTTAAAGTCATGGTATTTTATGTAGACATGGATATTCTGCTGATCCGCATTGAACCTTCCGTATAAGGTCATTTTCCAGTTGCATCATCAGTTGGTAGTTGATAGTGGTCCCTCGTTGCTTTTTCTAACCTTTCAACTCAACCTATTTGTGTCCTTACATCTGAGGTTAGTCTCTTGTACACAGCATATAAATGGCTCATATTTTTTTATCCATTATATCAATCTATGTCTTTTCATTGGGGTGTTCATGCCATTAACATTCAATGCCATTACAGTTAAGGTATTACTTACTTGAAGCATTTAATCCTTTGGCTCTCCATTGTCATATTGTACTATTGTCTGTTTTTTTATTCTTTAATTTACCTTTCCTAATAATCTTTATTCCTACGCTCTCCTCCCAGTCTCTCATCCTTGTTTTTTCCTTTCAGGCTGCAGCACTCCTTTTAGTATCTCTTGTAATTCTGGTCTTTTGGTAACATACTTTCTGTTTTTGTTTGCCTTTGAAGACTTTGAAACTCACCCTCTTGTTTGAAGGACAGTTTTGCCAAATACAGGATTCTTGGCTGACAGTTTTTCTCTTTCAGTATCTTAAATGCATCACGTTGCTTTCTCTTTGCCTCCATGGTTTCTGACGAGAGGTCAGCAACTAATCTTATTGAGGTTCTATTACATGTGATGCTTTACTTTTCTCTTGGTGCTTTCAGAATCCCCTCTTGATCTCTGATATTTGTCATTCTGAATAGTAGGTGCCTCAAAGTAGGTCTGTTTGGATTTATTCTGTTTGGGGTGTGTTGTCCTTCTTTGATATTGATAGTTCCATCTCGCATAAGGGTTGGGAAGTTTTCAGTTATTATTTCCTCAAATATTCTTTTTGCGCCTTTCCATTCGCTTCTTCCGGGACACTGTTGCATATGTTTATGTGTTTTGCTTTGTCATTCAGTTCCCAGAGACCCTGTTTCATTTTTTTCCCATCCTTTCTCTTTCTGTTCTCCTATCTTTCCCAGTACAGATTTTCTATCCTTGAAATTGCTAATTTTGTCTTTGAGCAATTCAAATCTACTATTATGTGCCTTTAATATTCTTTCATTTTGTTTTGTTTTGTTTTGTTTTAGGCACTGGGGATTGTGCCTGAGAACTCCCATGTGGGAAGCAGGTGCTCAACCACTCGAGCCACATCTACTCCCCTGTAATGTATTTTTTAATCTCATACATCATGTTTTTCATTCCCATAATTCTCTGTTACATTTCTTTGCAGGCTTTCAAATTGTTCTTTATGTTCACCCAGTATCTTCTTAATATCCCTTGTCTCTCTAGTAATATTTTCCTTCACTTCTCTGGATTGACTTAGGAGATTTGCGTAGTAAACATTGGTTAGTTGTCTTAAATCTTATATCTCATCAGGATATTTGGTTTGTTCCTTTGGCTTAGCCATTTCTTCCTGTTTCTTAGTATCGTGTGTAATTTTTTGCTGATATCTAGGCATTTGAGTATGTTGGTGAATTTATTTTGATGGCCATTCTCTCTCTTCCCAGGTGTTCCCCTGTCCCCACCCCTATGGATCTTCTTTGATTTTTGGTTCAGCTTATTCTGAGTTTTTACAGTTCACCAGCTTAAGTTAATCAAAATCAGTCTGGGGACTCAGTAATGGGGCACAGATTTTCTTCCAGGAGTTGGGACGAGAGATATCTAAAAGCCATTTTTCTCCTTTCAGTTTCCTGACCAGCCAGCAGATAGTGCTCGTCAGCCAACCTTCATGGAGGTGTTTCTTTCAACCTCTTGCCCGTGTTTCTGGTCTAGCTAGAGCTGAGATTCTGCTTGCTAAATTCTCTGAAGAGAAACCACTGCCCACCTTCCGCTTTCCTTGTAACAGCTTACCGTGAGGAAGGTGTCTGTTCCCCTTAGTTGGCTGCAGTGGGCAAGGGGTTTTATATAGGCTTAATAATGTTTTGAGGGTGGGGGATAGGTACCTTTCCCAGATGCTGCGAAGGTTTAGTAACTCATGTTTGTTGTTTCAGTTTCTTTGTATCTCTGTCCCTTGCCCTCTTGGGGATTGCAGAGCACTATCCTGGTCTTTTAACCCCCAAAGCAGGTCCCTCGAGCAGCTTTTGGCCCTTCTCAGTTGTTTTTGTAAGAGAGTTGAGTCTGCCTGCCTAATCTGATGCCATCTTCCTGGAACTCCTACCCTATGAGTTTTTTTTGTTTTTTGTTTTTTTAAAGATTTATTTTATTTATTTATCTCCCTTTCACCCTACCCCCTCCAGTTTTCTGCTCTTTGTATCCATTCACTGAGTGTTCTTCTATGTCCGCTTGTATTCCTGTCAGCAGCGCTGGGAAACTGCGTCTCTTTTTTGTTGTTACGTTATCTTGCTGCATCACCTCTCCGTGTGTGCAGTGCCACTCCTGGGCAACCTGCACTTTCTTTCACACTGGGCGGCCCTCCTTACGGGGCGCACTCCTTGCGCATGGGGCTCCACCACACGGGGGACACTTCTTAGTGGCAGGGCATTCCTTGCGCACATCAGCACTGCGCATGGGCCAGCTCCACACAGGTCAAGGAGGCCCTGAGTTTGAACCGCGGACCTCCCATGTGGTAGGTGGACACTCTTATCAGGTGAGCCAAATCCGCTTTCCCCTATGAGTTTTTAATTGAAGTTTGTACAATATTAGAATGATCCAATTCCTGTTTATACTTTATATGGTTATGTGTATAAATTATTCTTTCTATTTTTGAAATCATGAGAATCTTATATTAGTTAGCTTATATATATATAGAATCCTTTCTTCATACCTATGCAGGAGAACAATTGAAACTATACACTTTCTTTTTGTGAACATCAGGGAAATGACAAACATTTTACTAAGATTTGAAGATGCACATTTTGGCAGTTCATTATTACTGAGACTAGAGAAATGAGAGGGACCTAATTCCCTAAAGCCAATTATCTTAGATCTTCTATTTCATCAGTTTGATGTGGCATAATCTTTGCTCTCAGACAGACGGTAGCTTGTCTGCATTGGTCTGGGCCAGTGCCAGTTACCTTAGGAGGGAATCATGAAAACAAAGGGACCAAAGAATGGCATTGGATTCCTTCTCACCAGAGGACAGGTTTTCATCTGTGCCAGTTGCTCATCAAGTTTGTGGAACATTATAGTTTTTATTATAAAATTCTGTGCAAATTTTGTAGGTACTCTCCTTGCTGCTGATACTAATCACATTGAAAGTATTTTTAAGGCAGTTTGGTGCACTCACCTGTTTTTGTTCATTTGGCATATATAGGATTACATTGTGACAGTTTTAACATGAGGTATACATGGAAAGCTGAAAACTCAGCTGAAAGGCCTTATGAAATTCTAGTAATTGATCTGAATGGAAAGTATATGGAAAATATTTATCTTTACTGTTGTGTATTACATGTTATCTTAGTTTGCCAAAGCGGCTAATGCAAAAATAGCAGAAATGGATTTGCTTTTATAAAGGGGATTTATTTGGGGTAAAAGCTTACAGTTCCAAGGCTATAAAAATGTCCAAATCAAGGCATCATCAGAGAGGCTTTCTCTCAAAAAGTCAACTTCTAGAAGATCCTGGAGTCCTGCCGTGTGACTCACTGACAGGTCTGCTGTCTCCCTTCTTTCTCCTGGAGCTTACAGTGGGTCATCAGGCATCTCTCCCTGGGCCTCATCTCCTTGAGCCTCTCAGGGTTTCTGTCTTTCTGCAGCTGTAAGTGAACCTGGAGTCCTCTCTATCACATGGCAGGGTAAAGATGGCAGCGGCTCTCTTTTTTCCTGCGTATTCTCAATTTACATAAGACCCAGCAAAAATGTGGGGACACAACCTGTGTCACACCTCGCTGGCATGGTCCAGTCAAATGCTCTAAAGCGATCTAATTGAAAGTGATCTAATAAAAGTGAATCTAATGCAATCAAAAGATACCACACCCACAGGAACCGATTAGTTTAAGAACATAATTTTTGGGGACTGGAAAAAGAACTTCAAACTGTCACACGTATGTCATATTTGAGTTCTTAGTCTAAAAGGCACAAGTAGTCATCAGTGTCAACCACCTACAAGGAGAGAATATATGAGAATAAGCTGAGCATTCAAGCAAACAGGATTTAGGCTACCTGAAAGGGCTCTAAGTTGTCAAGAAAAAGTACTGAAGGAGACTGTAAAATCCTCTGCCTTAGCATTTACAGATCACGAAGAGAAGTCGATACTGGTGTATTTGTGTGGGCTTAATGAAAGTGAGATGGAGGGACTAGACCAGCCTTTTTTTTTTTCCATTCTAGCAGAACACTTATTTTCTTTGTCAAATATTATCAAGTCAGAATTTGAATTTTAGACTCATTTTGATGTAAGTTTTTCAAAAGTGATATATGGTTTTATCCTTCCCCAAAAATGGCTCAGTGCACAAAGTGATAATTTTAAATGATTTTCACAGCCAGAGTAAATGTGGATATTTTCTCCAACCTGAATTTTGGGAGAGGGTGCGTGTTAATGGTATCAGCTTTAAAAGAAAGCATGCTTTGTGAAATTCTCCCTTTTATAAATATTTAAATGTTCATATACTTATAGCCAATGCTCTTGTTAAACTGGAGAATGTCAAAGGAATAGATGAGGTTTAGGTCTAATATACAAGTTTGACAGCCATTAAAGTTATCAGGACACATACAGCAAAGCAAGCAGTTAATAGAAGACTTAAGAGAAATAGCTTTGGAAAATAATAAAATAAATCGTATTTATGTACAAGACTGATAAGCAGTAGTCAGAAATGAAAGTGAATTCATTAATACTACAGTTTATTTATTGAGGTTTTGATTATCTTAATGTTACCTGATCATTTCCCAGCAGGCACATTATTTCCCTCACGAATGCATCAAAATCTTTTCATTTGGGTGATTTGCTTGATTTGATGCATGTTCACAACTTCAGTGCTTATAAATGGTTTTGCCAGTAAATATTCTGGAAAGAATTAAGTACTCTGATTCATCAGCAGATGCCTATGTCTAATCTTTTTTTTTTTTTCTTTGAAGAGTTATTTATTTATTTATTTTTATTTCTCTCCCCTTCCCTCTCCCCCCTCCCCCCCTCCCCCAGTTGTCTGCTCTCTGTGCCCATTCACTGTGTGTTCTTTGTGACCGCTTCTGTCCTTATCAGCGGCACCGGGAATCTGTGTTTCTTTTTGTCGCGTCATCTTGTTGTGTCAGCTCTCCGTGAGCGTGGCACTTTCTTTTACGCTGGGCGGCTCTCCTTATGGGGTGCACACCTTGCGCGTGGGCTCCCCCACACGGGGGACACCCCTGCATGGCGGAGCACTCCTTGCATACATCAGCACTGTGCATGGGCCAGCTCTACATGGGTCAAGGAGGCCTGGGGTTTGAATCACGGACCTCCCATGTAGTAGGCAGACACCCTATCCATTGGGCCAAGTCTGCTTCCCTATGTCTAATCTTAATTTGCTCCATAGCCTTGCATGTACAAGACATATTAACAGAATTATGACGTAAAATACTAACAACACCTACAATAGGGCCTAAACCTCAGGAAAGTTCCCTGGCTCACCTTAGCGTGGAGAAACTGGCCACATTCCCTTTTTCTTTTATATAATAGTGTTCTCTTGGAAGAGAACCTTGACCCCAAATAAAGAGTTACCATTTTCCAGCATTCATCAGGTGGATCTTCTATTTTTTATTTATTCAGCTTTCTATTTCTATTTATCTCTAACTGTATCTGACTTTATAGCTCTAGTTCCTGTAATTTTCATTCTTGTATTCAATATTTGTTTCCCTCTGTTTGAAAGCAGTCTAATGTAAGAGCTCCAGTTAATTCAGTTCAATATACTTTTTCTGTAACAGCACCTATTTATTATGAGCTAGCACTCAGGAAATGAAACATGGTCTTTGCTCTTATGGAGTTTATGATGTACTTGCAGATGCTACATTTTATTTCATCTTTCTTTAATAAAGTGAAAATTTTCAGGTACTATACATTGGAAATAGCCCATCTCTTAACAAAATTCTGCAAAGATGTGAAATACCAAGACAAAATACCAAATAAATAAATAAGTAGGAAAAACTTGTTAGATAGATAGATAGATAGATAGATAGATAGATAGATAGATAGGAAAAACTTGATCTTTGAATATAATCTGTTCAAGGAGCTGTTGAATTACCCAACCTCTGGGCAGGACTGAGTGTTACAAAGTTTGTAAGCTAGGAAAAATTTCCTACATCTAATGTAATCCCTCGTATAACTCAAGCTTCTTATTAGTGAAAATAGGAGTACTCTTTACCATCATTTATAGAACATTCATAAAATCAAAATCTTTCTTTCCCTGGAGTCCAGAGATTGCACATGGGTTACAGATGTTCTTAGAGACTGATCCCTCAGCTCTTGGGGCAAGCAGAATCCCCTGTGTGCAATCTCATCACTTCAGTCTGGTGGACAAATACCATCATTTTCTGTGCACTATGATATGAGAAAAGCTGGGAAGTGCTGCATTAGACTGACTGCTTTAATCTTAAATCTAAACCAATTCTTCATCTTAGTAGCTTTAGTTGAAGAATTCTGAAGAGAAGATACGATTTTCAGAGGAAACTGACTTCTTTTGAAGCCAGAGAATGATATTGATTTCTTAAATATAATAGTTCCTTTTGGCCTCCAATAGTCATCAGTCCAGCATGATAAAACTAACACTCTACTTTGAAAGCCTTTGTGTAGACATTATGAATAGTGGCCTTGTGAGTAGCTGACACACAGGTAAATGATCCCCATATATATTCTGTATCTTACTATTCAGCCACTTTTTAAATTTAACAACTAAACAATACGCCCCTACTACATACAAAGCACTGTAATAGACTTTGAAAATTAGTAAGAGGATACATAGTCTCTACCCTCACAAAACTTAGACTCTTAGAGAAGACGGATAATTAAAGAAGTAATTAAAACATGCTTAGAAGGAAGTGTAGTGGGGACAGTAGTTTACACTGGAAGATGGATCAAATTGTTTGGACTGGACAGTATCTTCCTGTTTCTTTTTGAGTAACAGGGTAACTTTTGGTATGGTTTTTAGGACCCTCAACTGAATGTCATGTAAGTATTCAGTGTAAACTGGAACATACTGTGATTTAGAATTCTTCTGAGTTAATGTAATGTTTACCATAGTAACCTTAGTAACATTGAGATTTTTAATTCATGTTACCTGACCAGAAGACAGTCTTGGTTTTACGATAATACACTTTTTACGTAAGCCTTTAATTATAGACAGGATTAAATGCTATCACAATTTAATAGTCTCTTGCCTTTTATATTTTCAGGGAAGGTATTCATATAAATCAAGAACTGCTGCACATATCTCCTTGTATTACAGAGAGGTTCATTGAACTGTTGTGTCAGTTCAACCCAAACCAAGTTACAGAGACACTGCAAGTTCTTGAGTGCTACCGCCTAGAAGAAACTATTCAGGTAAGGCCAATGATGTAGAGAAGACAAGCATAAACTTTTCCTAAGGAAAAGTTGAGGAAAGTGAGACTCACATAGTAAGATACTTACCTAAATGTATAGGCAGTAAGGGAGAGTACCTGGGTTTGAACCTGGATCATCTAACTTCATAGTGCCTGTTCTCAGTTGCTGTAGTAAACGTCTTCCCCATTTGTTCTGTGAAAACCATAAACAATATATGTCCATCATTGCTATTAATCAAGCTTTACATAAATTGTAACCAATACAGTACACCTAGTAAAAGGAGTATGGTAAAAGTATTAAAAGGGGAAGACCAAGCTCTTGTTTGCGGGCACTGATGGTAAGGCAGTCCTGTTGTTCCATGAGATGTGACAGGCTACATACCAGCACAGTAGCCTTTGCATAGTCATTGCCCTGATTCTCTTCCCTTGTTTTTTCCTGCTTCCAATTCAGAGTTTCATAATCTTCTATAAGAAGCTAGCAGACTCCTCCTTTAACATTTATTTTTTTAAGCACCATTATCTCTCTTTTCCTTTACTGTAAACATTCCTGAAATTATAATCTATGTTTTCTGCATCTACCTCCTGAAGGTAGACTTTTAAATTTTAATTATGAAACATTTCAAATATATTGTAACTATATGTATGTATATTTGAATACCAAATATCAGATACACATGTATCCACCACTCCAATTTTATAGCGATGTTAACACTTTGCCAGACTGACTTCAGCTCTTTACTGCCTTGTTTGTTTTAGAAATAACATACCTTTTATCTGTCATGTTCCACTCTTTCAAACCTACCAGGGGATTTTCTTAGATCTAATAAAACTTTCAGACTCATAGACTGTGAATGGTGTCCTAGGCCGCGCTTGACATCATTCTACTTAGAAAGCTATAGGACAGGAACCACAGCCTGCGGCAGGATGGACTTAAACATTCCTCTCCCATGGCAGTAGCCCTCTCAGCAGTCCAGACAGTAGTCCTTACAACCATCCAGAAGCTATTCTATCTGGCCCCCAGGTGACTGCTCACATTATTAACTGGAGCCAGGGAAAGGGGGTCAAAAAGGGGGAGATGGTGGTATGGTTGTTATCTTGGTTTAGAAGCATATGCCAACAGAAGCCAATATCTCTTGTCCCAACAGCACAGACATGGCTTCCAGGGTCCTCTTGCAATAGTTTTACTCCGGGAATTCCAAAGATATGGCTTTTATATATAAAGATATGGCTAGATGCAATTTACCAATTAGGCTATTTTTACCATAAGCAATGTTGCTTGGCAGCATAGTTGAAATGCTATCTTTATTCCTTCCTACAGAGTTAAGCAGATGTTAGAGGGGAAAGGATTTTGTTAACCTTTTATCCACAGCAGTTAGCCTGCGTATATATTTTCAGTTTTGTATGATTTTCCTTCATTATTTTGAAGATTTTAGTCCACTGTCTTTTAGCCTCTATTGTTAAAAGAAATGTGATATCATTCTAATTGTTATCCCTTTGTCATTAATCTGTCTTTATTCACTATTTGCTTTTAGGATGTTATTTTTTGTTTTAAAGTATAGTTTGCTTACAATGCGTCAAGGTATAAGTTTATTTTTAGGACTCAATATGATTCTTCAATGTGATTATTCTCTTTAATCAGTTGGAAAATGCCAGCCATTAAGTCTTCAAATGTTAATTATCTCCCATTTTTTCCCATTTTCTGACTCTAGAATTCTAAAAGACATATGTTAGACCATCTCATTCAATCCTGAGTATTTCTTAAATCTCATTTTCATCTTTTTCTTCTCTGTTGCATTTTAAGTAATTTCCTTAGATCTTTCACATCCAGTTTAATAATTCTTTCTTCAGCTGCATTTAATTTATTTAATCCATTTGTTGAATGTTAATATCTATGGCCATAGTGCTTGTTTTCAAGAATTATTTTTGAGAATTTCAACACATTTTCTAAACCCTGTTTTCTGTCAGTTTAAATGTGTTCATTTTATAGTATCTTCTGGATTTTTTACCTTTTATCTCAAAATGAGGGATTGGGACTCTATGGCCCATAGACCATTTGTTTTTGTAAATAAAGACTTATTGGAACACAACCATGCCCATTCATATTATTTGTGACTGCTTTCATGCTCCAATAGCAGCTTATGACAGAGACCTTTTTATTTGGCCATTTAAAGAAAAAAAAATTGACACCCCAGTCTAGATCCTGGGTTCGAATTGTCCTTATTGTGTCCTGATTCTCTGTCATGATAGAGGATTTCCTTGTATGGTGTATTCTTTTGTTGTTGTCTATGAGCTCATCTTCAGTCGAGATGATTATTTGTGTGATGCCCACCATACTATGAATTATAGGAGAGTAGTTTTCTCGCTTTTTCTCTGGAACCTCATGGGCTTCACTGATGTGGTAGCAGTTTATACATTAATTTCTTGGCTTGGAAATTCCTATGTCTCACAGGTGGTGTAAATTTCAATGCCATACCTTTGCACTGTGCTTGGGATTTCAGTTTCTCATTCTGAAAAGTCATCCCAGCACTATTTCTCCAAACCCAATCCTAGTGTAACCAGGCTTTCTTATTGCTTCTCTGCATCTGTGGGAAGAGTATTTTTAGCACCTCTTTTATTAAGGGTGTGTCCCCTTCCAGTGTCCTGGCTTTATGGAGTGGTCTCAGTTCCATCTCCTCAACTCTCAGGGGTCTATGACCATGTCTCTTATGGGCATTAAAAACCCAGCTTCTAGCCATTTTGGTCCAAATCATGGGCTGAGCCCCATCCCATCCAAATGACTATCAGCACCAACAGCTGGAACACCATCAAGCCTACAAGTTCTGTCTTTGATTTTCTTTGTCATTTCTGACACCTACGTTTTTGTATATTTCTAAAGCAGCTTTTTAAAAATGCTTTATTATGACTGTACATCATTTTTATGTTTTAATAGTGGGAATATGAGCTGAGTTAGCTTACTTTGCCATTTTGCTAGAATTCCCACTCGTGGCTCTTGTAGACTGGCTTATCTTATAAACATTGTACCTAAATTGCCTTTCCTTAGCACTCACCTTACTTAACTTCTCTATAGCATTCAATACCATTCACCATTTCTTCTTTTAAGCTCTACACAATGCCTGCAACCCCCTATGGTTTCTCTAAAACTCTCCTGTCCTGAGTTCCCTTCCTAATTCTCTGATCATAAACCCCTGGCATTTTTATTCTTTCACTTCCCAAATATGAATATTTACTGTGAATCTGTTCTTGGCCTGTTCTCTCTATGCTCAATCATTTTCTTTCTGTCCATGGCTTCTGTCTTTATTTTCTAGACTTGTCCCATGCAGTGTCCACTGTTACAGGTGGCCGTTGAGCACATGGAATGTAGTTAGTCTGAATTGGGATGTGGTGTAAGAATAAAATACACACTGAACTTCAAAGAAGTCTGTAAACTATATTTTTGTTATGGTAATGTGTATTTAGCATGAATTTGCCATTTTAACCATTTTTAAGTGTGTAATTCAGGGGCATTAATTCATTCACTATGCTGTGCTATCATTACTACCTTCTATTAACTAAAACTTTTTCATCACTCCAAACAGACACTCTTTACCCATTAAGCAATAACTCCCCATACTCCTCTCCTCAGCCCCTGGTAACTTCTAATTTACTTTCTGTCTCGTGAATTTACTTATTCTAGATATTTCATATAAGTGGAATCATACACTATTTGTCCTTTTGTGTTTGACTTATTTCACTCGACATGATGTCTTAAAGGCTCATCTATGTTGTAGCAAGTATCAGCATTTCACTCCTTTTTATGGCTGAATAATAATCAATCGTATGAATGTATCACATTTTTCTTGTCACTCATCTGTTAGTGTACACTTAGGTGGTTGTTTCTGCCCTTTGGCTATTGTGAAAATGCTGCTATGAACATTGGTATACAAGTATCTAAGTCCTGCTTTCTGTTCTTTGGGCTATATACCTAGGTGTGGAATTGCAGGGTCATTCATTGATAATTTAAAAAAAATTTTTTATTAGAGAAATCATGCAAAGATATAGGATTCACATATACTACCCTATTATTAACACCTTGCGTTGGCATAGTACAAAAACATAGAATGCTTTAATAACAACTGTGTTTGTCAACCTTGCACAGAGTCCATGCTAATTTTCTTTGTATTGTTTCAGTTTTAGTAATTGTGCTGCTAAAGTGAACACCAATAATACTTTTTTATATTATGTGTTGAAATGAATTTTAGATATATATTTAAATTTAGAAACACATGAAAATTTATTTGTTTTCCCTTTTTAAAATGTGGCTATTAGAAGTTTTTAAATTAGATATGTGGCTCGCCTCAATTTCTGTTGGACAACTCTGTTGTAGACTTAATCGCTATCCTTAGCCCCATATATCCAGGACCTATTCCCAGTATCTCAAACCTATTTCACACACTATTCTCTCCAGGAGATAGTCTCAAAACCTCGGAATCTTTTGGCTTCCATCTTCAGGGTCTCCCCCCCTGAATCATTTGCCAAGACCTATAATTCTTTTTCTGGACTGTCACAGTCCTCCCCTCCTCTATTCTTTTGTTTGACTCTCTTTAACCTTTTACTAATAACTCATATAAAAGTAATCTCAATGATTTCCTTAATTCCAGCCTCTCCCCTCTCTATTCAATTTTCTGAGGTTTATCTTATTGAGAGATATCTCTGGTCATATCACTTTTCTGTTTTCCTAGATGATGATGCCTAAGTTTCTTAAGCTTCTATCTAAGCCTTATATGATCTGTGCTGACCCATTTTTCAACCTCTCACTTATTCTATCCTATACTTCCCATAGCAGACAACGAAACTACTAATTATTCTTTTACATGCTACCAGTTTTTGTCCTCCTCTCTGCCTTTGTACTTCCTGCACCCCTAACATGGAATACTTTATCTTTTTAAAATATTTCCCAGTGTCAAGCCATCATCTAAGAACTACAGCTATTTCTGTATCATCAAGCCACTCTTTTCTGAAATTACCCAGTTCTGATTGTATATCTTATAACACTTATCAACTGATAGTTTATATTATTATTGTCTCTCTACCTACCTACCTATATGTAGATATTACCTTTCTCTAATGGATCTACCTCATCCAGGTGTGTAACATTTTTTAAAAATAAATAACTGGGGAAAAAAAAATGAGTGAATTCAATCCAGTGAGAACTGTTAAATGGGCCCATTTTATAATGTAAAGTAGTACAATACTAAGATACAAATTCATTATTTTTTGAATTAAAATATTTATCTTTTTCTCTTTCTTAGATTACCCAGAAGTATCAACTTCATGAAGTTACTGCTTATCTGTTGGAAAAGAAAGGAGATATTCATGGTGCCTTCTTAATAATGCTCGAGGTGACCTTTTACTGTATTTGCTTTGTCATGTTTCTGTCTATACATCTTATCTATTCAGCAGTTCACCTTAAATTTTCATGTTTCAGAGTAAGTTGCAGACATTGGTATATTGTTACCCCTTAGTATTTTTATCATGAATGTTACTGAATGGAGTTCAATATTCGTGGTACTTTTTTTAGATAAAATTTACATATTACAAAATGAACAAATCTTAAGTGTATCATTTGATGAGTTTTGACAAATGCATACACATGTGTTACTCAAATCCCTTTCAAGATAAAGAGCATTGCTTTAAAAAGCGAAAAATAGAAAGGGTTTGGGGAGGATGTGGAGAAATAGGAACCCTTGTTCATTGTTGGTGGTTGTATTAGTCTGCCAAAGGGATGCCAGTGCAAAGTACCAGAAGTCTGTTGGCTTTTATAAAGAGTATTTATTTGACGTAAAACTCTTACAGTACCAAGGCTGTGGAAAGTCCAACTCAAGGTACAATAAGAGGCACTTTCTCACCAAAGTCAGCTGCCATGGGTTGGAGCAAGATGGCAGTCGATCTCTGCTGGGTTTCAGCCTTCCCCTCTGGGCTTCCTCTTCCTCTTGAGGCTCCATGGGCTCTTCCCTATCTCAGCTGCAGGCTGGCATAGGGCTGGTCTCTCAGGACTTCCTATATCAGTCTATATAGCCATTCCTGTATAGCCACTGAACTTTTAAGGCAAATGACTCGTCTCTCCCTGGGGCCCCAGGGTCAGAAATGACAGCCTCCTTTCTTCGTGTGTCTTCTGGAGTGAGAGTCCGTTTATATCAGCCCACCAATGGGGCAGGGACTCAAATCTTAACAGGTAATCTAATCAAGGGCCTCTCAACTAAATCCAATATAATCAAAAGTGTGTCACACCCAGAAAAATAGATCAGTTTACAAACATAATCTTTCTCTTGTTGGGATTCCTAAAATAATCTCAAACTGCCACAGTGGGAGTATAAAATGTTACAGCTGCTATGAAAAACAGTTTGGCAGTTTCTCAAAAGTTAAGTATAGAATTACCATATGACCCAGTAAGCCCACATCTAGTATATGCTTAAAAGAATTGAAAACAGGGTCTTGTATATATATTTTCCCACTAACATTCATAGCAGCATTATTCACAATTGCCAGGAGAGGGAAGCAGCCCAAGTGTTCATCAACAGATTACTGAATAAGCAAAATGTAGTTTATACATACAATGGAATATTATGAGCTCTGGAAAGAAATAAAGTTCTGATATATGCAACAACATGGATGAACCTTGAAGACATCATGTTGAGTGAAATAAGCCATATACAAAAGGACAAATACTATATTATCTCACTGATAGGAAATCAGTAGAGTAAGCAGATACATAGACTCAGAAACTAGACTATAGGCTAGCAGGGGGCAGGGAGGAGGTGGGGAGTAGGGAGTTAAAGCTTAATTGGTACAGAATTTCTGTTTGGGGTGATGTAAATGGTAGTGGATGATGGTAATGGTAGCACAACATTGTGAATGTAACTAACAGCACTGAATTTTCTATCTGAATGTGGTTAACGGGGAAATTTTTAGGTTATCATAGGCTACTAAAATAAAAATAAAAAAATAAAGAATATTACCATCACCCCAGAAATTTCCCTCATGTTCCTTTCCAGTTAGTGGCTACTCCCATCCCCTCAGAAACAACTACTCCTGACTTTTTTTCTCTGTGGATTAGTTTTGCCTTTTATATTGATTCATATTAATGGAATCATCTAGTAGGTGCTCTTTTGTGTAAGGTTTTATCAGTCATTGTAATGGTTTTGAGATTTATCTCTGTTATTGCAGGCATCAGTAGGTTTTTCTTCCTTTTTATTGCTGAGCAGCATTTAATTATATGCATATACCATAGTTTGTTTATCCATTTTCCTATTGATTGGCACCTGGGCTATTCTTTTTTAACTATTATGAATTAAGCTGTTATCACTCTTGTACAAGTCTTTTAGATACGGGCAACATGGGAATCTGAGCATTTCTTTTTTCATGCATACATTTTTCCTCCCCCTCTTTTCCCCTTCCCCCCCCCCCCCCCCCCCGCTGTTTTCGCTGTCTGTGTCCATGCACTGCGTGATCTGTCTTTTTTTCCTTTTGTCTTCTCTTCTTGTTTTTCTCAAAATGAAATTCAATCCTGGGGATCTCTGAGTGTGAAGAGAGGTTCCCTGTCACTTGCGCCACCTCAGGTCTTGGTTTCTGCTGCACCTTGCCTTGACTCTCCCCTTTGTCTCTCTCGTCCCATGTTCATCTTGCTGCATAACTCATTTATGTGGGCACTGGCTCATTGTGCAGGCACTTGGCTCACTGTGCAGGCACTTGGCTCGCTGTGCAGGCACTTGACTTGCCATGCAAGTACTGGCTCACAGCACAGGAATGCCTTTACCAGGAGGCCCCAGGATCAAACCCAGGTCCTCCCATATGGTAGGTAGAAACCCAATCACTTGAGTCATATCCGCTTCCCTACAAGTCTTTTTGTACACAAACATTTTTATTTCCCTTGAGTAAATACTAAGGGAATTTTGGGATAGTTTCATTTCATGAGTGATTGTACCATTTTAAACTCCCACCAATAATGTATGAGAGTGCTGGTTGCTCCATATCCTCAATTTTTTTTTTTAATATTGCTTTCTGGCTAGGAGTAGATTAGGGAGGTCCTATTTATTGTTCCACATTGGCCTCAATTTTCTTCCGAGCCATATGATTGTAAAACAGGCCATAAGAACACCCCTCAGAAGCTTTGTATAAGCTCTTAATCTCTTTTATTCTATAAATTATCCCATTTCTCTTTTCATCTTGCAATTTATATGCTAAAGATACTGGGAACCTAGTTTTAAAGAATAAGTAGAAGTACTTCTAGCATGGAAGGAGAGGAAGGAAATCCTTGCAAGAATAAGACTATCATTTTCAGAGGCATTGGACTACAAAGAAATATGGACTGCCAGGAGACCAGCCAGACGGTACAGATTTGGAAAGATTTTGTGGGACATGCTAAAGAATTGGAACAAACAGTCTAAAAGTTTTCAGACAAGGAGCTTACCTGATATTTGTTTCAGAAAGGCTAACCCATTGGCTGTGGAAGGAGCTGATAAGGTGGGATGGGTAGTGGGAAAGGGGAGGTAAAACTAGAAACAAAGAATACTTGGGAAAGAGTTGCAGTAGTACAGGTGTGAGTTGATAAGGGTTTGAGCTAGGTGGGGCAGTGGTGGTGGAGAGAAGAGGGGATGGGTTCAAGAACTTATTGATCCTTTCATTATACTGTGGAGTGAGTGAGAAGGAGTTGTTAATGATGGCTTAACATTAGCCTGGATAGGGACCCTAAGAAAAGGAGCAAATCTGGGGTAAATAGGATATATTAAAGTCAGGGTCAGTGTATATTAAGAAGCCTTTGGGGGAAGCGGATGTGACTCAAGCAGTGGGTTTCCGCCTACCACAAGGGAGGTCCCAGGTTTGGTTCCCTGTGCCTTCTGGAGAAGGTGAGCTGGCATGGCGAGCTGATGCAACAGGATGACGCAAAAAAAGAGGCACAAAGAGAAAAGGCAATGAGAGAATCAACAAACCAGGGAGCTGAGGTGGCTCAAGTGGTTCGGCACCTCTCTTCCACATGGGAGGTGCTGGGTTCGGTTTCCGGTGCCTCCTAAAGAAAAGATGAGCAGGCAGAGAGCACACAGCAAATGGACTCAGAGAGCAGACAGCAACTGTGAAACAAGGGGTGAGAGATTAAATAAATAAAAATAAATCTTAAAAAAAAAAGCCTTTGAAACATGAGTTAAGGATGTCTTAAGGATCTAGATTTTGGTAGAGCAGTCGACACTACAAGTGCATATTTGGGAGTCATCAGCATAGAGGTGGTGATTGCACTGCGGGGATAGATGTGTCCTTTTTATTGCCACCTATCCCATCCTTTTTCCTCATAACCCAATATAATTTTATTCCTTTATCCAAAGCATAGATAGAACTTAATTCTCATTACTGTGCCTAAAGAATGTCAGTGGTTAATATGTGGTAGAGCAATAGAAGCAAAAGTGGGACCAAATAAATGATACTTGATGTTTTGGATCCTTTCCAATACTGCTATCTATGCTTTCTGTGTACACGAGGATTCTCATCTGAATGACAGTAAGGGAACTTTCTTAATAACTTTGTTGTTTCTTGGGAATTGTCCTTGAAAATATTTCTTTTAAACATTTGGTAGATTGGAAATATAAAGTATTCCTTTCACCTCCTTTATTCTATTTATGTCCTAGAGACTGCAAAGCAAACTTCAAGAGCTAACACACAAAAATGAAAGTAAGTTCTTGAATGTAAATTTACTCTTTTTTCTTCCATGGACCCCATGTTTTGAAAAATGTTGTCTGGTAAACTGCATTTATTAGTGTAATAATTACATTGGTACATCTGCATAATTGCTTTTTATCCACTTCAACTTGATCTAATTTTTACTTATTTTTCAAGAATTCATATTAGGAAATCATATAAACCATTGTGACTTTGTGATGCTAATTGTGAGTGGAGTTAAATGTACAGAAAATTAGGTACTATTCACTATTTTGGTTCTTTTTAAATTTTAATTCGTCCTTATGTTTTGATTTTGTATAAATGAGGTATGTAACTAAAAATTACTATAATGTACAGAAGAGCAGCAAGTCAGAGATTCTAATCAGTAAGTAATAGCCAGTGTTTTTATACTGAACCTGTTTAATTTAGCCCAGAGCAGTTAAACTTGACATTTTAGAATCTTGAGTGGCTTTATCACAGATATGTAATTTCTATCATATCCTTGAAAATTTCAAAATAACCCTCCTGGAGGTCAGCCAGTCACTTGTTAGGTGATGTTTTCAGTATTCCAGTGCTTTAACACACCAACACATTGGGTCCACCTAGTTCCCTAATACACGTTTTCCTCTGATTCTCTGTAGCTTGCTTGTTTATTTGTCTATATTTATTTATATTTTTAATGATTAGTCCTAGATGATAGGATATGTTGTATCTTGAGCATCTGATATTGTATTAAAATTTTTGGAAACTTAGTAAACAGTTTATTTACTTTTCCATATCTGGCCCAACTAGACATTTTAGTTATTTTTAGGATCATCAGTATGTGTTCATCTATTTGGTTATGTTAGGTTTGTTGCATTGTGATATGTTTCTTCTTAAATACAGTTAGTGTTACGAGATTCTTTTTTGCAGACAATACATATAAAAATGAGGGAAAAGTAAGAATATTTTCCCCAAATTAGTGCAATGATTTATAGGTGGTATGTCTAGAGAAGCCAATTCTTTGAATTCCAATGAAGATAAACTTCTCACTAATAATTTCATGTCTGCCATCTATTTTCAGATTCAGTTTTGACAGTATGCTTAAGAATTTTGGAGCATCTGATAATTGCAAGATATTGTGCTAGTTCCAATGGGTTATACAATAGATGACAAAAATACAGTCCCATCCTAAGAACTGCTGTCTACCAAAGGAGACAGATATGTAAATTAAAAATTCTAATGCATGTAGAATGGATTGCATAAAAGAGATACAATAAAAGTACCAGAGAAGTGGGGAAAATTCAGGAACCCTTTGTAACCAATGAATCAGGCTAGTTTTGTGAAAGACTTGTGTATTAGTCTGCCAAAGGGGTGCTGATGCAAAGTACCAGAAATTTGTTGGCTTTTATAAAAGGTATTTATTTGGGGTAAAATTTTACAGTTATGAGACCCTAAAGAGTCCAACTCAAGGTTGCTCTCTCACCAAAGTCACATGCCACAACATGGTCACTGATCTCTGCCTAGTATCTCCTTCCTGGGCTGCTGCTTCCTCTTAAGGGTCCCTGGGGATCAGCTGTAAGCTATCAGGTGAATGGCTCATCTCTCCCTGGAGCCCCAGGATCAAAAATGACAGCGTTCTCTTTCTTCCCACTTGTCTTTTGAGTGCCCGCTTGTATTGGGCCACCAAGGGGCAGGGACTCAACCTGAGTCATGATGTGGTTGAATCAAAGCTCTAATCCTAACAGGTAATTTAATCAAGGACCCCTCAACTGAATCCAATAAAACCAAAGGGTATCATACCCAGAAGAACAGATTAGTTTGCACATATGATCTTTCTCTTTTTGAGATTCATAAATAATCTCAAACTGTCACAACTTACCTTTGAGGTAAAATTGGAAGGGTAAGTGGGGGAGTTTGGATAGGCAGAGCAGGGAAGGAGCCTTGAAGAACACGAACATGAAAGTGCCCAATCAGTATCCTCAGGGAGTGAGAAATAATCTGGTGATACAAGAGCACAGAAGGTGAGAAGAGGAGCCAGAATGTTTACTTAGGGTCAGGGGTTACTTACATTCTAATTTTTGAAATTAAGAGTCTTAGCTGGTTTTTGTGGAGGGGAGTGATCTGTTTAAGAAACTCCTAGTGGCAGTATAAAAGGGAGTGAGGGAAGAAGATGTGGAAGTCAAAACTTTAGGAGGCTGTTAGAGCAGTGCAGATGAGGGCGATGCAGAGCCCAGGGCAAAAGTAGTGAGCAGATGCAAGTGTGGAAGTAGAATCTACAGTGGTTTTTTGCAGTTTATTTGAATGTGTGGGTGAAGGAGAGGGAAACATCACCGATAACGAAGGTTTATAAACTGGTTGACTTTAAGATGATGGTTCCATTAACTTGGAAATGTGAGGGGAGGAGCAGGTTTGAAAGGAAGAAAGAGAAACGGACTTGGCCCAGGGGTTAGGGCATCCGTCTACCACATGGGAGGTCCGCAGTTCAAACCCCGGGCCTCCTTGACCCGTGTGGAGCTGGCCCATGCGCAGTGCTGATGCACGCAAGGAGTGCCGCCCCATGCAGGGGTGTCCCCCACGTAGGGGAGCCCCACACGCAAGGAGTGTGCCTGTAAGGAGAGCCGCCCAGCGCGAAAGAAAGTGCAGCCTGCCCAGGAATGGCGCCGCCCACACTTCCCATGCTGCTGATGACAACAGAAGCGGACAAAGAAACAAGACACAGCAAATAGACACTGAGAACAGACCACCGGGGAGGAGGGGGGCGGGATTAAATAAATAAATCTTTAAAAAAAAAAGAAAGGAAGAGAAAAACCAGTTGGGTTTTTTCCACAAAGTTCAAGGTGCTTGCAGGACATCTGTGTAGAGATGGATATCCTAGAGGCAAGTGACAATTCTAAGGACTGGAGTTGCATATTTGAAAGTCATTAGCAAGGACATGAGAGTTGAAACCACAAGACTGGCTGAGATCATTGAAAAATGAAAAAGAGAAAAGGGCCTAAGATTAGTACCTTAGAGGAATATCTAATTTAAGAAATAGCCAGAGGAAGTAATGCTAGAGCAAGAACGGTGAAGGATAATAAGCTCTTCAGTAGCTACTAATCCACAAATAGATGATTGGGGATTTTCCATAGCTAAAGCATACTAAAATGCTCAGTGTGATATGTTTTCTACATACTGTGAATATCAAATATTAATATAGAAAATTCTTGCATAAAATCATCTGTTTTTTAATATACTAAATCTCAGTATCAAGTGTTATGGATGATTATATAATAAATAACTAAGGCTATACAAAGGAAAAAATAATTTTCACAGAAATGCTGAGATTATCAATAATATATCCTTAAACAATGTTTATACTTTTTCTGAGTCTAGATAGAAAAGAAGATCCCTCACTGAAGGAAGTTGAAGATACCGTGGTAGAGACAATTGCCCTTTGCCAGAGAAATTCACATAATTTGAACCAACAGCAGCGAGAGGTAGGAGAATAACTACTTAGACATTTAAAAGCCTGTTCTTAGCTGATACTAGGAATAATTCTATTTCCACTGCCCTCTCAACCATCTGAGTTTAATTCACTGGGTTTTAATCACTGTTTAGTGCTCCCAGGAGTACAAGACTCCTGAAGTTGTTATAAGGAGTGCCTGGCCTCTTTGTTCTCACAAAAGGCTTTATATTCTTAGATTTGGCTGTGCTGCAAACCTAAGGTGCATGAATACTAAGGATCCTTGTTCTCCTTGGACTGAGATTTCGTGTATTCCATGTGGTAGTACCATGGCTGTGGCATCGTTTATCATCTCTTTTATTCCCTGTGGATGAAAGTGAGCATGAGGAACTGGAAGAAAGCCCTCAGACCTCAAGGATACAGGGAAAGCTGAAAAGTGTCAACGAAGGCTGTAATATAGTAGTTCACAACCTTGGCTTCACATTATAGAGTCTCCTGGAGAGCTTTGAAAAATCCCAATACTCAGGCTGCACCCCAGATCATTAAATTAAAATCTCTGGGGTGGGACCCAGTCATCGGTTATTTTTAAAGCTCTTCACACAACTCCAGTGTGCAGCTAAGGTTGGAAACCACTGCAATTACAGATCCCAAAATGCACAAAGGAAATAAGCAAAACCAGAGGAGGTATAGTTTAGCACCTAGTGCAGATGGGAGTTCCAGCAATGAAATAGAAACTAAGGGGATGAGATGTGATTTGACAGTTAAATTCTGCCATACTTTTAGGTAAAGCTGCAGCATGATATGGCTTGACTCCTCTGTGCCTGCCCCTCCAGGGCTCAAGCGTCTGACTTAACAGTGTGTAGCTTCTTTCTACAGCCCATGTTTCAGAAATGGGAAGTAGTGATAATTTCTTGTATACATTTAGCCATTTTTGTAAAAATGAAAACATTAAACCTTGGTATCTTTTCTGTTCTTATGAGATGGGTAAATTTCTCCTTTAAATTTTTGTTAAGGATTTTTCAAGGTCATGAACTGATGAAAACCCTTTATAATATAAAAAATTGTATTAAATGAAAACATTTAAATATGAATGTAATTTCTTTGTTTATTGCAATAATATTTTTGTGAAATGATGCATATTCATCATTTTTAAAAATGGTGCAATGCAGAAAGTTATACAGAAAGAGGGTCTTTAAAAAATTACTCTATACCTATCCTGCCACCCAGAAATAACCTATTATTTCCATTTGGTGAACATCATTCTAGATATTTTATATCTGCTTAGGTTAATATAATTTTGGAAAAATTGGAACAAATAATGCTTGCTTTAAAAAATAAAGTATTCAGTTTCACTTACGTAGCTTACCTAAAACAGACGTTTCTTAATTTTAGATAAAAGTTTTTTCATTTTATTTTTTCTTAATCTCTAAAGTTAAAAAAAATCTGAATAATTGTAATAGGCTGGAACTATTATGTTTTTTTATTTATAATTACATTTCAATTTTTATGATATCTGTGAACTGTGCCATTAAGGAAAATTTGCATGAAGTCATACTCCCAACATTCCCTCTTAATTTTAATTAGTTATGTTATCATTTTGTATCATTAAGGTTAATAACTCTTACATTCTTTTCTGTATCCATAATTCTCTTAGTTTTTTAATCTTAGATCTTTATTTAAATTGATTATGGATTCACCACCAATTATTTTGTCATGTTTTTCCATTCTCAAGTTTTTACTTTTATTCATCTTTTGGTTAGCTAGCTCCATTTGGACATGGTTATATTTTGAGGGAGAAGCCCAGTAAGAGAGAATTCTTAAAGCTATATTTATACATATTTAACACAAAGCTTTATTTTCAGCCATTCCATCTCCTCTCTATTTATCTATTTTATATTCTTCCCTCCGCTCATAAAAAATTGAAGGAAAACTACAATTATTGACACATGTTATAAATAGAGCAATTTAAGTTCACATAAACTAAAATATGTCCAGATTCACAGGGATTAATGGTAAAATTAATTTAAAATCCAGGCCTCCTAACCATGAAAACATTATTCTGACTGTATTTGAACTCTGTATCTCTTAATCAGAGACTTTGCCAAGACTTCTTTTGACATAGCAGAAGGAAAATTTATATGTTTTGTCAAAGAAAAACCCTGTGTGTCTGAGCTGGGATTTCACTTGTCTTAATAAAGGTATTATATATTAGACCTCTTTCTATCCTTTGAAATTTTCACTTCTCTGAGAGCATAATTATGCCATTTACTATACAATTTATAATACAGTTAGGAGATGTCTGTCTCTCTCATACACTCCCCCCTCCCCCCACTCTGTACTTCCCCCCACCTCACCCATCAATTCTGGTTTCTGCTTCATTGAATAGGTTTCATAACAACCCAAAAAAACCTTGGAGGTTGGTTTTTATGGAAATATTATTTTGGTGAAAATCCTAAACTGGTTTATATAATACTAATACTACATTTTGGAGACTTTTAATAGTTGTTTGCTTTATTTTTCTTTGCTTTATATTTTGTTTTGTTTTGGAGAAAGTAAGCATAAGAGCTGTTGCCTTTATCTGAAATTCTTCCCAGACCTAGACTAACTAGAAAATTTGAAGAATCAAAAGCTAGATAATGATCCTTCCAAAAGTATCATCAGACGGTTTAATATTACGGAGTATTTCCTTAAAGTTAGACCTTAGGAAGTTGGGTGGTTAGTCCTTTCTCAAGTAGAATCTCTTGCCATCTCTCCCATTTTTGTGTATCTCTCTGTTTATACTGCGACCCCAGTGTCCAGAGGCTATAGCTTTGCTATGCATGTAATTCCTTAAAACCTGCTTGTTATATAACATGAAAAAATAATACAAGTTTAGTTGCATTCTCTTAGGGGTTAGAATTTTCATGGTCATGGATGGTTATTTTAGCCTGTGGATTTTTAGAGCTATTCAAGTTAATTTTTTAAGAACTGGTGTTAATAATTAAGAGCAAGACAGATCAAATAGTTAAAGAATTTGGAGTTAGATGTCTAATTTAATGACAAGTGTGATCTTTGGCAAATTACTTCTCTAAACCTCAATTTCTTATCCCAAATGAAGATAATATCAACTGTATAAAGTTATTATGAGTTTGAAATTAGAAAATAAATGTAAACCATTTAACACAGTGCCTGATACATAATGGGAACAAATAAATTATTAGATCTATTCTTTTATCTCAATGTGTAGTTGAAAATGTTATTAAACAATGTTAATGCCTCTTCCTGGTCTGTGATGACTTAGGAAATATCAAATAATGCTTGATACAGGAAAAAAACTTGAGGTAACCTTTATTTATCTACCTTGCTTGACAACCAAAGAATAATTGGATGGGGGAGGGCAGGGGCACAGGAGCAGCTGTGTGTGCTATGGGAAATTCTCCGTTCCCTTTTGTGGTGCATAGGGTTATAGAGACTTTTCCAGTGATACATTTATGTGAGTGTATATAAAACCTAACAGGAGGGAAGTGGACTTGGCCCAAAGGATAGGGCGTCCATCTACCACATGGGAGGTCTGCGGTTCAAATCCTGGGCCTCCTTGACCCGTGTGGAGCTGGCCCATGCACAGTGCTGATGTGCGCAAGAACTGCTGTGCCAAGCAGGGGTGTCCCCCATGTAGGGAAGCCCCACACGCAAGGAATGTGCCCTGTAGGGAGAGCTGCCCCGCTTGAAAGAAAGTGCAGCCTGACCAAGAATGGTGCCATACACACAGAAAGCTGACACAACAAGATGACGCAACAAAAAGAAATACAGGGGAAACGGACTTTGGCCCAGTGGTTAGGCCGTCCGTCTACCATATGGGAGGTCCGCGGTTCAAACCCCGGGCCTCCTTGACCCGTGTGGAGCTGGCCATGCGCAGCGCTGATGCGCGCAAGGAGTGCCGTGCCACGCAAGGGTGTCCCCCGCGTGGGGGAGCCCCACGCGCAAGGAGTGCGCCCGTGAGGAAAGCCGCCCAGCGTGAAAAGAAAGTGTAGCCTGCCCAGGAATGGCGCTGCCCACACTTCCCGTACCGCTGACGACAACAGAAGCGGACAAAGAAACAAGACGCAGCAAATAGACACCAAGAACAGACAACCAGGGGAGGGGGAGAAATTAAATAAATAAATAAATCTTTAAAAAAAAAACAGAAATACAGATTCCCGGTGTTGCTGATAAGGATAGAAGTGGTCACAGAAGAACACACAGTGAATGGACACAGAGAGCAGACAACTGGGGGAGGGAAGAGAGGGAGAGAGAAGGAGAGAGGGAGAGAAAGATAAATAAATAAATGAATGGGGGGGGGGGGGAAACCTGACAGGAATCTCTGCCCTGGTTCTTTTGAACCTGTCCTCTTCTGAGACACATGAAATTGCAATTCCAAGGTTTAGACTTACTTAACTTCAGCATTCTTATATTTCCCAAGGCTACATGGTAAAAATAATCTGTTTTAGCTATGGTCCCTACTTTATATCTTTTTTCTTCCAATCAAATGGTCCCTATTTTCTTTTTCTAATTTTCCCCAACAAACATTTATGAGAAGTACATGTCAACCTGTAAAACACAATGCTGATGTTAGGTGTTAAAAATAACAGAGAACTGTGCTTTTTCTTTGGTTTCCCCTGACACTTGTAGGCACTCTGGTTTCCATTATTGGAGGCAATGATGGGCCCCCAGAAGCTGTTCAGTTCAGCTGTACCTCATCTATACTCCGAAGGTGAGTTTATCAGAATCTACACCAGCAACTCAATTTTTATCTGCTAAAATTATCATTATATACCTTCCCAGTATTATAGTCTTGTTATTTTTCTTAAGGAATTCATACTGTTTTGGTTTCATCTTTCAAATTAAGTTCTTTCTGTGGCACGTTATATCATTTGTCTTGAATAGTAGTAGTCTTTGCAACTTTAAAACAGTTAATTTTTAAAAATCAAACTGTCCTTGGTTAGCTAAGTTTTTAGGAAAGTATATAAATCTGCTATTTTTCACTGATAGGAAAACTTAAAAACTCTTATTTTAAACTAACCTTAGTATTAACATTTTATTATAACAGCTCTGAAATCTTTGACCATGCAAGTTCTAAACAGCATGGCAGCATTTATTGCCCTTCCATCTATCTTGCAGAGAATCTTACAGGTGAGTAAAAAGAGAGAAAATACTTTAAAAGTGAGAAAGTACTAAATTAATTGAGCAGTTTCAGCTAATATTTTAGTTGTATGTAAATACTGTAACAGCTGATGTTTGAATGGGTTTCAAGCATTATACAGCTAAGCTATACAAGCTTGCTTTGATGTGCTAACTGGGAGAGATTTCTTTTCAGCTGACTATGTTTTCTAAATCAAAAAAGATAAAAATCAAGTAAATATAGGCATGTCTTAATCATTGCTTGTTACTAGTTTTCTGACTCATCCTAGAACTTTTCTTTAAGTCCAAAACCTTCCCATCCTCTAGATTCTGGCTAACTTTGTATCCAAAGCCTTTGTAAGAAATAGCCTTCCACCTGGTTATTTTCAGCAAAATGTCCCGAACCTTTCCAACTTCATAGAACAGGGAACAAGAAAAATACACAAAGATGTATTTTTAGAAAAACCTGTAAGCATTCTTGGAGGACTCAGCAGAAATTATTCTTAGAATCCCTTTTGCCTTCCCTCATTTTATGCAGTACAGACACACATACACACATACACACATATCCATACATACCCCAAACAAATAATAAAAGATAATTTGCTAATAATTTTTATCCAATTAAGAGTTTCTCTATCAAGCATCCTTTAAGACTCTCTTAGCTCTACTCCCCATTTGATGTTAAGCTTCTGAGCCTTTACTGATAAATCTGCATCCAGTAGTCCCTCTCACATAGTACATTATCATTTTTTTTTAAAAGACTTATTTACTTATTTCTTTCCCCCACCCCCATTGTTTGTGCCCACTCTCTGCTCTCTGTGTCTGTTCGTTGTGTGCTCTCTGTGTCTGCTCATCTTCTTTTAGGAGACACTGGGAACCAAATCCAGGACCTCCCATGTAGGAGGGAGGCATTCAATTGCTTGAGCCACATAATTTCCCTGCTTGTTGTGTCTCTCGTGGTGTCTCCTTGTTGTGTCATCTCATTGCATCAGCTTGCCATCTTGCTCATTGTCTTTAGAAGGCACCGGGAACCAAACCCGGGATCTCCCACATGATAGAGAGGTGACCAACTGTTTGAGCCACATCTGCTCCCAGGACCTTATCACTTAAAATGTATTTTTGCACCTTATCTTATTTGAATGTTAACAACTATCATGTGATGACTAATTCTATGGTATAGACTATATCTCTTCTGTCTACCTCAAAATACTTTAATCATATATAAAATAATATCTCCATACAGCAAGAATATTTTAATTTATAAATTAAAATAGAAAAAATGAAACTTAAAGCCAAAAATAGGTTCTCTTGCAGAGGATACATTTTGCTGTATGTTGAGCTTTAACATTACATAAATCATAACAAATTTAAGAATCTATTTTCCCTTGGCAGAAGTGTATGATTTAAATTTTTTTTCTGTTTTAAGACTCATGTCTTTGAAGCCTTTTGATATTTGAAAATCTTCACTTTATTTTGAGTTATGCTGGTATTCATTTTAATTATATTCTTACATCTACTTTCAGTGCTTTTTAACTCCCACTAATCAGGAGGGTATGCTATTTCTTAAATTCCTTATTTGCATGTATATGATTACTGTAATAATGACTTACCTTTTATTTGTGTAGAGATTTGTAATTTTTTAAGGTACTTTCACAGGTATTATCTCATTTGAAGCCTATAGCAAGCTCTTGAGATAAATAGGGTTGGTATGAAATTTTCTATTGGCAAAAGGGGAAACTGAAGTACAGAGAAGTTAGGTACCCACCTGCCATTAGAATTGACAGAAACTGAAATACCACTAGAGCCTCCCATGTCCTAATTTGTGTTCTTTGCAACTAAATCATATCAAGGTTTGTCATTTGTTTGACACATCCTAGTCTCCTGAGGAATTTAGCTTATTAATTATCTGTTACCCTGTTTGGTCATTGTCTACTTTTATTTATCTGTTCATTCAGCCAAAATTTAAGAAGAATAAATTAAACCCAAATAAGTAGAAGACAAGAAATAATAAAGAACAGAGTGGAAAGCCAGAAACAAAAGGACAAATACTATGTGATTTCACTGATATGAAATCATTAGAATAAGCAAAGTTTTAGAATCAGCATCTAAAATACAAATTACTATGGAGTAGGGTGGAGATAGAGAATAGTCAAAGTTTAAAATGGTACAACGTTTCTATTTGGGACAATGGAAAAGTGTTGGTAGTGAATGGTGGTGATGGTGGCACAACATTGTAAACATAGTTAACAGCACTGAATTATATATTTGAACGTGGTTTAAAAGGGAAAATTTTAGGTTGTATATATGGCACTTGTTTCAGTCAGCTAAAGGCTACCAAGGTAATGTACCAGAAATGGGTTGGCTTTTACAGTGTGGATTTATTAATTTATATGCTAACAGTGCTGAGGCTGAGAAAAATGTCCAAATCCAGGCATCAGGCGAAGCTCTCTCCCCAAAGACACATCTGCCAGCAGTCTTGGACACTGTCACCTGGCAGTGCACAATGGCAGCATCTGCTCCTCTCCCTTCTCCTCCATATCTTGGTGCTTTCAGCTTACGGCTTCCTCCAGTTTTCTCTCTGCCCCTGTGGCTTTCTCTTTCCTGGGTTCTTTTGATTTCAGCTTCTGGCTTCTAGGACTTTCTCTCTTAGCTTCTGGGGTTTCTTTCTGTGAGCTCCTGTGTCTCTTTCCATATTTGTCCCGTTTATGAAGGACTCCCATAAGAAGATTAAGACCCACCCTGGGTCACACCTTACTGAAGTAATCTAATTAAAGGTCCTTAACCGAAGTAATTTAATCAAAAGGTCTCCCACCCACTGTAGGTTCACACCCACAGAAAGGGATTAACTCCAAGGACATGATCTTTTCTGGGATCCATACAATCTCAAGCTACCACAGTATTAGAATAAAATTTCTTTTAGAAATCCATGGCACTGCCCAAAACAAATCAGCCTAAGCTAAGCTATGGACTATAGTTAATAGTACAATAAAAAATGAGTGTAGAGAGAAGCAATGTGGCTCAAGTGTTAAGAGTTTCCACCTACCGTATGGGAAAACCCTGGGTTCAATCCCTGGGGCCTCCTGGTGAAAAGGAAGAAAAAGCATGCCTGCACAGCAAGCCAGTGCCCATACAGTAAGCTAATACCTTCACAAGTGAGTCATGCAGCAAGATGATGACACAAGAGAGATGAAGGGGAGAATCAAGTTGAAACACAGCAGAAACTAGGAACTGAGGTGGCACAGCTGGCAGGGAACCTCTCTCCACATCACAGGTCCCCAGGATCAAATCCCTATGAATCCTATAGGAGAAAAAGTGAAAAAGAGAAGACAAAAACAGATGCAGAAGATCACACAGCAAATGGACACAGACAACACAGACAGCAGTGTCTTCTATTTTTTAAAAAAATTATTAAAGAAGTTTTGGGTTATAGAACAATCAAGCATAAAATACAGGATTCCTATATACCACCTTGTTATAAACACCTTGTATTGGTGTGGAACAAGTTAAAATGGATGAAAGCACATTTTTATAATAGAATGATAATCAGTGAAACAGAAAACAAAAGAAAGAGAAATTAAAGTAAACCAAACCTGAGTGTTTAAGAACAGTAAAATTGATGCATCAAGCCAGGACAATCAGATAAGAAAGGGTGTAGAGTTTGAACAGATATTACCAAAGAAGAGATACAGTGGCAAACGTATGGTGGTAAATAAGCACATGAAAAGATACTTAACATCATTCTTTGTTAGGGAAATACAAATTAGAGCCACAATGAACCCACCTATGAGAATGGCTCAAGTTAAGAAAAGACATATTGGTGAGTATGTGGAGGAACCAGGGCTCTTATGCTCTGCTGGGAATATAATGTGGTGCAACTTTGGAAAACAGTTTGGTCTTTTCAAAAACTTACATATATACTTACCATATAATCTAGCCATTAAACTGGAAATTTATTTAAGAGAAATGAAAGCATATATCCATAAAAGACTTCTATCACAAATGTTCATAGCTTATATGTAATACCCAAAAAGTAGAAACAATCCAGATGTCCCTAAAAAGGTGAATAGGTAAAAATACTGTTGTATACTCATACAGTGGTATACTACTTAACAAGAGGAAGGAATGAACTGTTGATACACATAGCAACATGGATGATCTCGAAATAATTATGCCAAGAGAAAGTAGCCAGGCAATGAAACAATGCAGACTGTATGTTTCCATTTATATAAAATTTATGAAAATGCATATTCATCTGTAGTGACCAGAAGTAGATCAGTGGTTGTCTGGGGACAAAGCTGGGAGGATGTAGGTCCAGGGTGGTAGTAGGAAGGGATTACCAAAAGGCATAAAATGTGAAGGTGATGGATATATCCATTATCTTGATTGTGGTGATAGTTTTACAGGTATGTATATATATGTAGATATGTCAAAACTTATATACTAAATATGTGCAGCTTATTGTATTAGATCTTTATAAAGGTTTTTTTAAAATTTTAAAGCTTTATTTCAAATTTGAAAAATAAAATAACAGACAAAAGGCAGCTCAGCAAGTTATGAAGCATTACTCCTAAAAAGTTCTGTCCAGGTACTTTTATCTTATCTGATTCCAGCAACAAACTCAGTTGTTTCTCCAGTGTTCCGAAAGGTACACTGATGAACATAGATTAGTTAAATGACATGGTTATCGTCTCCTCATTACTGAAAAAAGAGGAAAAAAAGCTTAATCATATTCATATCTCACAAAACCAAACCCCATATTTTTTTTTTTTTTACCTTTAGCATTAATGTAGTACCTCCTTTCCTTTTGCCACATTCTTAACACCTTGTAGTAGAATATTCCTGTATTTGTGTTACCGCAGTCCTCATCTACCACCAAAATCAGTGTAATACATTCCCTATATTATCCTCCAACTCTCTTCCAACTAACATTAACCTTCCTAGACTAATTGTTTCAGCCACAATCACATCCATAAATCAACAGTGTTTGTTACACTCATTCTAATGTGCTACCTTGAAAAGTCCATCCATTACCACGTATTTGCAGTTGACCTTATTAAACATTCCCCATACATCCAGCATCATCTACCCTTCTCTACCCACATGGACTGTGAAGTGTAGGTTGGTACAATCTGGAAAGCTTTTTTTTTTTTTAAGTCAAGTTTGGAGTTATATAAATATTTCTTACCCTTTTTAAACCCCTCATTAAAATTATATTAGAGACAATAATAAGCTTATAAGGGCAAAGAACTAGAAAAAATAAATCAACATATAAGAGATTTCACAGAAGATTTGGAAGACAGATTCTAACCACTGAGTTAGCAGAGCAGGGGATGCTCTAACCTAAAGTACTTTATCAGCTACACTGTGAGGTTTGAAGCTGAGTTTTTTCAAAGTCTGGGTATAAGTGTTTGGGCTCCAGGTCCCTTTCCTACACTGCCAGATTATTTTACCCCTGCTATGAACATGGTAAGCCATTGGTGTGTTAGCAAGAGAATTGAATCAGAGAGGTTCTAGACTTAGGGTCACCAGGTACAATGAGGGAGGGGGCTAAAGTAGAGGGTAAAATTGAAGATTAGGGAGAAGTCTGCTACTAACAGGATCCCCACCTACCCCCCTTCCCCTTCCCAGCAGTCAGTGATATGCACCCCCCCCCCCCTTCTAATTCCTAAGAAGATTGAAGAATCTTTTTCTTGAGAAACTAAATTATCTCAGATGAAAACAATCTGCAGATACTGATATTTTAGGGTTTCCTCAAGAAAAAGACCAGCTAGCAACACTGGCACTCTACATTGAAGTGCATCAGGCAACAAGCTTTAACCAGTATTTTAGTGCTTTATTCTTCCATGGAAACAAAATTGCTAAGGACCAGGAGGCCTTTTAGGAAAACCAATATGACAGAGTTCACCAAAACAAACAGAAGAGAACCATGAAGTAAAGATGATCCTGAAGGAGATGCTTGCAATAAATATTTAATATCCCAGAGAGATGAAGGAGTTAGTGCATGTCACAAAACAAGATCAAGATGCTGTGAAAAAGAGAAGCAATTAATAAGATAGACAAAACAAAAATTCAGTAATGTAGGTTGAAGATAAAGTTGAAGAAACCTCTTATATGTTAGACTATAAATACAGAGAAGTTGAAAATTGGAACAAAAAGTTAAACCAAGAGGGCTAATCCAGGAAGTCCAACAATCAACTAATAGGAGCCCTAGAAAGAGAGAAAAGAGAAACAAAAGAAATTTATGAAATCATACAGGAAATTTTCCCAGAACTAAATGACTCAGGTCTCCAGATTCAAATAGCCCATTCACTTTCCAGTACAATAAATTTTTAAAATAAAATATCCACACTTAACACAGCTTCATGATATTTAAAATAATAGGGCTATAAAGTCAATACTCTACAATCTTCCAGGGAGAGGAGAAAAAAGGTAAAGATAACACAGAACAAATTTGGTAATCCAAATTGGATTGGACATTTCAGAAGCATCACCAGAAGCCAGGAGGTAATAACACAGTGCCTTCAACATTCTGAGAAAACATTTTCAGTCTAGAAATGTTAGGCTAACAAAGCTACCAATCATGTACAAATATGACATAGACATTTCAGACATACCAGAACTCAAAAAATTTATCCCATGTATTCTTCCTAGGAAATTACCAGGGAAGTAAACCAATAATTGGTGGAGAGCAGATGTGGCTCAAGTGGTTGAGTGCCTGCTTCCCACATGGGAGGTCCCAGGTTTGATTTACCATGCTTCCTAAAAATAAAACTTTAAAAAAAAAAAATTTAAAAAACAAAAAGCAAACAAATGAAAAACCCAACTCAGGGGAGCCGATGTGGCTCAGTGGTTGAGCACCAGCCTCCCACATATGATGTACCAGGCTCAATCCAGGGCCCCAGTACCTAAAAAAAATTGGTGACCTAACTCAGAAAAGTGACTAAGTAATGTAGGATTACTCCTTTGCCAGAGACCTCAGAAGAAGTCAGTCCAGACTGAAATAGAATAAGTCTCCTAAAGGGAGTTCTCCAGGAATGATAATTAGAACTAACAGATTATTATTTAAATGGGCAAATAACATGACAGGCACAAAACAAACCTGTGTGGCATGTGGGGAAAATAGGATCAGAACAGAGGTAACAATGCAAATTTTACAAAGCAAGTCATTTCACTGTCGGAAAAACAAACTTGAACAAAAAAGGAAATATAATCATCAGATGCCTAACTTTGCAGTGAACCATAAAAATAATAATTTAACCAAACATTGACTTACTAAGAGGATCAAGAAAAAGGAAAATGAACAGTTGTATGTAAGAGAATGAAAACCTCAATTAATAAGAGGAAGTCAATAATGATAATATGTTCATTATATATATATTTTTGGACAAAATTATCTTCCAACTTTATCTTTTAAATATTTTATTGGCTTTAATATTTTAGCTATCTCATTGTTAATTCTGCTTTTTCATAGCATTTGGTCTTGTTTTTGTTGTTGTTGTTTGTCTTTTTTACTTTAAAGCATATACATGCATTACTTTTGAAATAAAAATTAATTTTTTAAAAATTCAGGCTTAGAGAAAGATCCTCAAATTTTGATGGTAAATTTTTTTGGCCTCCAAGTGGTCATAGAGTCCGATTGCACAGGTTTATAAAGTCAGATTGCACAGGTTTAAGGGGATAAGAGAGAGAAAGTGGAAAGAGCAGGGAAAAGGTTATTTTAAAAATTAAGAAAATACGGCAATAACTGAAGAGACGGTAAAATAAAGCAAAGAAAGATTCAGTCATTGATGGTGGTGGTATCCTTGTTTGTATTTAGTAGAGGAGCTGGAAGACGCTGCAGGAGAACATACTTGGGAGACCGAACACTTTCAGTGATTAGAGATGGCTTTAAGCTTTTCTGTGTTCATAGAGTCCTCTCCTTATTCTTTTCTTTTGGAAGGCCTTTGTATCAATGCAGCATTAGCTTATACCGAGAGTCAAATTGTGGTGGTCAGGGGAGAAGTTCATTGACAATATATCCCCATGTGCACTTTAATATTATGTGGAAAACTTGGGCACCTGCCAGAGTTCTTACATCTCTAAATTAAAAAAAAAAAAATCTCCCCCCTCATCATTTTCCTCAATAGTTGCAATATTTAATCCACTTTAAATCCTCTCCCCTAGAATGTTTCCTATGAAACAAGTTTTCTTTCCTTGCCTCCCCTCCTCCCATCCCAACCTCGAACACACCTTTCATATAAACTTTCTTTTTGACTCCCACCTCCATGTTGGCTTACCCACTAGACCGTGAGTTCCATGAAAGTAGAGACTCTGTCCATTTTGTTCACTATTTTATCTACAGCACCTAATCCAGAACCTGGCACTTAGTATATGCTCAATAAATATTAGTTGATTCAATCAGCTAATATCCTTGCATAGTTTTCAACAGCTTATAAAGCACTTTTGTATTCATTATCTCTTTGAGCTCTGAACTACTGTGTACATTAAGCTGGAGAAGTAGCAGTAGCCTCACATTTCCAGTGAGGAAGTGCCACTCAGAAAGAGTAAATAACTTGCCTAACCTTACTTGGTTATTAAGTGGGAAGAGCTGAAACATTAACCTTGGTCTTCTAACTCCAAATTTTAGGCCTTTTCTTCTGTTCCTAACACAAGTCATGGTGTTTTCATATCTACCTCCATTTACCAGGTTTCCTGGGGAGGAGATAGGGAGTGGCAATTATTTACATGAAAATGCTTATATACACAGAAATTGACTGGTTTTTCAAAAGAACGTTCCCATGATAAGAGGTTCTCAAAGATCTTCTTTACCTCCACATGTTTCTGCAAAGTGAAACCAAGGACCCAAATTGTATAGGTTTCTTTTATGGGCGTTAGGTGATAAGTTAGGCAGGGGTTTAAGGAACCATATTTATGTTATATATGTTTTCTCTTCATTATTTGCTTTCATTGATCTTCCCCCTTTGACAAAAATAATTCTTGACTTCTGAGAAGCCATCTATGGCCGTCTTACTAGGGAAAATAAACAAATGATTTCTATGCTAACTTGCAGAGGACATCATTCATATTTTAAAATGCTTGATTAGTAAAGATTTCCATTTTAAAATAAGCTGCGTACGTGATATAGTAGAATAGAAAGCAATAGAAAAAATGGCCAATACATCTTTTTAGAGCACTTTTTGAAAAACAAATTTATGTGAGGTACCCAAGTGTGTTCTTCTTTCACAGTTTACAAACAAGTTAAAGAGAAACCTCAGCAGTTACTCATTGCTGAAGAATCTAGCTGACATATTTGGAAAGTAATTTGAAGAGCTAGTAATTGTGTACATGCTGTGCTAGAAGCTTTGAGCTTCCCTTTGCATTCTATAATTTATATGTTGTCCCAGCATGAGGCAATTTTCATGATTTTGCCTTTAAATTATGTATATTAAAGTGAAATGTACTGATATAAATATAGAAATGACCTATAAAGATTTCTTTTTTCCCCAGAATTTGACCTTTTAAAGATCTCTTTCTTCTCCAGTCTACCCTTGTCATAAACAAATGCTAGAGCTTTTCTGTTCTAGAGCTATATTAGCATATTGGATGTACATATTATAATCGATATTATAATAGGTTTTTTTTTTTTTAAAGATTTATTTATTTATTTAATTTCCCCCCCTCCCCTGGTTGTCTGTTCTTGGTGTCTATTTGTTGCGTCTTGTTTCTTTGTCTGCTTTTGTTTCTTTTGTCCGCTTCTGTTGTCGTCAGCGGCACGGGAAGTGTGGGCGGCGCCATTCCTGGGCAGGCTGCTCTTTCTTTTCACGCTGGGCGGCTTTTCCTCACGGGCGCACTCCTTGCGCGTGGGGCTCCCCCACACGGGGGACACCCCTGCGTGGCACGGCACTCCTTGCGCGCATCAGCACTGCACATGGCCAGCTCCACACGGGTCAAGGAGGCCCGGGGTTTGAACCGCGGACCTCCCATATGGTAGATGGACGCCCTAACCACTGGGCCAAAGTCCGTTTCCCTATAATAGGTTTTTAATAACAAGATATTGCGCTATCCATTGTTATTTTTGCTGGGAAACAAGTGTATATTAAGAGTTTGACCAAAAACATAACAGTACAAGTTCAGAAGTATTAACATGGGCCTATTTCTATGTGAAGAAAATGAAAAT
Organism: Dasypus novemcinctus; assembly: GCF_030445035.2. NCBI lineage: Eukaryota > Metazoa > Chordata > Mammalia > Cingulata > Dasypodidae > Dasypus > Dasypus novemcinctus. The sequence continues at coordinate 59,875,169 of NC_080676.1, forward strand.
TAAAAATTATCCAGTGGTGTTTGTCCTGAGTTGGTTTTATAGTATAGGACTAGTCTGCAAGATCTACAATCTTGCCTTTTGTCAATGGTCTGTACATGTTTGTCAGGTGTTGTTAGCTTAGTGATGTAATCTGTAGTTATGAGGAAGAAGATTTCTCCTTTAAACTTAAGTGGGCAGTTGAAACCCAAACTTGTAAATTTGTCAATTAATACACAGATTCATAGTTTTCTCTACCTTTGATTTCTTCAGAATAATTGCAGGAGCACAGACCAGGAACCTAAGGCAGACAACTTCGTGCTGCTCTAACCAAATTAGTACTGAAAACCAACCTCAGCTAGAAACTGTACCTACCCAGTCTTCAAAACCCATCATGAGGGAAACGGACTTTGGCCCAGCGGTTAGGGCATCCGTCTACCATATGGGAGGTCCGTGGTTCAGGCCCCGGGCCTCCTTGACCCGTGTGGAGCTGGCCATGCGCAGTGCTGATGCGCGCAAGGAGTGCCGTGCCGCGCAGGGGTGTCCCCCGAGTGGGGGAGCCACCACGCGCGGGGAGTGCACCCGTGAGTAAAGCCGCCCAGCGTGAAGGGGGAGTGCAGCCTGCCCAGGAATGGCGCTGCCCACACTTCCTGTGCCGCTGACGACAACAGAAGCGGACAAAGAAACAAAAGCAGACAAAGAAACAAGACGCAACAAATAGACACCAAGAACAGACACCAAGAACAGACAGCCAGGGGAGGGGGGGGAATTAAATAAATAAATCTTTAAAAAAAAAAAAAAAAAAACCCATCATGGGAGCCCAGAAGGGGGGTGGGGGGAGGAAGCAAATCCTAAGACCATGGTGTGCAAGAGCAGGAAAGCAGTTTCTTCTTGCATTTCTGAGCAGCTGTTCTAAGTTTTTCCTGTTTTGGGGGGCTTTTTCTTTCTTAACTTCTAAATTCACAGTTACTTTTATAGCACCAAGATGTTAATAACCCATGCTCACAAAGAAGTAGCCAGAAATGTTCCCTATTTTTTTTTCCATTAAATGTTAGTTTATCTCTGTATCTATGCTTGGAATATCTGTGGAGTATGCTACTTAAAAACATGATTTCTGAAGCACCTAGCTTCAAATACCTGCTTATCCATTTAATAGTTTTGTGACCTTAGAAAAATTTACTAACTTCTCTCAGCCTTAGTTTCTTCATTTACAAAGTTGTTAGAGGAGTTTAGTGAAATGGTATTTATAAAGTGCTTTGCGTTGTACTGGGCATATGCTACCCACTTAATAGCTGCCACTAAGATCATTATTGTATATTTAGATTCCCTTGTTTGTTATGGAAAAGAATCATTTATTATATATATATATATATATATATATATATATAACCTATATTAAAGTAATAGACTTGAAATTGTCACTTATTAGCAGTTTTCAAATTCTAATTTTCAGTCTAGCCAAAGGTGCAGTAAAATGAGCACAAAAATATGCTGATAGGGATATAAACTGCATAATGCAACTTTTTGTGGTTGAGCAATTTGGCAGTATTTAGCAATATCCATAAAAATGTTTTTTAAACCTGTAGGTCCTTTCTAGTAATCCCTCTAAAGAAAGAATCAGAGATTCAGACCAGGTTTATATCTGTTATCATTTGTTAATAGTGGGTGTGGGTTGGGGAGAGAGAAAGCCTAAATGTACAACAACAGAGAATGGTTTTGAATAAAATATAGTACTTTCACATGATTCATGCTCTGCAGCTATTAAGAAATATTTGATTATATGGGAAATTGTTCATGTGAAATACTCAAATTTTGTACCCTGAAAGAATACCCCTCTATCTTTCCTTGTTTCTCCAGAAACAAGGATATATTATACATCAGAATATTAACAGTGTCTTTCTGGGAGTGGTTAGATTTCAGGGGGTTTTTTTTTAATTGTACACCTCGTTGTTTTCCAAATTGTATGTAATAAGCAAGTTGCTTGGCATACCTCATATGAGATGCATTGGAGGAGAGATTGGACATTTAGGTGGCTGTTGTTTTATCAGTAGTGACTTATTGAAAAAGCTTTGAAAAACTAAAAACTGCTTTTTTGGATCGACCTTGTCTCAAACTGAAGCAATAAGGTTAGTTTAGCCAATAAGGTTGGCTAAAAACTTTTATGACACTGGAGGAGATATTGGACAGATTCTGGGCATTTGTGAGTACATTGGTTTTAGTAGCAGATTAATAAGAATTCAAAGAGGGAGTGTTGATGTTTAATATGAAGGACAGTAAGCTTCTTGGAGAAACAAAACTAGAATAAAATTTAATTAGACTTGAAAAGAAGATTGTTAAATAAAAGGGACTTGGGTCATTTAAATTTTATTTATTTTTCCAAAATATTTCAGACAGAAGGAAACTGCTGTACATTTCCAGCAGAACATTCATAGAAGAATGAATATTTTGTGACTGTAGAAAAATATTTGAGTATTTGGCTTTTTCAGATAACATATATTTTTAAGTAATTTTAAAATACCAACAAGCATAGAAGAATTATAACCTCTGCAAATTTTATTCTTAATTAGGATCCAGTTTATGGAAAAGGAAAACTTGGAGAAATCCAGGGACTTATACTGGGAATGTTGGATACCTTTAATTATGAACAGGTAAGCCACTTACCTTTTCTAAACCTGTCCTGAAGTAGAAAGAAGCTATTTCTCTTCTCTTTGCACCTGTAATTTTTCTTTAAAAATTGCCATTTATTTAGTGGAAGTTTGGTAGATTAAAGTGTGCTTTTTGTTTTTAATTTTTAAATCTCTCCTGCCCTTTCTACATATGTACATATCCAGTTCAGAATCATTTTGCTTTTTTGATTCATTGGCAATGAGATGAATATCTTTTTTTTCAAATGAGAAGAGTGAGAAAGTTTTCTTGAAAAATAATCAAATGCAAAGATATAACCCATGAAAAGGGAGGGTCAGCACAAGTATGAAAATTGCAAAAAAAGTTAAATGAGTGCTCTTTTAAACATTTTGAAGCAGTTTATTGCCACCAACCAAAATGATCATTAGTCTTTCTTTAACTCAAAATCACCTATAGCTTTAATTCTCAGTAAGAGCCAGCTTGGTGTCCCGATTTTTTCTTCTTAGTGTACTTCAGAGTGACTCTTGAAACCACCTAGGAAAAATGCCATTTAGGCATATAAGGTAGAATGTCTGCTTTTTTAGCAAATTGAGAAAAGAAAATGGAAAATTTGGGCAACAGAGCTTTTCTTAGAGTGTTGTAAGAACTGTAGTTTGCCTGAGCATAGCCCACTGAAGCTTGATACCCCTGCAAGCACAGACTGTAAGTTAGCAGAAGCAAAGTTGAGTGCAAAGCAGGAAATCTTTACCAACTTTGGAACAATGGAATGGAAGAAAATGTAGTTAGAAGGAATTAAGACAGCTAGCAGATTAAAACTGAAAGTTTCACATTACAGGTGAAATTAAAGCACTAGGCTATATAAGCAAAGAGAGGGAGAAGTGCCTAGTTCTGCCTTGCCTTTTGGAAGCTCTGACAGAAAAGAACCCAACTCCAAGTCCAAATGATAAATATGAATCTTAAGAATTAGGTTATATTATGAAAATAATCCATCATAAGAACATAGAGCCCTTGAAGTGACTTAATGTGTTAGTTGTGACAATGTGTTTATGTGACTTAATGACAGATGTCGCAGTCTTGTGGAGATTCCAGTGTCTTGTAATTGCTGATCAAGAAGATAGGCTCTCCTTGCCCAAGGGAGATGAAAACTGAATAATGGCCACTAACTCATCCAGGGAAAAGGTTATTGGAAATATTGCCATGAATATAATTTCAGTTAAAAAAAAACAGGGATCCAGACTTAACTGTGTTCTTTGTTACGATTTGAGTCATTCAAAGAGAAATTATTATACTAATGTAATAAATAGATTTGGGTTTATTTAGGAATTTGAAAGCCATCACTATTGAATTAAGCTACACAATGTCAGAGCACACATTTCTCAGTAGAAACTAGTGACAGACTTCCATAATTAATTTTGAGAATGTTAATGTATATGCTCATCATTATTCTGTACATTAGGATTAACTGCTTAAATCTATTTTGTCTGTTTTAATATGTTTGTTTCATCAGTTTAATTACTTTACATTGCATTTCAGTTTCAGATGTTTGTAGCTGAAAACTACACAAGTACTATTCCCCATTCATCCCCTGTCTCTTTCACTTTATAAACCATTTCTGTTTGGTCTTTCCTAGACCCTGCTGGAAACAACTACTAGCCTTCTAAACCAAGATCTCCATTGGTCACTGTGTAATCTGAGAGCTTCAGTCACTAGAGGATTGAATCCCAAGCAGGATTACTGCTCTATATGTTTGCAGCAGTATAAGAGACGCCAAGAAATGGCTGATGAAATTATTGTCTTTAGGTAAGAGAGGAAAGAAACTGTTACATGAATGGTGTACACACATGTACGGTTATTACCAGGAAGGAATACACACAGTCACACAGCCCCGGTAATGGATTGATTCAGTCGTTCATTCTATAACAGCAGTGAACCAGACAGGCAAAGTACCTGCCCTCAGAGACTTTACATTCTGGGAGGGTGTGGAGAGGACTCGGGGAGTAGAGTGGTCAGGCAATAAGTAAATAGAGTAGTAAGAGTTAGGAAGAGAAATAAAACAGAGGGTAAGGGGATAGAAGGATGGAGAGTTCAGGAAGAGTGTTATTTTTAGACAATGTAATGCAGGAGGGCATCTCTGAGGAAGTGACAACTGGAACAGAAGGAGAGCACAAGGAGAGGAGATGCTGAGAGTTGTTTAGATTCAGTATATATTTTAAGGGTAGAGCTAACTTGCTGATATGGAGTGGAGTGATGATCAGATGTGGAGTGTGAGAGAAAAATGAAGTTTTTGGCCTGAGCAACTGAGCATCTAAAGTGAGGAGGAATAAGTGTAAGGGACTGGGGAAATCGAGTTTTGTCTTAGGATTGGAGGTAGCTCAAGTGGTTGAGCACCTGCTTCCCATGTATGAGGTTCTGGGTTTGATCGCCAGTACCTCCTAAAACAAAACAAAAAAACCAGCTCTCTTTGGGGAGCAGATATAGCTCAGTGGTTGAGCACCTGCTTCCCATGTATGAGATTCTGGGTTCATTCCCTGGTACCCTGGTACCTCCTAAAAAAAAAAAGAGTTTGTCTTGGAGATGTTAGGTTTGAGATGGCTATTAGACATCCAAATGGGGATGTCAAGTAGACAGATATTCTATTCTGAAACCTGAAGACAAGCTGGGGCTGGAAATACCAGTTTAGAAACCTTCAGCATATAAATGATATTTAAAGCCATGATGTAAGAAGAGAAGGAATCTAGTACAGAAGTGGAGGGATTTGTCTCAGGAGCAAAGACAGTTAATTCAGAATATATGGGTAAAAGCAATATAACGTGGACTCTGGAGCCAAACTTCTTGAGTTGGTATCCTGGCTCCACCACTTGCTGGCTGAGAGACTTTGAACAAGTTAATTTCTTTATAACTTAGTTTCCTCAGCTATAAGTTAGTATTATAATAGTACCTACCTCCTATGGTTTTGTAAAGATTAAAAAACACAATTTATGTAGAGCACTTTTAACAGTATCTGGCATGCAGTAAGCACTATATAAGTGTTAATTGCTATTATTATAGGTGCCTGAAGATTGGTAGATTTGGTAGTAAGAAGGGAAAGTAGTTCTCATCACACAAAGAGTCCATCAATTCAACAAATACTTACTGAGCACCTACTGTGTGTTAGGTACTGTTAGAGGGAATAGGATACACCATAAATAAAGGATCTGTAGTCATGAATCTTACATTCTTGTTGCAGGGGCAGCTGTTGAATAAACAAACATGTAATATGCTAGATAATGATAACTACCGTGGAAAATATAAGTGGTGTTAAGGGGGATATGATGGAGTGTTATGGGGTGCTATTTTATATATAGTAGTCAGGGAAAGACTCCCTTTTAAAGGAACCATAAAAAAGTAATTGAGAATTGCTGTAAAGAATAAAATATGGTATAGAGGAAAGGAAATGTTAGAAGCTGCATACCCTATACAACCATCAATGCATTTCAACTTATTAAAAGTCTTTATTGCTTATAAATATACTCTAATGTAACCTATGTTTATAGATTTTATGATAATATGCAAATCGGTTGCCCTCATTTTGCAGCTGTGGCCATTTATATCACTCATTCTGTCTGCAAAACAAAGAGTGCACCATAGAAATAGATGGCCAAGCAAGATGGACTTGCTACAAATGTAATTCAAGCAACAAAGCAGGAAAACTAAGTGAAACTTCATCTGAAATTAAAAAGGGAAGGATAATCTCATCACAGGTAAGACTTGTTTTGCTGACCAGATGGAGATAGTCATTTCTTTCCAAATGTCTCTTAGGCCAGGCCTCATTTTCTCAGGTCCTCAGAGCCTCAACACATTTACCTGATGGTTTTCCAGTGTTCAGCATCTTCTGTTTAGTCTTATTTAGTGTTCAATGAGCCTCTCCTCAGGGACTTGAGAGCAACAGAAAACATTTCCTGCCCTTGAGAAATTTAAGGTAACTGTTGAATAAAGGTGATGTACACGCATGAGCTTGCTTAAAAACCTTTGACAAAGTAACAGGTCAGCACATATAAAATGCTGCAGTACTAATGAGTACCTATGTGCAGAAGAGCACAAAGTTAGCACTTTTAAATAGGGTTGCTGAGGGACAGTGCATACATAAATGCTCTGTACATGGTGTTCTCGGCTGGGTAGCTTTCTTCAGAGTCCTTGATGCAGTACTGTTCATTTGAGAGAAAGTTTTTCCTTTGGAGTCTGACTAACAGACTAGATATAATTTTTGTCCATTTTATAGCCTTTTTCTTTTTTTAGAAAGAAGCAATGGAGTAGAGTTTGAACTCCTTATACCTTTTTGGACAGCAGAAATTGACAACACAAAGGACTCAATGTAGAGAAGGAACAGTTTCCAGGGCAGTGACTTGATCATTGTGCTGTACTCATCTATTCTTTCTTTTCAGAAGTAAGAAGTGATATCATATTTGCTGTTTTTTATTCCTCCTTCTCCACTGTATCCTAGAGTCAACCTTCACATCACATAGTGAAAAGTTGGACCTGTTAATTTTCTCTTTTTGTTTCACAAACTTTCAGTATTGTGTATCAGAAGTAGAGCCAGGATTACAAAACAAAAATGAACAAAAACCCATGACCTGGCTTCTCTCCCAGATAATTCAGTATTTCTACACTCCAGTGGTAGTCATACATTTATATATTTACCCAATATATGTTGAACAGTATGCCAGGCACTTTGCTAGGTGCTGGAGATACAATAAGACAAAGAATGTCTTGTGTTGTGGAATTTACAGTCAACGAAATTATAAACAGATGTTGAATAAATGCTTACAGATGAACTGTGCCATGAGAGCAGATAATGGGAAGACCTAAACTCTAATACAGGGGATCATGGAAGCCTTCCTGGAAGTACCATGTTACCGGCTCCAGATGGAATAAGGAGTAAGGTAGACAAATTTAGATGCAAGAGCGGGCAGAACAAAAAGGATGCCAGGCAGAGGGAACAGTCTGTAGAACAAACACAGCATCTCTGCTGTGTAACAAAAAGAAATGTGGAACTAGACATTGAGCATGATTGTATCTAGAGGGTGAAAAAGAAAGTGAAATGAGGCTAGCGAGATAGATAGGGACCATATTAATTTGATGTTTGTGCTAAAACTCTTCTGAAGGAAGAGGGAGTGATATCATCTGATCAGAATAGTATTTTTTTAAAGAACACTCTGGTGGAAAGCAGACTTGGCCCAATGGATAGGGCATCCACCTACCACATGAGAGGTCTGCAGTTCAAGCCCCGGGCTTCCTTGACCTGTGTGGAGCTTGCCCACGTGCAGTGCTGATGGACGCAAGGAGAGTGCCCTGCCACGCAGTGGTGTCCCCCGCGTAAGGGAGCCCCATGCACAAGGAGTGTGCCCCATAAGGAGAGCTGCCCAGCGCGAAAGAAAGTGCAGCCTGCCCAGGAATGGCTCCGCACACACGGAGAGCTGACACAACAAAAAGAAACACAGATTCCCTGTGCCGCTGATAAGGATAGAAGCAGTCACAGAAGAACATGCAGCGAATGGACACAGAGAACAGACAACTGGGGGGGAGGGGAGAGAAATAAATAAAAAATAAATCTTTAAAATAAAGAAAGAAAGAACACTCTGGCTACAATATGGAAAATGAATTGAAAGAAAGCAAGGGTGTATGTAGGGAGACTGGAGATTGTTGAGGTAATTTAGAGGACAGTTGTTAACTGTACTAAGATGATAGAATTAGGGATGAAGAAAAATATTCATATTTGAGATATATTTCAGAGGTAGAATTAGGATAAGTTGGTGATACATAAATTGGCTGGAAGGGGGAAGAGGTAAAGATAACACCCAGATTTCTTACTTGAACAACTGGGTGGATAGTGGTACCATTTATTGAGATAGAGAGTAATAAACAAGGAATAGATCTGGGAGTAAGATAGTGAGTTCATTGTTGGCATTTGAGATGTCTGCAAGACATGCAGGTAAAAATGTGTACAGTGTGGTTTCCTTATCATCCAAAACACTGCCTTGTTTGCATTCAAGAAAGGAGAGACAAGCCTTGGTTTTCAGACTCTTTCTAAGCTTAATCCAAATACATATAGGGAGACCTTTATGCTCATACATTAAGTCCATTATATCTTGCTACTCTTCAGTTTGTTTTCTCTCTCAGTTATACCCCATTTCTAATCAACTTGTGATTACATGCATGTTATTGTCTGGATATTATCAGTTAGGTATTTTTTCTTTCTTCCCAAGTATAGACCTGAGAGGCTAAAATAGAAACTTTTTGTTTTTGTTTTTTAATAATTCACACACAGTAAAATTCACCCTTTTTCATGTACAATTCTGTTAGTTTTGACAACCACCTTCACAATCAAGATACAGAGCAGTTTCATTGCCCACCAGAATTCTCTCTTGTCCCTTTGTATTCAACCTCCATTAGAAAGCAATGATCCATTTTGTGTTAATTTTTATATAGGGTACAAGGCATGGTTTGAGGTATTTTGTTTTTTGTGGTTTTTTTTAACATATGGATATTCTTGAGTCGCCTTTGTACTTTTCTCAAATATAAATTGATAATGTATGTGTGGATCTATTTCTAAATTCTCTCTTCTATTCCATTGATCTATATCTTTCTTGTCTCCAATATCCCACTCTCTTAGCTGCTATAGCTTTATAGTGAATCTGGATTTCAGGTAGTGTGAATCCTCCAACTTTGTCATTCTTTCTAAAATTGTTTGGCTATTCTACTTCTTTAGCTTTTCATATAAAATTTTTAATCAGTTTGTCAATTTCTATAACAAGTCCTGATGGGATTTTTTTTTCCTCCCCCTTTCCCCACCGCCCCCCTCCCCAGTTGTCTGCTCTCTCTGTCCATTGTGTGTTTTTCTGTGACCGCTTCTATCCTTATCAGCAGCACCAGGAATCTGTGTTTCTTTTTATTGCGTCATCTTGTGTCAGCTCTCCATGTGTGCGGCCCCATTCCTGGGCAGGCTGCACTTTCTTTTGCACTGGGCGGCTCTCCCTGTGGGGCGCACTCCTTGCACATGGGGCTCCCCTACGCGGAGGACACCCCTGTGTGGCACGGCACTCCTCGTGCGCATCAGTACTGCACAAGGGCCAGCTCCACATGGGTCAAGGAGGCCCAGGTTTGAACCTTGGACCTCCCACTGGTAGGCGGATGCCCTATCCATTGGGCCAAGTCCGTGCTGGGATTTTTTTTTATTCGCCACCCCCCCCCCCTTGTGGCTTGCTTATTGTCTGTTCTCTGTGTCCATTTGCTGTGCACTCTTCTGTTTTTATTTGTCTCCCTATTTGTTGTGTCACCTTGCTGAGTCAGCTCTCCGTGGTGCTTGTGGGCCAGGCAGCACTCCACGGCATGCCAGCGAGCCTGCCTTCACAAGGGGGCCCCGGGACGCAAACCCAGGGCCTCCCATATGGTAGACGGGAGCCCAACTGACTGAGCCACAGCCACTTCCCCGATGGGATTTTGATGAGGATTTTGTTTAATCTGTATATCAGTTTGGGGAGGGTTGACACCTTAACAAAACTGTATCCTCCAGTCCATGCACATAATGTATTTCTGCATTTATATAGATCTTTGATTTATTTCATCAGTTTTCCGTAGTTTTCAGCATATAGATCCTGCACATTTTGTAAACATTTATTTCTAAGTATTTGATGTTTTTTGTGCTATTATAAATTTTACTGTTTTTCAATACCTAATTGTTAGTTTCTAGAAAGTGCTAGTTGATAGAAATACATTTGATATTTCTATATGACCTTGTATTCAGTGACCTTACTAAACTTACTTTTTTATAGATTCTGTGGGACTTTCCATATAGTATGGAAATAGAGACCATTTCATTTCATCCTTTCCAATCTTAAGTCTTTTATTTCTCTTTCTTGCCTTATTGTACTGACCTCTAATACAGTGTTGAATATGAGTGGTAAGAATGTACATCCTTGCCTTATTCCTGATCTTGGGGATAAAGTGTTGCATTTCTCACCATTAAGTATAATATTAACTGAAGGTTTTTTTGTATATGACTTTTATCATGTTGAAGAAGTTCCCTTTTTTATTCCATGTTCTGGTGAGAATTTTTTCATGAATGGGTGCTGAATTTTGAAAACTATTTTACACTATAGTGATTACAAGAGGTTTGCCCTCTTCCCACATCTCCCTAACCACCTCCCCCCCCACACACACACACACATACCAGGTAGTGAAGAAAGACTATTTTATTGACTTTCTTCCTACCTTCTCTCAGAGCATCAAAAATGGAGAGGTCATTTTAAAATTGTATCTAAAAGTCAAAGTCAGCTTTGTTTCTGAAGTGATCCCGTTCTATAGAACATGAAAGATGATCTACCCTTTTCATTGTTTAGGAAATTCCAGTAAGATTACTAATCAAAATCCTTTTTAAAATCTCCTCCTGATGCTTCCTGATAATGTTTTTCAAGTTGATAAGAGAACTATTTTTTTCTTAAATTTTCCTCTAGCTATCTGTCTCCCTTGGTTTTCTTGTGTAAGATACTGTAAAAAGGCCAAGTGGTAGGTTGATAATACAAGAAGGAAAGAGAAAATAGCATTTAAAATACTTGCTTTTTAGGATGTTTTTGGCTATTTGGGACCCCTTTCCCTTCCAAATAAATTTGTAATTGACTTTTCTATTTCTGTAAAATAGACTCTTTAAATTTTAATTGGAATTGTTTTGAATCTATAAATCACTTTGGATATAATTGGCATCTTCACAATATTTAGTCTTCTAATCCAGGAACCATTTGTTTAGGTCTTCTGTGATTTTTTTTGTTGTTGTTGTTAGAGTGTTTTGTAGTTTTCTGATTACAGGTCCTTTACATCCCTAGTTAAATTAATTCTTAGATATTTGAACCTTTTTGTTGCTATTGTAAAAGGAATTTTTTTTCTTGATTTCCTCCTCAGATTGTTCATTACTGATATACAGATGCAAAACTGATTTTTGCATGTTAATCTCATATCCTGCCACTTAGTTGAACTCATTTATTAGTTCTAGTAGCTTTGTCATAGACATTTTGGAATTTTCAAATGGAGTTTTACTTCCTGTTTTCCTATTTGGATGCCTTTTTTAAAAATTAATTATTTTTTAAGACTTATTTAGATATTTGAATGAAATATCTTTTACCAATCTTTCACTTCCAATCTATTTGTATCCTGGAGTCTAAGGTGAGTCTTTTACAGACAGCATACAGATGGCTCTTGTTTTTTAAATCATTCTGTCAACCTATATTTTTGATTAGGGAGTTTATTCTGTTAATATTCAGTTTTATTACTATAAAGGCATTACATCAACCATTTTGTCCTTTGGCTTTCATATGTCATATCTTCTGTTTTCTGTTTTTTTACCCTTCTGGTTACTCTTTCTGATAGTTTTCACATCTACATTCTCCTCCAAGCCTCCTTCTCTTGTCTTTTCCTTTCTGGCTGCGGAACTCCCATTAATGTTTCCTGCAGAGCTGGATTCTTATTTATAAACTCTCTTAATTTCTGTTTATCTGTGAATATTTTAAACCCACTTTCATATTTGAAGGACAGTTTTGCTGGATAAAGAATTCTTGGCTGGCAGTTTTTCTCTTTCAATACCTAATTATATCATGCCACTAATTTCTGATGAGAAATCCTCAGAAAGTCTTATTGGGTGCCATTTGTATGTGATGTTTTACTTTTCTCTTTCTACTTTCAAAATTTTCTCTTTATCTTCGGCATTTGACATTCTGAATAGTATGTGTCTTGGAGTAGGTCTATTTGGATTTATTCTGATTGGAGTCCGCTGTGCTTCTTGAACCTGTATATCTATGTCTTTCAAGAGAGTTGGGAAATTTGGGGCCATTATTTTCTCAAGTACTCTTTCTGCCCTTTTTCTCTTTTGTTCTCCTTCTGGAACTCCCATGGCATGTATGTTATTGAGCTTTTTGCTATCATTCAGCTTTCTCATCCCCTGTTCAGTTTTTACCAGTCTTTTTCTCTCTTTTCAATTTCAGCAGTTCTGTTCTCTACTTTGCTGATTCTTTCTTCTGTGATTTCAAACTGCTCTTGTATGCCTCTAGCTTATTTTTAATTTTACCTATTGTGTCTTTCATTCCCATAAACCCTGCTCTTTTTCTATTCAAGTTTTCAAATTCTTCTTTGTGTTTGCTGACTATCTTCTTTAATGTCTTTTATCTCTTATGTTGTCCTTTAACTCCTTGAATTTGTATGAACATCAGTGATTCATTGTTTCAAATTCTTTATCTCATATGGAGCTTTGTTTTGTTACTTAGCCTGAGCTAAGTATGGCTTGTAATTTTTTGTTGTTCTCTAGGCATCAGATTATGATGGTGAGTTCACTCTGATAGTCAGTTTTTCTTTCTTGCCTAGGGATTTAGTGTGGCATCCTGCCACTTTTTTTGATTCTAGGTTCAACTTGTTCTAGAACTTAAGGATTGCCCTGCTTAATTGCTCAAACCAGGGCCGTGGACCCAGTAATGGGGTGCAGACCAGTTTCCAGGGGCCTTGGGAAGAGGACAGAAGAGGTTCAGCAAGCCTCTTTTATTGATTTACTTTTTCCTTTTTGAGTCCAGATGACCATCTTCAGAAGACCGCTCTGCGCAGACCCAGAGGCAGCTGGGCAGGTAGTGTAGGATCAATGTTCTGGAGAACTGCCCTCAGGAATGGTTATTCAAACGCAGGCCTTGCAAATCAAACTTGCTCAGAAGCCTTGACTGGCCACATCCTCCATTTTCCCAGGGAGGGATTAAATTTTCACTCAGCAACCAGTCCAGTCAGAAGGGAGGGTGTTTGAGAAGGCAGCTTCTCTGTCATTCCCTGCTGGCTCCCAGGGAGAACTGTGTCATGGCCCTGCCTGGCCTGGAAGGGCGCGACCCTAGGGATCCTGTAGAACAAGTCCACTGGCCAAAAGTCGATCAGCTATAGGCTGAGTCCCTTCTTCTCAACTCTTTTCTGGGGAGGTGGACACCTGCAATCTCCTCAGTCTGTAACTGCTGATCCAGAGCCAGAGGATGCACTGCTCTCTGCTCAGTGGGTGGGTAATGGGCACCAGCAGCTGCAACTGCAGCTTTACTCATGGATTTTCCCTGCCGAATGTCCTGTTCTTTGCTCCTTTGTATTCTGGATGGTGTCCAACCTTCCCCTGGTGTCCTAAGCCCTAGAACAGTTTTCCAGACAGTTTCTGCCTGTCCTCTAGCTGTTTTTATGGAAGAGAAAGAAATAGTGTACATCTCTAAACCTCCATCTTCCCAGAAGTCTGAACGCTTTTCCCAGAAGTCTTGAAAACATGTTGATTTTTAAAATGCATCCATTGCATGCATTTAAAATGCATTTTTAAAATTCACCCATTCCATCATTGATTGTGCTAATCAGGTCTTCTTGCCATTATATAAACCATTCACATATTTAACTATAAGAAAAATTTAAATAAAAACAATCATTCTATACTACGATGATTTATATTAAACTTTATTTTGTGAAAGTTCTACTTTGTTCTCTTAATTTTCTTTGAAAAGCTGTCAGCCCTCCACTACCCAGAGCATCCAGCCATGTGTGTGAAGGTAGCACAGGTGAGGGCCCAAGTGACTCAGCTCAAGCTGAGATGCCAGTCAGCTTCCACCTGTTGCTCTTCTACGCCCAGAAGATAGTGAATACAGTTGGAGCTTCTCACTGCCTTAGTAACATGATCCTTCTATCAAATAGCTTTTTATTTCATCCTTTCCAAGACTTGTGATAATTGACAAGTACTTCTTACTTTCTGACTCCAGCTAAACAGGAGGCAAACATTCCCTCAAAACTGTACTTTTAGAGGGTATAAAGTCTTTCTTCTTGCTGCTCCTGTCTTCTTTTTTCAAAACAGTCAATATATAAATCCAATAACTGACTTGATAGCTGTCTGCAAACAGGAAGCACAGATATGATAGTAGTTATTCCCCCAGAAAGCCTGATTTCCTCTAGAATAAGCAGCTTTATTCTTCACAACCAGGTGAAATGACCCAATTTCCTTCCTTTTCTTACCTCCATTCCCTCCTCAGACTTAAAGCAATTCAGTCTTGAAACCTTTGGGTCAGCAGAATAAACCTTTCAAGTTTTGTCTGATTCTCTGCTTTTGCTTTTTTACATATAACCCAAAAATGAAATACAGTGGGGAAACCATTTTTAAATAAAGTGCTTATCATTCTGTTATTATTTCTCAGCAAATGTTATTATATTAACATAGTCAACTAATTTAAATTTCATCTTGATTATTCCTTTAAATTCATATAGCAAATAACCCTCTTCTTTGGCATTAATTAGCATTAAAGAAATTAACTTGGTATTAATTTAAAAAATAATAATTGGTGAATTTGCAACTTGCTATCAATTTAAGGAAAACCATTGAGTATTTACTGGGTTTTAGTTTAAATATTCTTATATTATTAATAGGGTTTGCAATGCTTGAGAGCTGGTAATAAGCTAGTATATCATTATGTACCAGAAGGATTCAAGTTGATATTCTTTTTAAAATTTTGAAAAACAAGACCACTTAGTCATTCATTAGAAAGTTTTATAATGTATTATTATCTTTTCAAATTTGGATAAATCAGCCCTTATCAGTAGAAAGCCAAAAATCAATTTTTGGTTTTGTTTTGTTTGCCCACTAATAAATATCTAAGGGTGAAAGGAATTGGGAATAAAAATGTAGCTGCCCACTCCTTCTTTAGTAATCACAAAAGGAGAGAAATTAAGTAAATTGATTTTTATTCTAGTATTTGAAGTTGGTTTTGTTTCCTAATTTTTAGAGTTGTCTAAGAAAATGTTTTATCTTTGGGGGAAAGTAATAAATAAAATGAGAGAGAACTGTTTACAACTTCCAAGTAATTATTCAGTAAATTAGTTATTTATCTCATTAGTTATAATTTTTTATTAACTATTGTACATTGCTTATTTATTTTTAATTCCCATGATATATTAGAGGTTTGTTTAATGCTGATTAATAAAATGGGAATACTGGTATTATTCCCTTGTTTTCATTTGTCCATTTTAAAGATAATTAGCTCCCCATTAGGAACAGATTAGATTCAAATTAAATACTAAAAATGAGATCATTGGTTTTGGACTCATAATGTATGAAGATGTAAGTTGTGACAAGAACTCCAAAAAGGTTGGGGGATGATGGGAGATAGGAACATAGTTTGTGTTGACATCAAAGCGAGCGAGATTGTTATAGATTTAGGATGTTAAATGTAAGTCCCATGGTAACTACAAAGAAAATATCAGAGAATATGCAGGCTCATTGAGACAGAGATTGGAGTACAGGTTGAGGTGGGTGGAGAGCCGTATGGAGCTGGCCCATGCTCAGTGCTGATGCACGCAAGGAGTGCTGTGCCACTTAGGGGTGTCCCCCGCAAAGGGGAGCCCCATGCACAAGGAGTGTGCCCCGTAAGAAGAGCCACCCAGCGCGAAAGAAAATGCAGCCTCCCCAAGAATGGCGCCGCACACACAGAGAGCTGATGCAGCAAGATGACGCAACAAAAAGAAACACAGATTCCCAGTGCCACTGGTAAGGATAGAAGCAGTCACAGAAGAACACAGAGAGCAGACAACTGGAAAGGGGGGAGGGGGAGGGGAGAGAAATAAATAAATAAATCTTTAAAAAAAAAAGTCTTCACAGACAAAAACTGAGAGAGTATGTTACCTAAGACCAGATTTATAAGAGATGCTAAAGAGGAGCTTTTGCCTGAAAGGAAAAACCAAGGATGAGAGACTTCAAGAAGGGTGTAGAAATGAAGATTACTAGTAACTTTACAAGTAAAAAGATTGTAATAAGATATGGCAACAGACAGCCAAAGGATAAAATAGACTAAGTAATGCCTTAACATTGAATGAATATTAATGGATTGAATTCCCCAATCAAAAGACATACAATAGATAAAAAATATGAGCCATCTATATGCTGTCTACAAGAGACTCATCTCAGATGTAGAACACAACCAGGTTGAAAGTGAAAGGTTGGGAAAAGATTTCCACACAAACAGTAAAAAAGATCTTCAATAGTGATACTAAGAAAGGAAAAAATAGATTTTAAATGCAAAACTATTATAAGAAATGAAAACAGTCATTATATATTAATGAAAGGGGCAATTCACCATGAAGAAATAACTGTAATAAATGTTTGTTTATGTACCAAATCTGTGTGCCCTAAGGTCCATAAGGCACACACTGACAAAACTGAAGGGAGAAATAGATGTCTTTACAATAATAGTTGGAGACTTCACTACACCACACTCAGCATTGGATAAAACATCTGGACAGAGGCTAAATAAACAGACCAAATGCAATGAATGTCTCATGATGATGGAGGAGATTGTTGTTTTGGGGGGAGGAGTGGGGCAAGGGGGATGGGAATATATGGGGACCTCATATTTTTTTAATGTAATATTAAAAAAATAAATTTTTAAAAAGGCCAAAAAATAATAAATAGGGGTTATATGATTCAAAAAAAAAAAAAGAAAGAGCTTCAATGATATGATAAAGGAACTAGATTTAACAGACATCTATAGAGCATTGCACCCCAAAACAGCAGGTTTTACATTCTTTTCAAGTGCTCATGGATCCTTCTCCAGGACAGACCATATGTTAGGTCACAAGACAGGTCTCAATAAATTCTAAAGATTTGAAGTTATAGAAAGCACATTCTCTTATTTTAATGCAGTGAAGGTGGAAATCAATGGGTGGAAAAAGGGGAAAGTTCACTAATATACAGAGATTAAACAGCACACTCTTAATAGGTCAAATAAGAAATTGCAAGAGAATTCAGTAACTATCTTGAGATGAATGAAAATAAGAATGCAACATATCAAAATCTATGGGATCCGGCAAAGACAGTTCTGAGAGGGAAATTTATAACCCTCAAAGCTTACATTAAAAAAGAATGATCTAATATCAGAGACCTAGCTTCACATTTGGAAGAACTAGAAAAAGAACACCAGACTAGTATCAATCCAAGCTGAAGGAAAGAAAGAATAAACAGAGCAGAAATAAATGAAATTGAAAAAAAAAAATACAATAGAACCAAAAAAACCAAAAGTTGGTTCTTCGAGAAAATCAACAAAATAAAAAAAACCCTTAGCTAAGGGAAGCGGATTTGACCCAATGGATAGGGCATTCACCTACCACATGGGAGGTCCAAGGTTCAAACCCAGGGCCTCCTTACCCATGTCATGAGCTGACCCACATGCGGTGCTGATGCGCACAAGGAGTGCCATGCCACACAGGGTTGTCGCTGCGTAGGGGAGCCCCACACGCAAGGAGTGCGCCCCGTAAGGAGAGCCACCCAGCGTGAAAGAAAGTGCAGCCTGCCTAGGAATGGTGCCACACACACAGAGATGATGCAGCAAGATGACGCAACAAAAATGAGACACCGATTCTGGGTGCCACTGACAAGAATACAAGCGGACACAGAAGAATACACAGTGAATGGACACAGAGAGCAGACAACTGGGCGGGGGGAGGGGGTGATGAGGAAGGGGAGAGAAATAAATAAATAATAAATCTTTTTAAAAAATTCCTTAGCTAAACTGAGAAACCTTTGGGAGTAATGAAAACATTCTAAAATTGAGGTGATGATAGCACAACTCTGTGATGAAAATGAGAGCCACTGAGTATATGCTTTGGCTGTATTGTACAAAGCATGGAACTGTGTATATCACAGGGAAACCAGTGGTGGAAGATGGACTGTGGTTAACAGAACACATATGAAAATGTTCTCTCATAAACTGTAACAAATATGTAATGCTGAGAGAGATAGAACAATTCACCTGATAGTCTACTGCTGACCCTGTGGAGAGAGGCAAAGCCTAGGGAGCCTCATAGTCTACAGCTGACCTTGTGGAGAAAACAGAGGAGCTGAGCCCAGAGGAACCCAGGAAACCTGAACTCTCATAGACATCAGCAGCCAACTTGCTCCAACACGTGAAAATAGACTTTGCTGAGGGAAGTAACTTATGCTTTATGGCCTGGTATCTGTAAACACCCGAAATCAATAATACTCCTTATAAAAATATATATATATAATGCTAATACAATATTATTAGTGTTAATAATTGGGTGGGTTGGGGGGAAGATACACCAAATATAAGATATGAACTCTAGTTAGTACGTAGTCTAGCAAATGTTTCACAACAATGCAAGATGGTGGTGGTGAGGTGATGTATGGGAGACCTATATGATGATATGCATGCTTGTTTTATACGTTCACAACTTTCATTATATACTTACCTTTTATGTTTGTTCATGTATGTATGATATACTTCAGTAAAATTTTATTTGGTAAAAAGCAAAACCCAATAAGGTCAAACTCTTTCTGAGTATTTTATCTATACCCCTGAACAAAGCTCAAGAATATTTTGAGGATTACAAAAATATCCAACACCCGACAGAGTAAAATTCACAATGTTTGGCAATCAGTAAAAAATTAAAAAATGTGAGAGTAGATGCGGCTCAAACAGTTGAGTGCCTGCTTCCCATATGGGACGTCCAGGTTCAGTCCCTGGTGCCTCCTAAAAACAAACAAACACAAAACCAACTCAGGGGAGCTAATGTGGCTCAGTGGTTGAGTGCTGGCTTCCCACACATGAGGCCCCAGGCCCCAGGTTCAATCCGTGGCCCTAGAACCTAAAAAAAAAAAATTAACCAATACGCAAGAGAGGATGGAAACACAGTCAAAATGAGGAGGAAAAGTCAGTGCATCAAAACCGAACCAGCAGTTACATAGATGATAAAATTAGTAGACAGGGACATTAAATCAGTTATTGATTGATTGATTGATTGATTGATTGATTTTTATTTATTTTTCTCCCCTTCCCCCCTGTTGTCTGCTCTCTGTGTCCATTTGCTGTGTGTTCTTCTGTGTCCACTTGCATTCTTCTCACGTGGCACTAGGAAACTGTTGCTTTTTTTTTGTTGTATCATCTTGCTGCATCAGCTCTCCATGTGTGCAGTGCCACTCCTGGGCAGGTTGCACTTTTGTCGCGCAGGGAGGCTCTCCTTTTGGGGTGCACTCCTTGCGCAGGGGTATCCCTCCACGGGGGACACCCGTTGCATGGCACGGCACTCCTTGCGCGCAGCAGCACTGTGCATGGGCCAGCTCACCACACAGATAAAGAGGCCCTGGGTATCAAACCCTGAACCCTTCATATGGTAGGCAGATACTTATCAGTTGAGCCACGTCCACTTCCCTAAATCAATTATTATAATCATATTCCATATGTTTAAAAAGCTGGAAGAAATATCGAGCATGTTAAATAGAGATGTGGAAGTTATAAAAATCCAGTAGAACACCTAGAGATTAAAACTACAGTGTCTGAGATTAAAATTACACTGGATTGGATTAACTTCAAAAGTGATGTTGCAGAAGAAAAGATTAGTGAACTAGAATATATAGCAATGGAAACTATCTGAAATAAAACACAGAGGGAAAAAAAAGACTGAAGAAAAAGTGAATAGACCACCAGTGAACACTGGAACATGCCAAGTGGTTAAATATATGTAAATGTAGGTAATACAGAGTTCATTTTCCATTAATTCCAGAGATGCCTGTATTGGACTCCTGTAAATAACAGGTACGAACTAGAGAAAACATAACAAACAACTGTTTATAGAGCACCTGGAATCTGGAACTGTAGGAAACACAAACCTTGAAAGAAGGAAAGCCAATAGAGGAGCTATACATTTACCAAATTTTCCCTTAAGGCATTTCTCAAAAGAGTTTTAACAGAAAGCAGCATTCTTACTGGATGAAGAAACATAATGAAAGTTCATGACTACCAAAGCCACTGTAGTTGAGAAGGAAAATCCCTGAAAGAAGAGCGCCGTAAAGACAGCTCCCGATTGTGTACACAGGTTCCTAAGCTGCACATGCATAGAGCAGTGCTCCAAGAAACCCAGCAGAAAGCAGCAGCAAGGGAAGTGGACTTGGCCCAGTGAATAGGGCGTCCATCTACCACATGGGATGTCCGTGGTTCAAAGCCTGGGCCTCCCTGACCTGTGTGGAGCTGGCCCATGTGCAGTGCTGATGTGTGCAAGGAGTGCCCTGCCATGCAGGGGTGTCCCCCGCATAGGGGAGCCCCACGCGCAGAGTGCACCCTGTAAGGAGAGCCGCCCAGCGTGAAAGAAAGTGCAGCCTGCCCAGGAATGGTGCCACACACACGGAGAATTGACGCAGCAAGATGATGCAACAAAAAGAAACACAGATTCCCGTGCCGCTGACAACAACAGAAGCGGACAAAAAGAAGAACACCCAGCAAATGGACACAGAGAACACACAAGTGGGGGGGAGGGGGGAAGAGGAGAGAAATAAAATAAATCTTTAAAAAAAAAAAAAAAGCAGCAGCAAGAGGACTGAACAGAGATTTCAGCAGCTACCTGGTGCTGAGTTTGGAGTTCATATTAGAGGGACTTGTTCACCTCAGGTTTTCCATTGAGACTGCACAAGGCCCATGCTTTAGGACTAAGGACTGACATCCAGACTAAGAGCAAAACCTAAATAAATCCTCCATAACAAAGGCAAAGCCCAAACTGTCATAGGAGCCATAGAAAGAGGAAGGAAAGCATAACCTATAATCAAGTAAAAAAGCATTAGTTGGAACAGACTTATGCTATCCCAGATGTTAGAATTAGTCAAGGATTTTAAAACAGCAATTGTGAATATATTAAATGATTTAGGAGAAAAGATCAGCAGAATGATTGAACACATGGGAAATCTCAACAGAGAAATGGAAACTGTAGAATAAAACCAAGTGGTATTGTAGAGCTAAAAATACATATGTAGGGGAGCAGATGAGGCTCAAGCAGTTGAGCTCCCACCTCTCATATGGGAGATCCCGGGTTTGGTTCCCCGGTGCCTTCTGAAAAACAACAAGCAAAACAAACAAAAAGAACAACTCAGGGAAGCCAAGGTGGCTCAGTGGTTGAGCCACACTGGCTTCCCACATATGAGGTCCCAGGTTCAATCCTCAGCCCCCAGTACCTCAAAAAAATAATAATAATAAGTACATATATATGTGTATATAAAATGAAAAATTCAGTAGAAATAATCCTAACTGAAGCAGAAACAGAAAGGATTGGGGGGGGAGTGAATTTGGCCCAATAGATAGGGAATCTGCCTGCCACATGGGAGATCCAAGGTTCAAACCCAGGGCCTCTTGACCCATGTGATGAACTGGCCCATGCACAGTGCTGATGCACTCAAGGAGTGCCGTGCCACAGAGGAGTGTCCCCCACATAGGGGAGCCCCACACACAAGGAGTGCGCCCCATAAGGAGAGCTGCCCAACACGAAAAAAGTGCAGCCTGCCCAGGAGTGGCACTGCACACAAGGAGAGCTGACGCAGCAAGATGATGCAACAAAAAGAAACACAGATTCCCAGTGCTGCTGACAGGAATCCAGGTGGTCACAGAAGAACACACAGCAAATGGACACAGAAAGCAGACAACTGGGGGAGGGGGGGAGAAATAATCTTTTTTAAAAAAATGATTGGGGAAAAGAACATAGTTCATTTTTATTATTAATTTTAATATTAAATATTAAAATTAGTATTTTAAAAAGTCATAATTTACACAATTGGAGTTCCAAAAAGAGAAGAATGAGATGAGGGGTGGGGAGGGAGGAAGGAAGTTGATTTAATAATGTCCCCAAATTTTCCAGCTTTGGTGAAAAACATCAACCTCTAGTTCCAAAAAGTTCAGCAAACCCCTAGCAGCATAAATACAAAGAAAGCCACACCCAGGTATATAATAGTCGTGGTCAAATTGCTGAAATTAGAGATAAAAGGAAAATGTTAAAAACAGACAAAGATAAAACAGCAATAAGAATGATGGCTGACTTACTAAAAATGAGTGGAGCGTGGGTGACAATAAAATGGCATTTTTAAAGTGCTAAAAGAAAGGTAATATGGTATGTATACTGTGTATTATATAGCATTCCCAGTGGGATCTGGGGCAGCATTCCATAATCAAATGCTTATGTGAGATAAATAAAGACTATAAATAACCTTACTTTAGGTCAGGCTTTGCTGTAATGTTAGTTTGGTGCCAAACTTTTTTTTTAATTCTTTTGTTTTCAGAGCTTTTTAGATTTCAGCATTGCAGAAAAAAAGGTTTGTGGATCCACCTTACTTGTCAAGAGAAAAATTGGCAATAATTATTTTTAAATGCCTACACTCTTTGAAGCAGGAATTTATAGGAATCTGTCCAGTGGAAATAATCATGTGTGTGCCAAATGTTATATAAAGGATATTTATGGCAGCATTTTTAGTAATAACAAAAAAATTGAAAATAACCTAAATATCTCACTTGTCTGGCTTTGATTAAATCAGTTATGGTATATCCATACAATTTATGAACTGTCTTGTAGCCATGAAAAATCCTATTGTAGAAGAATGTTGATGTAGAGAAATAAATGTTCACAACATGCAATATGAAAAAGATCATAAAAACAGCATGATTCCAAATGTTAATAGTAGTTACTGCTATGTGGTTGTATTTCATTTGTTTTACTTTTTCACATTTTCTAAATTACTATCAGGAAACGTATTCTTTTTACAATAAGAAAAATGCCAGGCTTATTTTGTTTATGTTTTGTTTTTATTAAAAAAACAACAAGCACAAGGTGGTAAAGGAAGATATTTCCAGTGCTTCTCTAGGTCAGATATCATTTTATTAAAAAAGATCACCAAACTTCAGTATTATTAAGGCCACCACTTAATATATTGTCCTTATTCCCAGATCTAGTGTCTGCACACCTGGATTTAAAGTGTCTCTTTTAAGCTGTATTGCCTGAGGCATTTCCAGAAGGAATCCTGTTAAATGAAAAATGAGGCCTTTCATGAGGGATGCTGAACCATTTTTGTTGCCACTTCAAACACTCTCTGACTTAATCTCCAGAGAACAGCTTTCACAGATAAATTGTCCAGCACCGCATCTAGTTCTTGGCTTGTTTTAAAGAGTCTGCAGATTTTTTATAAGGTCATTTTTTAAGCTTAAGTATCTATTTCGCTTTGAAAGTCTATTTTCTCCTTTCTGAAAAAGAGCATTTCAGGAGTTAAAAATGGGTCGCTTTTAGCAAACTACATCATACATCTGGAGTGAATTCCAGAGTATTAATGCCATGGTATGTTACAGCAGAGACTGTCAAGTCTAATTTCTGCAGACCTCCTAAATCTCAAAGGACAGCCTGGACAGCCAGCAGTTTTGATCCTTGAACTGAGGTATATTTCTAAAGTTATTCTTAAAACCTATGAGGTGGGGGCCACAGAAAATCCTCTAACATAGTCCTTCTCAAATTGCTTGATACCGCAGTGATAAGAAATATACGCCTTTATATTATAGGCACCTCCAATTAGACTGTGAGAGTTGCAGGAGACTTGAGATCTTGAGTCCAACTGCTTACCTAGTATTTATACCTCCTCCACATCATTCTAGACAGATAGTAAGCAAGTATTTATTGAACTATGTATAGTAATATTTATATTTTTCTTTGTAAAATAAAAAGTTGTTATTATGAATTCACATATTAGTCTCTGTATATTTAGTTAATATTAAGTCCATTCCTGAGGCAAAATCTCTTTGGGTGTATTGATAAACCAGGTTTCTGAGATTCTAAGGTATGGTAAATTTACCAAGGTGATACTTTTCTCTCCACATAGTCAGAAGATGCCTTCCCCAGACAGGCTGTCTTTTACATTACCTTGTCAAGAAGCCTTCTTTCTCTCAACTGATCTCTAATCTTATCACTTCTAGTAGATTACAAACTCCTTGTGGACAAGGAGCTGTGTCTGATTCCTCCCTGTATTCTCTACATTGCCAAACAACATAGACACACAGTAAACAGTTGTTAAATTAAATCGAAAGTTCAATTATTTAAAATGTTCTTATATTGAAGCACTTTGCCATTTTTTGTTTTCTGTCCAGTGGACCTAGTTATAACTTCTAGAGCAACACAGAATTATTCAATATATCTTGCATATCTTTTATTAAACTAATAAATATTGTAAATGGAATTTTAAATTTTCATTTTCCAATTCTTTGCTGCTAATATTTAGAAATGCAACTGATTTTTACATGTCAGCCTTATACCCTACAAACTTACTAAATTTATTAGGTCTGCCCCCTTCCCTGCCCACCCCCCAGTTGTCTGCTCTCTGTGTCCATTTGCTGTGTGTTCTTCTGTGACTGTTTGTATTCTTGTCAGTGGCACCTGAAATCTGTGTCTCGTTTTGTTGCGTCATCTTGCTACATCAGCTCTCCATGTGTGCAGCACCATTCCTGGGCAGGCTGCACTTTTTTCACGCTGGGCGGCTCTCCTTACAGGGTGCGCTTCTTGCTCATGAGGCTCCCCAACGCAGGGGACACCCCTGTGTGGCATGGCACTCCTTGCACGCATCAGCACTGAGTGTGGGCCGGCTCATCACACAGGTCAGGAGGCCCTGGGTTTGAATCTTGGATCTACCATGTGGTAGGCGGGCACTCTATCCATTGGGCCAAATCCACTTCCCCTAGTAGTTGTTTTGTAGGTTAGTCAGGGTTTTCTCTGTAAACACATGTCATCTAGAAATAGTTATAGTTTTATATCTTGCTGTCCCTTCTCTGTGCCTTTTCTCTTTTATCTTGTTACACTCATTAAGACCCCCAGTACAATTTTCCATAGAACTGATGAGTGTGAATGTTCATATTTTCCCAATCTTAGAGGGAAGCATGTAAAATTTCCCTACTAACTAGTTGTAGAATTTTCATATTTGCTTTTTCTGTTCCTGGTTTGTGGAGAGTTTTTTTCATGACTGTGGAGTTTTTACAAATACTTTCTGTTAAGAAATAGTTTATGGTTTTTCTCCTGTGTTCTCTTAATGTGGTACAATTAGTGATTTTGGAATGTTAAACCAGCATTGTATTTTCTGGGATAAACTCTACTTGATTGTGGTGAAATACTGGTTGGTTGGTTTTAAATATGTTTTGGATTAAATTTGCTAATATTTTATAAAGAAGTTTTGGCTATGTTCATAGATGTTATTGGTCTGTAATTTTCTTTTCCTGTAATTTCTTATGTTTTAGTACCCAGGTTTTGCTGGACACAAAAAATTGAGTTGGAAAGTGTTCTCTCAAGTGGGTGTGATTCGTATTATAACACACTCAATATTTGCTGGTCTTCACTGCCGAAAACATCGGACCTGGAGTTCTCATTGTGGAAGGATATTTGTAGCAGTTTGATATGGTTATGAATTTCAAAAATAGATATTGGCTTATGTTTGTAATCTGATCTGTACCTGGGCATGATTGAGTTATGATTAGGGCTTTGATTCGACCATGTCATTAGGGTGTTGAGTCCCCATCTCTTGGTGGGTGGGGACTTACAGATAAAAGGCTTGGCAAAGGACAGAGTTGACGGTTCTTAATGTTGGAGTTTTGATGCTAAAGTCTTAAGCTGGTACCCCGGGAAATAAGCACACAGAGGAAAGAGAAGCAAGCCCCAGGAAGAAAGGAACCTTGAACCCAGAGAAAAGCAAGACCCTAGAAGGGAGGACCCTAGGAAGCCTGAACCCTCACAGATGTCGGCAGCCACCTTGCTCCAACATGTGAAAATAGACTTTGGTGAGGGAAGTAACTTATGCTTATGGCCTGCTATCTGTAAGCTCCTACTCCAAATAAATACCCTTTATGAAAACCAACCAATTTCTGGTATTTTTGCATCAGTATCCCTTTGACTGACTAATACAATATATATATATTTTTTAATATTTATTTATTTATTTATTTCTCTCCCTTCCCCCTGCCCCCAGCCCCAGTTGCCTGTTCTCTGTGTCTATTTGCAGAAGTGGCGGCACA
Source organism: Dasypus novemcinctus (assembly GCF_030445035.2). Taxonomy (NCBI): domain Eukaryota; kingdom Metazoa; phylum Chordata; class Mammalia; order Cingulata; family Dasypodidae; genus Dasypus; species Dasypus novemcinctus. Next base: position 59,901,640 of record NC_080676.1, read on the forward strand.
GGAATTTGTGTTTCTTTTTGTTGCGTTATCTTGTTGTGTCAGCTCTCCGTGTGTGCGGCACCATTCCTGGGCAGGCTGCACTTTCTTTCGCGCTGGGCAGCTTTCCTTATAGGGCGCACTCCTTGCGCGTGGGGCTCCCCTACGCGGGGGATACCCCTGCGTGGCATGGCACTCCTTGCGTGCATCAGCACTGCGCATGGGCCAGCTGCACACGGGTCAAGGAGGCCCAGGGTTTGAACTGCGGACCTCCTATGTGGTAGACGGATGCCCTAGCCATTTTGAGCTATCAAGTAGCTAGACATTTAGGATCATGTCCTGCTGATTGACCCCTTTATTATTATGAAATGACCTTCTGTATCCCTGTTAATAGTCTTTACTCTGAAAGCTAGTGTCACTGTGGTATATCTTTTCTATCCTTTGGCTTTTAAACTATTTGTGCCTTTATATTTAAAGTATGTGTCTTGTAGTCAGCATATGGTTGAGTCTTGCTCTTTTATCTAATCTGACAATCTCTTCCTCTCAGCCCCTCATATAGTTGGAAGATATTCATGTACCGTCAGTCTTCTCTTCCTTGAGCTAAAATCCTTTTATTATGGTTTGGCTGATAGTTTTCCTAAATCCTTCACTTTTAAGATCAAACTCTTCTGTGCATGCTTTGCTTAAAAGAGGGGATATTACATTCCAAAGGATACTTGGAGTTGCTCTCTGCAAGAAATCTGCCTATTGCTTATTACAGCTGATTAACATTGTCACCAAAGATCTATATCTATTTCATTTCCTACCTATTTGGTCAAAATCAGTCTGAACCATCTGTTCCACTTTTACTACACTAGGCATATTTACATCTTGGCTAACTACTGACTTTTTGATCTCCAGAAAAAGTTTTGAGGGGGACCTAACACAATATCTATTAATTATTCCTCTGAAACTGTTTTATCTCAATTGCACCTGTTGATGAACAGTTCTAGTGCATCACTTTGAGTGTGAGTCAGATAAAACCAGACTATAACTAAAAGCGTTTTAAAATGTTTGCCTTTTTTCCAGATGAAAATTTCTCAGTCCTGTCACCCATTCAAAGGGGATCTGGCTGCTAAGAAGGTAAGTAAGGTTTTAAGGCACAAAACCAATTTCTGTCTTTCTGTGTATTTATTCTCCCCTGTTGAAAAATTTTCCCAGAATGTCAGTTTTTTTTTATTATCTTAATGCTGTCAAAGGCTCTTTCTAATTGGTTGTCTTAATGGACCCCTTGGCTCTGCCAGAGAAGCGAGGTCAGGTTTGGGGTGCAGCATCAGTCTTTGGCCCCTGGACTATGCAGGCTGCCCACTATAAGAATGTGCTTACGTGCAAAGAACTCTCCGAAAGACCCTTTACATTTCTGTTTTGTGAGGAAAATTATAGCATGGACTGTTCACAAATGATACATGTATTAGCACAGTGCCAACGGTGTTCATTTGCTTTACATTTTTTAGTCTCTTCTGTGTGTATGTTACTACTCCATTCCTATCTCCTTAGGACCCCATCACATTTCTACGTAAGGGTCAGTGTAATTGAATGCTCAACAGAAAAGACTTGAATACCATGTCCTTAACATAGCTATAGCTAAGGCGAACATCTCCAAGTGTATTTTGAAATGTTTCTAACATCCCCTCTGAACACTTCCCCTGTGTCCTCCATTCGTACATCCTGAATACAATGGAGCACTCTGATTGGGCTCTTTAGAGATGCTCCCTCCCCCACCAGGTATAAGATTGCAGTTCTACAAGTCAGTTACACTTTGTCTCCTCCTACGAGGCTGTTGTGAAAACAATCTATGCCTTGTTCAAAGAATATGGTGTATACAACCTATTCTCAAATATTCAGAAAATAGACAGGTGGAAGGATGGATGGACAGGTGCATGGATAGATTGATAGATGTACAGAATGATGTGGTAAATGTTCAAATTGGTGAATCTCGGTGGGTGGAGTATGTTGGAATTCTCTGTATGGGATTTGTATTATTTTTTTCAACTGTCCAGTAAATCTGAAATTATTTCAAAATAAAAAGTTTAAAGGGGAAAATGTCTATTCCTATCCTACTATTAACTTTGTCTTGCTTCAGCCATCCCAAAATGCAATCCTTTTTTAAAAAAAAATGTATTCTATATATTATATGCTCTGACTTTCCAATCAGATTATTTGCTACTCAAAGCCGATGTTACTTTCCAGTATCCTAGTATCTAAATGTGTAATAAATATTGATAATTCTGGCAACTTTCATTATTCTAGAATTCCCTTCCTCTGCACAAGGCATGGCATTCTACTATCAGTGAGTGGTATCAGATGAGAACAGGAAAGCTTCATAGTTTTTCCTAATAATGTGCTTTCCCTTCAGATAGCTGTGCCTAAAGAAAACTAACCTGAGATACTAAAATTTCAGCACATACCACATAAGAAGGTCCTTAATACATACCAGTTGAATAGAACTCTTCTCTTTGCCATGTCAGTTCCTAACTGTAAACTTTGTGGCACAGGTAGAGTGTGAATCTGAAAAACTTTGGTCACTCAAATGATTTTGAGAGAACCACTAAAATCCTTTTCTTTATCCAACTGTGGCAGCACAGTTGAAACACAGTAAACAGATTGACATTTTTACTGTGTTTTCTTCTTCCATTTCTCTTTTTCTGATAGTTGAAGTGTCCATCAATGTAGGTTTTCTTTCCTTGCCCTTCATTACAGTTTCTGCCAGCATCCCTGTCAGCAAAGGATTGTAAAACAAAAATAACAACTTGCTGGCTCTGTTGACTAAGAACAGATTTTAGCTTCAAAGCAATGTGCCAAAAATGGGTCTCTCTTCTGTGCCTTTAGAATCCTCTGAGACCTTTTCAAAGGAAAAAAGAGCAAAAACAAAATATGTTGTCTGAAGAGCCCTGTAGCATACTGTACATGGAAATCTCTTTGCTGTGTCAAGACAGCAAGGGAGCCAAGACCGAGGTGATGCATGTTGCTACTCAGAATGGAAGAGGTTAGTCTCACTCAGTAAATACATGAGAAAATTGGAATCAAAGGAATTTTTTTTTTTTTTTTTTTTTGCTTAAGGTCTCAAATGCTAGCCATGGGACTCACTTCTAGAGTAGTGGCTTAAACATGTGCTTTGGATTCAGCCAGATTTGATTCAAAGACAGATTCTTCTGCTGATTTATCTGAATGACTTTGAATAAGTTTCCTCCTGTTATATGGTGATGCTATCTCTCCAAGTTGTCCTAAGGATAAAATGAGATATACTGTGTTTAAATGCCTAGCACTGCACTTGACACAAAGTTAGTACTGAACTGTTATTGATCAGAGTATTAAAACACAGGTCTCCCAATTCCTCATCGCATGTCCTGTCACTTCATCATGCTACTTATATATTAACATTCATTCAGCAATTATTTCTTGATACTAGATACAAAGGTGGAAATACAAAGGTGAAAAACACAATCCTTATTCTCAAAGATCTCAGCATTTAGTGACAAAGGTAGACAGGTAAACCGACAGTTAATTACCATACAGCTTGATACATACCATGAGTGGTACACAGAGGAGAGGCCCTGTTTTGAAGTGACATGGCTGATTTAGTATAACTCTTAGGTTCCTTATGGTAAAATACCCAGTGAAGAAGTTTGTGAAATGGTGAGCTGTTCTCCTGCAACCTTGTTACCAAGTTATAATGAAAGTAAATTCTGCCATACATGCAGACATTTATTAAATCATTATTCATTTGAAAATAGGTTCACACAACCTGTTTTGCACACTAGATAATGTCCCAGCTCTGTCAGCTTAGGTGTCTGGCCATTGTATGAGATATGGCAACATTACAGAAGTGAGATTCAGTTACTCTTGTCATCAGCATCAGGCAAAGAGAAATCTTTTTGTTTGTTTGTTTTGTCTTTTTTATAAGGTAGATAGATTGCAAAAAGTGTTACATTAAAAAATATAAGAGGTTCCCGTATACCCCATACTCCACCCCACCCACTCCTCCCACGTCAACACCTCTTCCATCACTGTGGCACATTCATTGCATTTGGTGAATACATTTTGGAGCACTGCTGAACTGCATGGATTATAGTTTACATTGTAGTTTACACTTTCCCCCAGTACATTCAGTGGGTTTTGGCAGGATATGTAATGTCCAGATCTGCCCCTGCAGTATCAATTAGGACAACTCCAAGTCCCGAAAATGCCCCCATATCTCATCTTGCCCGTGACTGTGCTCAGGTAGTCTCAGGTAGCATTCCTAAGGCATCAAGTATTACAGACCTCATTCAACATTTATTCCCTGTCCATGCATTAAGATTAATTTAGAGATAGGACTATCTTTAAAATACTTTATCTAATTTATATATCTTGAATATCTTTTGTTTTATCAATGGGAGGCCATGTCTAATATTCACCATACTGATTAACAAGCCATTGATTTCACTGATTAAATTTTTTTCTGGTATTTCTTGAGCTATTGAGGAAAGGCTCAGGTGTTGGTCAATATATAAATAGCTAACAATCTGGGAGTTCATGCTAGCTGGCCACCCCTGAAATACAGATTCTTGATTAGGGCCACAGACCAATTAGCACATACTTAATATCACACTGGTTAAGCTTTCTATAATTACTTTGAAATGCACATTATAACAGATGTAACTACGAGATCTGGAAACCTTCTCAGAGAGGTAAAACTTGATCTAGCCTTGAAAAACAAGAGAAGGACATAAGTGAGTATAGCACATTGCAGGAAACGCAGGTGACTGTACGTCTTAAATCTGGGAACATGTGGAAGTTTGGTGAGACACGGAGATCCAGATCATAAAGATCCCCTGTCTGTGATGTTTGCTTTTTATCTTGAGGATAAGGGTCATCTTCTAAGGTGAATTAGAGGCAGAAAGACCAGTTAGTAAACTAAGATTATTACCCAGGAAAGAAAGGTAGGTCTCAAATCTAGGCTGTGGTAATGGAATTAGGAGATGAGATGGATTCAGGTCTTAGCTGTTTCCCCCTTAGAAGAGCCTTCCTGGCACTGTAAGTCTGAGTTAGGTATCATTCCTTTGAGCTCCCACAGCACCCTGAACTAGCCCCTTCCAACATACTGATCTGGCTGTGCTGAAGTTGCCTCCTTACTTATATGTATCCCCCAGTAGACTATATGCCTCACAAGGGCAGGACCCACATTGGTCTTATTTACTGTTGTATCCCACGGGTAGAGCACAGGCACTCAGTAGTAGTTAAATGCATGAGAGATACATGAAAATAGGGGTCTTGATGGTGGTTTATGAGAGGTGAGGGGGAAAAGAAGTTCTGTCCTGGATAATCAGGAAGAACTAATGAAACATCATTGCTGGCCCAGGCTTGTATTCCCCGGCATGGTCAGTTCCTTACTGTTTGTGCTTTATTAGCAATACTCTGAGTGAGAGTTATGTGAAGATCACTGTGAGACTTAACCTGTTACTTCTGTAATTAGTTATGTATTTTTGTGTTATACGTTTGTGTGTACATATACATGTACACATACTTAAATATTCTGGTTTTCATTCTTGAGCTCCAGTCTCTTTTCCCCAGTTGGACTGGCAGATGGAAGAACCACAGTTGTCTACACAGAGTGACTGCCAAAGTAACATGTTTAGGAAACACTAAGGAACAGTAGTGTTCTTGGTTTGGGCCAAGGATTCTCTGTTGACCAATAACTGAAGAACATGTTTGGACTTTGCTGTCAAGCCTGGTCCTGCCAAGAGCTGGATTCAAGTGCTGAGGAAACAGGAGCCATATTCTGTAAGGCCTTGCTAACTTCTTAGAACAGGTGTCTCACACAGGAGTCAGTCTTTGGGGAGTCACTCTTCCACTCTGCTGGCATGAGTCAGATTCTGTGTGGACTTCAGATTCCATGAGCACACATATATAAAATCTTCCACAACACAAGCATTTTGTGTTTTAGGTATTGTTTGTAAAACTAGTTTTATGGGATATAAAATGTCTTCTTAATGGGCTACAACTGATAACTTCAATAATGAAGTGGGAAAATGCACGTGCTTTTCTAGGACCTTTTTCATTGTTTGGTTATGGATGACTAGAAATTTTTAAATTATGAAGCATTACCTTCAGATAAAAATTGACATAAAAGCCCAATGCAATTAACTCCCCAGAATAGATCCAAATTGGAGGTGTTGAGGTTTGAGGTGGATTAAAGGAGTTCAGAGAATTAGTGGAAGGCAGAGTTAAAAAAAAAAACCACTTAGTTATAAGGCATCTCTCCCAGACTACTAAAGAAACACCAACCAGGAATTTTTGTAGTGAAGTTGGGACTGTTACATGAATGAGAACCAGATGAATCATTTTTGTGTTATATCTGGATCACAAAAGCATGGTTACATTCTCTGAGCCCTCCCTTGTTTTTACCAGCTTTCTCTGCCTGTGTGTTTGTAGAAGCCTGAGGAGCCAGGTGTTCTGACTGAATACTATACGCAGGCTGGTGTAACCCACTGGAAGAGTCCAAAATTGATGTTGTCCTCAGAGTAATTTATTCTAGTTAGTGCCAAGGCCCTGAGAATGAGATAATGGGAAGCCTTTCTAATAGTTCCTTGATCCCATTCAATAAATATTCAACAAACCTCTGTTGAAACAAAAGTCTGTGAAATATAGTTCTTGCTTTCATCACATTTACCAAGTTAGTGGTAAATTGAACTGGTGGATTTAAGAGCCAAGCCTCCCAGAAACTGGTCATCGTTTTCTCAAGTATTCAAGTATAAGAATTTGGAACTGATTTTTTTGTTCCAAGTGTTCTAGTGAGGTAAGATTTTTCTAGCCTTGCAACTCATGTCAGGAATGTAGACAACTATACTTAACTCATGATTTTTGTTGAATTGCAGGGGTGTTTTGTTTTTTTTTTAGGGAAAAGCCTCACAAAGCCTTCCTTATTCTAGATTTTGTTTCTGCAAATAGAACCATTAACACATTAAGTTTTTTAGCAGCCGTTTTGTACAGTTGACTCACATTGAACATGTTTATATCTGACTTTAGATTATTTTTCAAAACATGCTACCGATCCCATCTAACGTAAATGCTGTTAGTTTTCAGACAAAGTACAGGGCTTTGCTTTTATTGTTTCAATTTATGACCTTTGGGAATCATAGTTTTTCATTCCTTGGATGGGTCTCTTTTATCTTTACCCTTGTAGTTGGTGTTTGTATAGAACAAAGCCAGGGATAGAGCCCTGTAGTTCTTCATCAGAGATCTAATTAGTCCCATACTATGGCAGTTATTTTCCTTCTTGATTTTTCTTCTTAATATGACTCCTCTTCATGAATAGCCGCCATAAATTTTTTCCACTGTGTAGCGTCAGATCATATGATCTCTCATTATGGGACTGTGTATGAGGCTGTCTTGGAACCAGGGGTTGTTCTCTATGCCATTCTGCACCCTCTGTATATGGAAACAAACTCTCTTACCAAAACAATTAATGCCGTCGTGTCTACCGTCTTCTTATGATTTGGGGCTCAACCACAATTGAAAATGTTGATGGAGTTACAGATAGGCCTTTAACCTCCAACAGTGTTTCTTTTTTTTTTTAAAGATTTGCTTTATATTTATTTCTTTCCCCATCCCACACCCCCCCACCATTGTCTGCTCTCTGTGTCCATTTGCTGTATGTTCTGTGTCCACATGCATTCTCATTAGCTGGCAACGGGAATCTGTATCTCTTTTTGTTGCATCATCTTTGTTGCATCAGCTCTCCGTGTGTGTGGTGCCACTCCAGGGCACGGTGCACTTTTTTCGCCTGGGGCGGCTCTCCTTACAGGGTGCACTCCTTGCATGTGGGGCTCCCCTACACGGGGTACACCCCAGCGTGGCACAGCACTCCTTGCATGCATCAGCACTGTGCGTGGGCCAGCTCATCACACAAGTCAGGAGGCCCTGGGTTTGAACCCTGGACCTCCCATGTGGTAGGTGGATGCCCTATCCGTTGGGCCAAATCTGCTTCTATCAGTGTTTCTTGATAAAGCGTTTAGGCATTTGTCATATATATAGTAGGGATCTTTTTTCTCTTCAGTATGTGTGACAGAACAACTAACAGCCTATTTTATTCATTAGCACAATGCAGTGGGCCATTATTAATTGCACTGTGCTGGATTATCACCTATTTGTGGTCCAAACAGAGCTTTACAAAGTTTCTCCTTCTCTAATGTGTGTTCTTGGGTAACTGATAAGGTATTACTGCAGAGCATAGCCTTCTGTCTGGATTGCTATTCCAAACCAGGTAATGTGTCACCCCTGAAAGCCCAAACTCAGAACATAGGATAGGGTATGTCTGTAAGCAATGAGAAATCTCCCTTGATTAAAGCAGAAGGAAAGGAAAAAAAGATGAAGTTGAAATGTGACCTGATGCTTAATTCAGTCACTGCCTTGGGACTTTTGTGGGCTTTGTTGTTTTCTAGAAAGAATCTAGGGGTATTCTAGTTATGATTTACACTGATTCTTCTATTATGGCATGAGTACGTTTTAGCTCCCTGGTTTTTTGTAGTGAAATGTCTACCAAATGAGAGATATTATTCCAGTATAGCATATCCTTAAAGGAAAGATGCCACTCTGTATGATTAAATCACTTACCTTTTTCATTTATTCACTGAGTCAGTTAAGGTTACCTTTTGTAGTACTAAATTGAGGCATTAATATATGTCTGGCACTTCACAGCAGTGTATAAAAGAAAATGAAATCATACAGATAAGGAATTTGGAAGGAAGAAATTCTGTAATTTAATGACCTCTCTCTGTGTTTCACCTTTAGCTCTGAGAGGAATTCTTCAACAATGCCAACTGTCTCTTTCTCCAGACTTTCCATTTACTTCAGTAGAGCCATCTTTCTCACATCAATTCATACCTCTAGCATTCCAAGTCTCCTCGCTGATCCCTCCGCCTCTGTCTTCTGGAGCGCTGGTCCATCCACCACCTCTTCTAGTGCTTTCAAAATTCCATTGGCTCCCTGTGGCTAACCAGTTAGAAACTAGTTTTAGGTAGACACTCAAGACTTTGTGTCACACCAGCCCATATTTCATTCTTCATTTGCTCTTTCTTTTCTTCTACTGTAACCAAAGAAAAGTTCTCCCTGCTTCCTGAACATACCCAATTCCCATGTCCATATATTTGCTCTTCCCTCCTTTTCCTAATGTGATATGGCCTTCCCTCTCTCCCTCCCAGTTGCCTTGTTTTTAGCATCTAATTCAAGTTCTGCTTCATTCATCCAATAAATATTTACTGAGCACCTACCATGTGCCACCGCGGATCTAAGTGGTAGGGATCCTCTAGGGACCAAAGCAAAGCCTCTGCCTTCAGAGCTCACAGTCAGGTGGGAAAGGATATATAATAAACAAATAAAGGTATGGTGTATTTGGTTTTGATAAGGTTAGGGGGACTATTAAAGCACAAGAGGCTACTGTTTGATACAGGATACTCATGGAAGGTTGAGAGGTAACGGTTTCTACTTGAAAAAAGTGAAGGTGCTATCCATATGAACAAACAGTGAATGAGCATTCCAGACAGAAGGCACAGTGAGCACAGAGGGCTTGAAGCAGAACACGTGGTGTGTTCTCGGCATAAGAGGAGGCCACTCTGACTCAAGCAAGCAGCTTGGCAGGTGTGATGGTGATCACTGCTGGAGGTTTTCTTCTTCCTTGTTTGCTATTTCTGAGAAAATAAAAGCAAATGGACCCAACTGAGAGTATGGAGGGGAAGAGAAGTGTTGGAAGTTTGAGGAAAGAAGTGCAGGTATGAAATAATCCTGTAGGACAGTGGCAGAGAGAATGGAGTATTGGAGGGTCTACTTAAAGTTTATAGTCATGAATTTAGACTTCTTTGAACTACCACCTCTTCCTTGGAATTCTTGTAGCAGTTATTACCCATACTTCTCTTGGCATACGTGACCTTCTATTGTTAACTATATTTTGGTACCTGGCCTAGCTTTCTGATTATTTGTTTTAATGTGTTATACCCCACCTGCTTCCTCACCTGCCTGAAGGCAACTTTCAAATATGCACAGAACAGAAAAGGATAAAATGAATAAATAATTGAAGGTGGCATAAAAATGAAAATGTGCTTGAGTGGAATTCAGTAATAGCTTACAAGCATTTGGGGAGGAGGAATCTTGAATAAAATTTTTTTTAAAAAATAAATCTCCACTGTTTAAAACAGGACATTTTATTGAAATTGGTTAGCAATTTAAGACTTTTACTGTAGTAATTACAGTGAAGATCATATTTGCATTACCTCAATTTTTTGTTTGAGAAATTTCATCTTGATTCCCAGAAAAAAATGTGGTTTTAAATGTATTCAGTTTATAATTCTTTGCATTTTACACTAGCATGTCAGAAATATTTGTTAATGTCTTTAGTTTTGCTGTGAAACTTGCTCAGAATTGCCTGCCAAGACCCCTGCACTTTGAGTAAAGGCTTGGCATGCTCTCTTTTAGACACTGTTGTACTGGATGTACTGGATGGGTATTGCAGGATCAAGGACCTTCTGCGCCACAGTGCAAGTTCATTCCTTGAAGGGATCTATAAAGACTTTCCCCTTGAGAAGGTTTTATTGGTGTCACCCTTATAAAAAGTCCATGATGATTACAGTGCACAATTTTTTATTTCAGCGCTTTAGAAATGTTTTTCCGCTGTCTTCTAATAAGTAGTCAGTGGAAATTCTTATCATTGTTCCCCTATGTCATGTGTTGCCCTACTCTCCCATCTTTCCAGAGAAGGAGAAATACTCATTCCCTCAGCTGCTGGGAATTCAGTTCCTCTCTAGGAATTGTCCTCAGCTGAAGAGATGTCTCACTAATAGTTACAGCCTCTTCCTGAGAACAGCCTGCATCCAGTGTCTGTCCGTGCAGGATTATTAAGGCCAAGATACCTTATCTCAATGTAGGACAACTCTTCAAGGCTGACTCAGTTTGAGCACTCTCCTTGGGATCACCTGAAGGCTTTGTTGTGATTGCATCACAGTTTCATTTCTCCTCTGCCCAATCCTGGTTACTTTACTTCTCCACAAGTTTTGATTCCAAGTACCACCCCTACACTTGCCCAATAAACTTGTTGTACACAGATCTCTATCTCTGGGTCTTTTTCTGAGGAAACCTAACTGGTAATACCTGGTCTGTATTGTGTCTTTTTTCTCTCTGGCTGCTTTCACAAGTTTCTCTTTATGTTTGGTTTTCAGTAATTTGACTATGACATGCCTAGATATTGTTTTCTTTGTTTTTATTTTCTTTGAGGTTCACTAACTTCTTGAATCTATAGGTTTTTAGTTTTTTACCAAATCTGGAGAACTTTTGGCCTTTATTTCTTCAAATATTTTTTCTGCCCCAATCCGTCTGGGCTTCCAATGTTACATATGTTAACAATCTGATATTGCTCCACTGGTCACTGAGGCCTTCTTCAATATTTTTACCTTTTTTTCCCTCTATACTTCAATTTGGATAGTATCAATTGCCCTGTCTTCAAATTCACTGATCTTTTCTTCTGCAGTATCAAATCTGCTGTAAGAATCATCCAGTGAATTCTTCATATCAGATAATTATATTTTCAGTTCTATAATTTTGCACTTGGTTCTTTTTGTTTTCCTTCTACTTAAGGCTTAATTTTGGTCTTTTATCCCTAGGTTCTTAAGGTGGAAACTTATGCCATTGAAGTCAGATCTTTCTTATCTAATGTAAGAATTTTAAGCTATCCATTTCCTTCTAAGCACTGCTTTAGCAGCGTCCCACAACTTTTGATGTTGTACTTTCATTGCCATTCACTTTGAATATTTTCTAATTTCCCTTGTGATTTCCTTTTTCACCTATTGGTTATTTAGAAGTGTATTATTTTAATTTCCAAATATTTGTGGCTTCTCTAGATAACATTATTATGAATTTTTATTTTTATTTTTATTTTTATTTTTATTTTTTGTTTTCATGGCTTTGGCCCTTTTTTTTTTTTATTGACTTTGTAATAATATTACATTAAAAATATATATGTGAGGTCCCATTCAACCCCACCCCCCTATTATGAATTTTTAAGAGAATAACCTATAAGATAACAATCTTTGGAAAATCATTGAGACATTTTTATGACCAGGCATATGGTCTATCTTAAGTGGACATAATATATGCACTTGGAAAAAATGTGTAATCTGCAGTTATTGGGTATAGTTCCTATAAAATTCAATTAAGTTATTGAACAACAATAGTTGTTAGTGTTAATCAGATCTTCTGTATGCTTATTGAATTTTTTGTCAAGTTATCCTGTCAGTTACTGAGAGATATTAACAGTCTCCAACTATAATTGCAGATTTACCTCTTTCCTTCTTCAGTTATATCATTCCTTTACATATTTTGATGCTCTGCCATTAGGCACAGATATTTTATTATTGATGTATTAACATTTATCATTATTAAATGTCCCTCTTAATCTCTAGTAATACTCCTTGTATTGAAGTCTATTATCAGATATTCATATAGCCATTTAAGCTTTCTTATGATTAGTATTTTCATTATATATCTTTTCCATCCTCTAGCTTTCAACCTATTTATTTAAAGTGCAGCTCTTAAAAATAGCCTGTAATTGGGTTTTGCTCTTTTAATCCAGTATGACAATCATTTTCTTTTAAATGGAGTATTTAGTCCATTTAGATTTAATTGAATAATTGGATTTAGGTCTTCCATATTACTAAATTTTTAATTGGGTTTATCTGTATTTTCCTCCTTTGTTCCTCCTGCCTTCTTTTGCATTAACTGAGTCTTTTTAGTATTTATTTTGATTCTTATGCTTTTTTAGCTACATCTCTTTGCTTTCTTTTTTTTAGGGTAGCTCTAGAGATTACAGAATGCACCTTTACCTTATCAAAATCCACTTAGAGTTAATATTTCACTACTTCACATAAAATAAAAGAAACTTGTAGTACTATAGGTTCATTTACTATCCTCCCCTCATAGTTACCATTTCTCTACTGGGTTTCCCCATCTTTTTATTTCTTAGATTCATCCTTTCCTTTAAATCCTTAAAAATATTTTTAAAATAAATGTTTTAAATTCCTTGTCTGTCCAACATCTCTGTCATCTCTAAGTTTGTTTCTTTTGACATTTTTCCCCTAGTTATGACTTACATTTGGGCAGTATGCTGGATATTGGGAATGTTGTTGAGAGTCTGAATTTGAGCTTTTCTCAGGAAGATCTGAAGTATCCCTGCTCCTAATACGTGAATTTTGAAGAGGGGGGAGTCCTCATTGGATAGCCACCGTTCTTATCAAGGTCCTTCCACTTTGGCTGGTTAGTATTCCCATGTCTCCAGCACTTTGCAATCTCCAGAATTTCCATTTAGCTTACAGCTTCCCAGGAACTATTCTTTGCTATGCTTCTGGAGTCTTGCCCTGCATATATGGAGCTGATTATTAAGCCAAAATTTTAAGGGAACCCCTATATAGAACCCCTATATAGATTCCTAGAGTTCCTTCTCAACTCAGCTCCTTCCTCCTCAGTGTCCTGCCCTTCAATTTCTAACCAGTCACAGCCCCAAACTCTTGTCTGTAACTCCCCAGTTCAGCAAGACTGCTGTGCTCTGCTTGGGCTCTCCTTTCCTGGGCCACAGTCCAGAAAATGCCTATAGGAAAACTTCCAGGGTAATTGTGGGACTCACTGTGTATGTTTTCCTTCTCTCAAGGATCACAGCCCTGCTCAGCCTTTTATCCAAAGCTTGAAAACATTTTCTACATATATTTTTTCCAATTTTATATTTTCTTATGATGAAAGAGCTAGTCTAGTACCATTACTTCATAAAGACATGGTTTGGAATTCTCCAATTTTTTCATTTTGTTTTGCTTTGCTTTTAGATATAACAAAAAATGTCTTAATAATTTCATTCCATTTCCATCTTCTCATTTTACTTCCTACTCTCTACTTTCCAGTAACCAGGTCTTACAAAGGAAAATAGTCCAAAGGGTTTTCTGTCTTGCCAATAGCAAAATCCTGTTTAAGATAACTGAAGTACAACTAAAATGCATCAGTACAGTTTTTCCTTTGGTTTATAATTATTTTGCTAATTTTAGGGTTAAACCTGCTGTTCCAGTTGATTTTATATTCCTCTTATTCTCAGATAATCATTTTTAGGTCTGACTAGTTAAGATGGACAGGGATACTGGGGCTGAAAATGTTTTACCAGTCATGTTTCTGGTAGAAAACTCATTAAGGACCCTGCCCTTTAGAGAAGCACCTTGTCATAATTGCTACTCTCTAGCAGCATCAATCAGGATAGCTGTTTGACTTTCTTACTAAGTAAGCAGCAATCAGTTAATTATCAAAGGGTGGCAAACCTTAATTACATGTGTGAAATGAATGCTTTCCCTGTTTTGATTTTTTTTTTTTAATAAGAAAAACACTTGAGCAATGATAAGACAGAGAAGATGGTTTTTACTAACAATAGAAAAATGCCACCCTACTCAGAAGCTTTCTTGGTAATTCTGCTTCCCATAAAAATAAATCTTTCTGGATTTTTTTTTTATCTTCCTTTCCTGACCAAAAGAAAAATCAACAATGAAATGATCACAATATTTCATATAGAAAGAATCCAAGTTTGCCTACGAGAGTGCCCTCAGGATGGAAAGGGATTGGGGGTCCCAGCCTCATTGTCTTCCATCTCATCTCCCAGCACCATATTTTTCATTTATATTTCTAATGATCTCATTCTATATCCTGACATCTCTGAACAGTGCTGACTCTGGAAAATGTCTCTGTACATTGGGAGTAGTGACATCCATCAGTTTTGTTTTTTTTTAATCTGGCAGTTTGAGCTTTCCCTTCCCTTGAGGCAGTTGCAGTAAAATGACCAACCCTTTCTAATAAATCTGATCCCTGTCAGTCTAATAAGTAGGTTTTAATAGATTTGACTAAGGAGCTACATTAGTTGTCTAAAAATTCAAACTACATTCCACAGTTCAATTTTTTTAAAAATCCATTATTTTATGCATAAATAGATCATTGACCTTTTTTTTTTAAGATTTATTTTTTATTTCTCTCCCCTTCCCCGCCCACCCCCCAGTTGTCAGCTTTTTGTGTCCATTCGCTGTGTGTTCTTCTGTGTCCGCTTACATTCTTGTCAGCGGCACCCAGAACCTGTGTCTTGTTTTTTGTTGCATCATCTTCCTGTGTCAGCTCTCTGTGTGTGCAGCGCCATTCCTGGGCAGGCTGCACTTTTTTCACGCTGGGCAGCTCTCCTTATGGGGCGCACTCACACTCCTTGCGCGTGGGGCTCCCCTATGCAGGGGACACCCCTGCGTGACACGGCACTCCTTGCATGCATCAGCACTGTGCGTGGGGCCAGCTCATCACACAGGTCAGGAGGCCCTGGGTTTAAACCTTGGACCCCCCATGTGGTAGGCGGACACCCTATCTGTTGGACCAAATCCGCTTCCCAAGATCAATGACCTTTGCCACCACAAATTTTCCCAGTTGTTGCATTCGAAAGCAGGTTAGGCAATGGGTAGCCAGGTATGAGCGGATACAGTATATTAGCATCAGAGACTTTATATCAAATTGGGGATATTTCTTCTGGTGAGGGATCAAAATGAGTGGACAAACCAAACAAGAAAAAATACTTGTGTCCTCTTGTGTGGTGCTAACCTCATGGCTGGCCCCACAGAGGATCCTGGTAGGGTACTTAGACACATGCAGTATCAGCCTCCCAGCACACTGGGCAGCTCAAATTGTCCATGCGAAGCCCATAATACTTTATACATTTATAGCACTTGCAGCTGACAGCGGCTGACGCAGATGAGGGGAAGGAAGGAAGGAAGTGGTGGTAGGCATAGCAGCTCAGGTGGCTGCCACATTCCTGGGAGTTTCAGTGGAGGTTGGGTGGAACCCACGGGCTTGAGCAGGGGTAGGAGTCACCGGCCCAACCATGGCAGACAGTGACACACTGGACAACCAGCAGCTCAAGAATTTCTAGAGCAAAAGCCATGACTTGGAGACTATGAAAAGACAACTAAATGAAGTTGTACTTGAGTTAAGGAAGAATATAAGAGATAAACACCTCTTAAAGAGAAGGAATGTACTACATGAAGCTATCTTTGAAGACTGATATCAACAGTGATTGTAGAGTGCAAAATACCTCTCTGGAAACTATTTTTCAAAATGCTTCGAATGATAACCAAGGAATTCAACTAAGCACAATTCAAGCTGCTCAGAAACTTTTCTCCAGTGACAGAAATCCACCAATTAATGACTTAATAAAATCTGGACTATTGCCTATCTTAGTCCATTATCTTGAAAGACGGCCATCCTTCTTTACAGTTTGAAGCGGCATGGGCTTTGGCAAACATTGCATCTGGCACCTCGAGCAAACTCAAGCACTTCTGCAATTACTGTGCCACTTTTTCTGAGGTTTCTCCATTCATCCCATCAAAATGTCTGTGAGCAAGCAGTGTGGGCCCTGGGAAATATCATAGGTGATAGGTCCCAGTGTAGAGATTGTCATAAGTCTTGGAGTTATGAAACCTTTTGCCTTCCTTCGTAAGTCCATCATTTATTCCTATTCTATTCTATTCTTTTTTTCTTTCTTTTCTTTTTTTAGGTACCCGGGCCAGGGATTGAACCCGGGACCTCCCATGTAGGAAGCAGGCACTCACCCACTTCAGCCACATCTGCTCCCATTATCATATTCTTAAGAAATGTTACTTGGGTTATGGTCAACTTACATTGCCATAAAAACCCACCATCCCCAATAAAAACCGTTCAACAGATTCTTCTAGCCCTTTGTGTGTTAATTCATCACACAGATGTAAATATATTGGTAGAATATTGTCTGGGCCCTCTCTTACCTACTAATGCTGGCAATGAAGAGATACAAATGGCAGTAGACTCTGGCATAGTTCCTCATTTGGTTCCTCTACTCAGCCACCAGGAAGTTAAAGTTCATACAGCTACACTTCGAGCTATAGGCAGAATTGTTACTGGAACTGATGAACAAACACAAGTAGTTTTGAACTGTGATGCTCTTTACACTTCCCTGCACTTCTGACACATCCCAAGGAAAAACTAAAGAAACAGCGTGGTTTCTCTCTAACATCACTGCAGGAAATCAACAGATTGATGCCAACCTGGTACCAATGAAAAGACTCCTTTTGGATAAGGAGGATTCTGGCACTCAGAAAGAAGCTGCTTAGGCCATAAGTAACTTAACATTTAGTGGAAGGAAAGATCAAGTGGTCTACCTTTTTATCCCACCTTTTTGCAACTTGCTGACTATAAAAGATGCGCAAGTTATGCAAGTAGTACTCGGTGGACTAAATAAAATATTTAAAATGGCTGAAGACGAAGCAGAAACCACAGCCAATCTTACAGAAGAATGTGGAGGACTGGAGAAAATTGAACTTCAAAAAAATGAAAATAAAGACATCTACAGGGAAACGGACTTTGGCCCAGCGGTTAGGGCGTCCGTCTACCATATGGGAGGTCCGCGGTTCAAACCCTGGGCCTCCTTGACCCGTGTGGAGCTGGCCATGCGCAGTGCTGATGCGCGCAAGGAGTGCCGTGCCACGCAAGGGTGTCCCCCGCGTGGGGGAGCCCCACGCACAAGGAGTGCGCCCTTGAGGAAAACTGCCCAGCGTGAAAAAAGAAAGTGCAGCCTGCCCAGGAATGGTGCCGCCCACACTTCCCGTGCCGCTGACGACAACAGAAGCAGACAAAGAAACAAGAAGCAGCAAATAGACACCAAGAACAGACAACCAGGGGAGGGGGGAAATTAAATAAATAAATAAATCTTTAAAAAAAAAAAAGAAAAAGACATCTACAAATTGGCCTATGAAATCACTGATCAGTTCTCTTCACATGGTATTCATGAAGATCCTAGCATTGTTTCAGAGGCAATACATGGTGGAACATTTGGTTTCATCTGCCAGTGTACCAACAGAAGGGTTCCATTTTACATTATAGCACCTGATATTTGTCACAAACATGGCATGGTAAGCCCTAGTGTTCTCACGAACTATATTTTAACATGTCTGAACCCTAGTTTTCTCACATGTAAAATAGAGACAGTAAATTCTGCCTCATTGGATTAATGTACAGACATAAGGCCACCTACTAATAGATGCATAGGAAAGGTTTGTTCTCTCCATTTCCCTTCCTTTCCCTCACAAGAGCCTTGTGAGGTAGGCTATGTAGATTTTTTCTCCATTTTATAGATGAGCTAACTGACAGGAATGTCATGTAACTAATTGGTGTCATTAGTGGCAGAGCCAAGACCAGAGGTTTTTTTCTGTGATGGCAGAAAGCATTCATGCATACCTAGTGTGTGCACAAAACTCTCTTCACATTGTATGTGTTGACTTTCACTACAGAACTCAGTTCCTAACATAGTTGGCTCTCACTGGGCTTCTTAGCTGTGGCAGTCTGAGATTATTTTATGAATCCCAAAAAGAGAAAGATTATGTTTGCAAGCCAATCTCCTCCTCTGGATGTGATACCCTTTGATTGCATTAAATTCATCTGAGGGCATTTGATTAGATTACCTGATAAGATTGATTTAGGGCTTTAGATTGGACTATGTCAGTGAGGCATGACTCAGGTTGAGTCTCCGCCCTCTTGCTAAGGCTGATATAAAAGGACTCACATAGACAGAGAAAAAGAGAGCCAGTGTATTTGATTCTGCAATGTGAGAGAGAAGCTTGCTTAAGCACGAAGCCCTCAAAAGGCTGGACCCGTGAAGTAGCTCAAGAGGAGACAGCCTTACTATATGCCCTGATAGCTTACAGCTGAACTTGAGAAGAGCTTGGCACAGCCAGTATAGGAGACCCAGAGTGAAACCATCCATGTGCCTGGTTGCTCAAAGCTGAGCTCCAAGAGATGGTAGATTCTAGAGGGGAAGGCAGTGACTTCCGCAGAGGCTGGCGGCCATCTTGCTTCACCACATCGCAGCAACACCAGCATCAACAGTAGCTGACTTTGTGAGGAAGCACCTCTTATGGTGTCTCGAGTTGGACTTTTCAGCCTTGGAACTGTGAGCATTTACCCCAAATAAATATCCTTTATAAAAGCCAACACATTTCTGGTACTTTGCATTGGCAGCCCTTTGGTAAACTAAAACATTAGCCCAGACTTCAAAAAATGCAGTTTAAACAAGATACTGATGTCTGCAGTTCATTTTCATCAGCTGCTCTCTCTTCCCTGGCTTTTTGTTGATACTTCATAGGCTATATAGGATGAGCTTTGAAGTTAAATAAAGCAGAATTGTGAAGGATCCCCAGGAGGAGGTCAGAGGCCATCAGGGTCTCAGGCATATAGACCCCGGGATCCTTATCTACTCCTGACACACGCTTTGGTTCCCGTAGGAGTGACTTTCTGGCAGACACGTTCCAGACATACTGGAGAGCACAGCAGGTGGAAGAAGTTCCGGAGCCTGACTGCCCAAGTTCAGATCTGGGCTCCACCACCAACCAGAGTGACCTTTGGCATGCCACTTAACCCCCAGTCCGCAGTTTCTTCCATTGTAAAATAAGGACTATAGAAGTACCTCCCTCATAGGGTAATGATGATGATTGAATGAGATGATTCATATAAAGTGCTTGCAACAGCGACTGGCACTGAGTAATCATGCGCTGAATAAATGTTAGCTGCTGCTGTTGTCCGTATCCTCTCTGTTCATATCTTAGAAGACTAACTCCAGCATTGCCCCTTCCTGCTGTAGAAAGTTCACTGTGCTGTTGCTTTTTAGTTGTGATATTGGAGATCTTGTTTTTTTAAGGGTATTTCTCAGTCTTTCATAGATCTCCACCTCCAACCTCAGGCACTCACCCTCAGAACTGGCCATTCTAGAGTTATAATTACAACTCTAAAGGAAATCTCCCTAAGAAAGTTCTGCCAGATTTTCCCCTGTGCTCTCCAGTTGGTTTAGCAGTTTGTCTGCCTGTTTTATTGTTTTATTACCTAATTGATCACTGGTTGTGACCTGTCAAAGAGTTTTGAGGCATTAGAAAAGGAGCATGTGTGAGAGCAGGAAGATGATTGGGGAAAAAAGTGTTTAAGACTTTTGATTTTAGGATGTAATTTATTGCAGAGAATAACTAAGGAATGGACACACAGAACTCAGTCTTCTGTGACTGCCTATGTCTTCATATATGACTTGGATGGCCCTGTATCCAGAATTCCCAGTATTTTTATTACACCTATTATTATGAACCTGGCCTTCAAGGTAGCACTGGATCGTGGTTGTTTTCCTATACCAAAGCTTGAGACACTGGTTAAGAATCTGTGGATCCTGAAAGCCCTGATTTTTGTTTTCTTCCTTCCAGCGGATGCAATTACAGCTCTCACTTCCACCACATCTGTGAGTTACTGAGCTTTGAAATGTGCTGCTGCACTGTGTTAGCATGACGGCCCTCTCCCTGGAGCTCTTATAGATCATCAGGACCTCATTTTCCACCGGATTTACTTTAATGCCAAGTGTTACAAGGTCATTTCCAGGGCTGTCACCATTTCTTCCTCTAATGTTCAGCTACAGTTTAATTTTCAGCTCTTATCCCTGGACTTCATTATATGGGGAGAAATTTGCTCAGCAGATAGCATCAAATGTCTTTTTCCTTCTCTTCCAATTGCAAAATGTCTTCTAAAAATTTTGTGCTTGGGGGTTAGGTTGTCTAGGAATATTGGGAAGAGCACTTTAATTGATGGATTTGCCAGATTGAGAGTATGTTCATATTTTGTTGTTCCCACTTTATTTTGTTCATGACACTGATTTGGCAAATCAGTTTCTCTATACAGCATCCGTGGACTGAATCTATTATTTCTCTTCAAGGCTATCATGAGTCTTTGTGACAATGCCTTTCGTTGGTTGCCCTAGTTTGCTTCTGATTATGTAATAAAAGCCATGATTAGCTTCAGTCAACATTACTAACATTCATGCCCTAAATGCCTGTTGTCTCAGTGCCCACCTCTTCCCATGGGTGGAGCGTGGAGGAGGCGGCATTGCCCTTTGGTAAATTAGAACATAGACCCAGAGGAGCAGTGTGACCTGTGCAGGTTTTGTAGGGAGCTGGAGACAGGATTAGACTCCCCCCAGGAGTGTACGTAACACAGTCACAGCAATAACTGCCGATTATTGACCCTTAAATAAGTGTCAGGCTCTGTATTATCTCTAATCCTCACAGCAATTCTGTAGACTTCTATAGGTAAAAAAAAAAACTGAGACTAGAGTTGCCCAGAGTCACTCGGCAGAATCGGGATTGAGCCCCCGTCTGTCCAAAGCCATGCCATGTGCTCTTTTTTCTGCATCACAGAGGGTATGTGAAAACCCCAGTGAATAAGAAAGAGATAGAAACTCTGCTGAGCCACCTTTCCCATTCTTTCATCCATTTGCTCAGCAGATCGTTTTTCAGCAACTGCTCAGTGCCCGGTGCTAGGCTCTGGTGAGCAAGAAAGTCAGAGGCCCCTGTCATCAGGGATCTCTCAATTTCCTGAAACTTTCCCTCTAGCTTACCCTCATATCCCTTTTTGGCAACATCCACTGGTCTCTTCCATTACCAGGTTTTGCCAGTTCTTCTATGCACTGTGCCTTTAGCTTCCTTTCTTTCTATTTCTGCAGCCATATTAGGTCTAGGTGGGTCTATCCTGTCTGTCACGTAGATTGGCTCTGTGTGCCGTACCTGTAAGGGTATCATGTGCTCTTCTTTTTGGTTAATAATACTTAGTGAGAACTTTCATAGTCCTGGGCATTTACTACGTGTTCCATGTGTATTGCCTTGTGTAATCTCCTCACCACTTTATGTGGTGTAACTGTCATTATCCCCACATTACAGAAGAAGATGCCCCACTCAGAAAGAATCGGTAACCTGCCTAAGGTCGTACTGCTAGTGATTGGTAAAGCGGGGTTTGGGCTTAGGCAGAAGGGCTCCAAGGTGCTGGCTCTTCACCACCACACCACCATGTGTCGCGTGCATTTGGGAAGCAGGCCCCTGGCCTGCAGGCCACAGTCACCCTTAATCCAGGACCCTGCCCTAGGAAATGGTGGCAGTAACAACAGAAGGAGGGTCATGGCCACAAGCCCTACTCTTGGCTAAATGTACTGGTTAATGGACTTTCTAAAAGGTGGTTGGTACTTTTTCTTTTCCTGACATTTAAAAAAAATCATCTCCCCGAAAGTGAATTAAACGAAATGATATGGATATCTTTCCTGAGAATCAGGGCAGACATAGCAGCAATCACGAAGAATCTTTACAAAGCCCAAGTTCTTGGAAAATAGGAAGGCAAGGGCTGGTGCTTTCACCCTGGGCTTAGGAGAGCAGAGTTGCTGCCTGCTGGTAAGCCAGGATACAGAATTATTCAGCAAATGTTTGTTGAACATGTTCTGTGTGCTGAGCACTGAGAATAAAAGGATAAATAAGATACAGTTCTGATATTCAGCGTATTCACAGTCTAATATGGGAGACAGATAAACAGATAATTATACCACAGTGCACACAACAATACAGTTATGTACAGGCCATGTGGAAGCCTAGAAGAGAGAGACTGAGCTGAACAGATTGGAGAATTTAAAGAAGGCATTCTGGGGAGGGGGCCAGAGCTGAGACTTCCATGTCATTTTATGTCGAAGAGTGTGATTTGGACCCACAAATGCTGTACTTACAGGGACATTTTAATGGCTTTTTATAGATAATGTGGGAGCATATTTCACACAAGGATTACTCTGGCAAATATGCAACATATGGTTATTATACTTAAGTAAACTCTCAAGTTTTGCTTACCAGTATTGAGAAGGTACATCTTTTTCTGGGTTTTAATGTCCTGTAATCTGAAGACATTAAGCTCCTCTGGATTTACTCATCTGTGTACCCCAGTGCCTGATATAGTAAGGGCTCAGGAAATGTTCACTGAGCCATAGAACCAATTCATGAGGCATGTAGGGGATAAGAGATGAGCCAATTAAACACCAGAAGTCTGCATAGAAGGGTATAAACCAGTTAAATTTGCCTTCTGTGAACAAGCGGCCTTTCAAGGGGTCCTGCCCATCCTCTCGCTTCTGCCCCAGCCCCACTCTCCTAGCCCACAGAACCATGAAGACTGCAGAAAACTTCCTCTTAGTGATTATTAGGCATTCCTTGAATGCCTCCTTTTTAAAAACACTCTTTTTTATTTACGGTTTTTTTTTTAATTTCTCTCCTTCCCCTACCCCCCACCCCAGTTGTCTGCTCTCTGTGTCCATTCCCTGTGTGTTCTTCTGAAAAAACACTGTCTTATTCCAAGAAGGATTTTAGGGCAGGTAAGTATCTGTTAGGTTCTAGGCACTTCGACAGATAGCTCTCTCGTTTCTCCTCAAATGACTTCTCTTCAGACACTTTATACAGGGAGTTAGCATCAGGTGGTCCTAGGGCAACCCCTGCAGAGACTTCTGCTTGCCCAGGGCGATGGCTTATGTTATAAGAAAGAGCCTATGATCTTCAGTTACAGTTTTCCACACCCATGGGACAGCCACGTTTTTCTGTTTCTGAAAGATGTCCTCGTTGGAAATACCCCTTCTCTTGGTCTCTCCAAGGAGTTTAAAGGCGGAGGAGGAATGAGCTTGTGGCAAGCCCAGGGCTCAGTGCCACCCTATCACACTCATCTGGGTATATCGTGTTTGAAATTATGGGTTTGTGTGTGTGTGTGTGTCCATTCTTACCCAGCTGTTCCTCTAGGTTTTCTCCCAACAGGTCTGGAGCTTATGAGGTAAAGGCCTGGGTTATGACCCTTAATTGGTTCTGAACTTTTCATTCAATTTATACAACCCTTTTCACTTAGTAAAATAGCTGTAGGGCCTTGCAGTCCAGATCAGTGAGATTCAAGTTTTGGAACTTTTTTTTTTTTTAAGATACCAGGGGCCAGAGATTGAACCCAAGGCCTCCTGTGTGGGAAGGCGGTGCTCAACCATTGAGCCACATTGGCTCCCAAGTTGTTGTTTTTGTTGTTTTACTTGTTGTTTGCTTTTGTGTTTCTCTGGGAGGCATTAGGAACCGAACCCAGGACCTCTCATGTGGGAAGGAGGCACTCAACCACTTGAGCCACACGCGCTCCCTGATTGAAACGTTCTTATCTTATTAAACTTTCTTATTGTATCAAAGGATTACAGGATGCCTGCAGAAGAAGTCAGTGAATTTTGAAAATTGCATACCTAGTCAGGGTACCTTAGAACAGAGAAATGCTAATTGAATGGTTGATTTGGTACAGTTAAATCAGCCAAAATACCTATAACCTTAGAGTGAGTGCTCTATTACCATTAGAACTCAGTGAGAAATAGGGGCATCCTTAAGCAACCTTCACTGTTCTGAGAGCACAAATTAGAGCCTTGTTGTTCACTGCAGATGATGGACCAGCATTCTCAGCACTTCTTACGAGTGTCTTAGAAATGCAGAATCCCAGGCCCTGCCTCAGGCCTATTAATGAGAATCTATATTTTAAAAATATCTCTGAGTGATTCTTATGCACATTAAAGTTTGAGAGCACTAGATCAGAAAACATGGGTTGGACCATCATTTGAGACTTTTGAACTTTCTGCCTCATGGAGCAAACTCCCAGGGGCTAGAGCCATTTCTTTTGTACCTAAAATAAATTCATATTATCATGGAGTATTTCCTGGGGAGTTGAAAGCATGATTCTGTTTTTAATAGTAACATTTTCAACATATAATCTGGCATGATCTTCACTTACCAAAAAGGATTTGAGTTGACTTCCAAAACATATCCAATATCGTAAAATAAAGAGGAAATCTAGAATTTAAAAAACTGTGTGTCTGTGGGAAGTGATATAAAACCAGAGGTTATAATAGCACACACAGGTTTGCCATGCAGTCCTGTGCAGTTGCTAGTTCTGTATGGCAAACCATTTATCTCTGAGATCTCAGGTAATAGAAGCCAAAAAGAAGACCCAGTAAGTTATAAAACTACAGTGTTCAGGGGATTAACACAGTTTTTCTCAGTTCAAGGTGTGATGAAAATTTCTTTAGTGGGTCATCAGAAGTGGTCAGCACCATCTACATTT
This sequence comes from Dasypus novemcinctus, assembly GCF_030445035.2. Taxonomy (NCBI): domain Eukaryota; kingdom Metazoa; phylum Chordata; class Mammalia; order Cingulata; family Dasypodidae; genus Dasypus; species Dasypus novemcinctus. The sequence continues at coordinate 59,926,666 of NC_080676.1, forward strand.
TCATAACAAATAGTATCTTTTGTGCAATTTTGTCTTTTCCTTGCCTTATCCCTCCCCTGCTCCCCAGCTTATGTCAGTAGTACTAAAATAGTCAGGAAAATCAGGTGGCAGGACCATATTTTCCAGGACTGGAAGTCGCCGTAGGTAATTAGAACCTTCCACTTTCTATTTTGGCTTAAGCTAGATTTGTATTATTTTTCTTTTTTTTTAAAGACTTATTTTTTATTTATTTCTCACCGCCTGCCCCATTGTCTGCTCTCTGTGTCCATTCACTTTGTGTTCTTCTGTGTCCGCTTGGATTTTTGTCAGTGGCACAGGGAATCTGTGTCCCTCTTTGTTGCGTCATCTTGCCGCATCAGCTCTCAGTGTGTGCGGCACCACTCCTGGGCAGGCTGAGCTTTCTTCACGCATGGCTGCTTTCCTTACAGGGCGCACTTCTGGTGCGTGGGCCTCCCCTACACAGGGGACACCCCTGCGTGGCAGGGCATTCTTTGTGCTCATCAGCACTGTGTGTGGACCAGCTCACCACACAGGTCAGGAGGCCCTGGGTTTGAACCCTGGACCTCCCATGTGGTAGGCAGATGCTCTATCCATTGAGGCAAATCCGCTTCCCTGTATTAGTTTTCAAACCTTCAGATCATCTTCACCTTGGAACTCCCATATGTATCTTAGGGTCTGTTGAAAGTGCAATACTCCACACACTTTCTGTCCAAGAATTTGGACAGAAAAATGATCATTTTCCCTACCAAATGATCATTTTCCCTACTAAATGATATTAAGAAAAATTGTTTTTTAAAAGTGAGAAGGCAAGTTTAAACATTCTCAGATTAGGGAATGACCCCTCCTCCATATGTCTGGCAGACCCAGAGAAATCAGTCTAATAGAGTGAAAAGAAGAGCCCTGGGGTCTTTTCTTCTCTTTCCAACTGCTTGTTTTGGGTCATTCGGCACTGCTTGGTATTTCCACTGAGCCTTCCTCATTCTCAGCCATCCCCTCATCACTTAGTAACAAGCCAGCTGTGCCCTGTGCTGGTCTCCAGAGTCAGATCAGCCTTGACATTGTCTTTGGGGCACCACTGTGGGATCCCAGAAGCCCATGAGATGTAACCTTCTTCTCATTGACAGCTGCTTTCTGGGTTCTAAAAGAGATCCTCTTCATCAGTTAGGAGAGGAAGTTGTGAAATAATTTCATACTAAGTCAGCATTGTTTCTTTCTCGTGGAATGCTTGTTTCAGTTCTCTGTTAGCTCTTAGTAGATTTCCCCCCCACTAAGGGTGGTGAAAATTTTGAGGAAAAAAAGCAAAGGCATTCCTGAAAGACAAATTTACATAACCCCTTAAGGTATCTGTTTATAATGCTTTTCAAAGTTCAGATCTTTCTTGGAGGAATAAATGGACAGGATAGTACTTTTCTCGTAGAGTGGTTTTGTGGATTGAATGAGATAGTCATTTTAAAACATTTAGAGTGGACTTGGCACACAGTAAGTGCTCCATCATGAACATGCCCCATCCCCTCTGCTCATCTACTCTTGTTAACCTCTTCCTGAATCTCTGCCACATCCTAAACACAGGCATTTGTTTTTATCATTGTTCTGTTAGCTGTTCACACAAGGACTTTCCTATAAACAAAACATGTCTTTAGTTGCCTTCAATCCCACAGTCTTCACTCAGCCCATGTGAACATGTGCTTGTGCTGACACTCAGACCCTTCATAATTGAGACATTCATGAACTGTGTTGGGTTTGTGTTCAGTGATCCTTTTCGTTCATGCGAAGATTCATAATACAGGGCAAAGAAGATATATTTTCACTAGTCTTATACCTAAGCATAGAAACACTGCTGAAATCAACTCTTAAGTCAAGGTATCTCGTAATAGAAACCCACATAATACTGAGCCCTTGCCTGGTCCCGGGTAAGCCAAAGGTTCTTTAAATATGTATCTAATGTAATTTTCAGTTAACTCCCTAAGGTAAGCATTACTCCCTATCATTTATAGGTGAGGCATTTGAGGCTCAAAGAAGGGAAGTGACTTGCTTTAGGTCACCAAGCAGGTCTAGTGTGAGATTGAATTCACCTCTGACTCCAAAGCCTACAGCTGCTTCCCCAGGATCCTATTTCTTCTCTCTAGGTCTGGATTTGATGAGGTCCATGTGGAGTAGATCCACTGTATTGACATGTCTCACTACAGGAACAGGTAGATCAAAATAAGGCTGCTGTAAAAGCAAGTTAGGGGACGCAGCTGTGGCTCAATCAGTTGGGCTCCTGTCCACTATATGGGAGGCCCTGGAGTCGCGTCCTAGGGCCTCCTTGTGAAGGCAGGCTTGCCTGCACACTGTGGGCTGAGCTGACTCAGCCAGGTGATGCAACAAAAAGGGAGACAAGCAAAAAACACAGAAGAGCGCAGCAACAGACGCAGGGAGCAGACAGCAAGCAAGCTGCAAGGGGGGAGGGGAAATAAATAAAAATACAGACACAGAAGAACACACAGCGAATGGACACAGAGAACAGACAGCATACAAAAAGCCACAAAGGGTGGGGATTTTAAAAAAAAAAGCAGGTTAGGCTTCCCCTCTTCCAAAAGGCAGCAGGCTGGCCTTGCTTCAAGCTTTGTAATCTGACAGGGAAAGGAAATCATCTTTTTATTTATCCTGTACCCCCCACAACTACCACAAAGAAGGGAGATCTTTGCTGGGAATAAAGGCTGAATGGACCTAAATTGCTCTGAATAGTAATGGCAAAAAGGGAAAGGGTCCATAGAGTGGTCAGCCTGGGGGCTACCACCAAGGAGGGCTTTTAGGGGGCCTACCCATTTCTCATGAAAGTTCAGTAAAATATCTCTTTTATTCCTGCTAGCATGGGTTTTCTTCAGAGGAATGAAGGAAGTACCAAGTCCTGTTTCACCTCTGATAGGAGGTGAAAAGAAAGAACAGAGGCTGTACATGGAGGCAGTTGCATGGTATCATTAACCTTATCATTTTTTACTCCTCAGGCAACCTCAGAACCTGTTCTGGATCCACAGCAAATCCAAGCCTTTGATCAGCTTTGCCATCTCTACCGAGGAAGTTCCAGGGTACAGTTTGTGTAGTTGTTTAAATTTTTATTTCCCCTTTTGTAATTTACTGTTTTGGAAACCCAGTGCCCTCCAATTTTCACTTGAGCCGCCTCCTTGGCCTGTGCTCCGGCATCCCCTGTTGTCCACAGCCATGTGGACCCTACAGAGCACTTGGAATTTGGTAAAGGCTTCAGAGAAAGTGGAAGGATGTCGGCCTCTTACCTGCCAGTGGGCGGGGACACAGAAGGCCTCTTTCCCTGAGACAGCACATCAGAAGGCGAATCCCTCTCCTGGGAGGTCTTTGTTTGTATTGATGACTTTGCTAAATCTGTCCTAAGCCCCAGACCCTGCTGAACATCTGGGTTTGTTCAGTTAGTTTTGGCCATGAAAAACAAATGCAAAATAATCGTGGCTTAAACAGGGTAGATATATAAATGTAGGCAGTCCAGGGCATTTTTCATGAACCTCTCTCAGATTTCTTCAATCTTGTTGCTCTGCCATCCTCAACATGCAGTGTATATTCTCATGGGTTAAGATAGCTGCTACTCCTCCAGCCATCATATCTGCATTCCAATTAGATTACTAGAAAGGTGGAGGAAAAGAAAAAAGATCATATGACTTCTTTTTAGAAGTTGCACATACCACTTCCACTTAACTCCATTGTCAATAACTTAGGGCATATGATCATACCTAAACTGCTGTGGAGGCTGGAAAAAGAGATCTTTATTCCAAAAGGCCATAGACTAAAACTATTGGTATCCTATAACTGTAGAAAAAGAGGACAGATTGGGATGGCCACTGTCAGGCATCTTCATAGATCTCTGTCACCTACAGAATAGAGTGCAAACTTTACCACCTCCCCTATTTCCCAAGTCACACCTAAATTCCAAGCAGGTCAGGTTTTGCTCCCTGAGCTTGCCTTGTGTTTGCAAAATGGCTTGTGTGCACTGCTTCTCTGTCTGGACTCCCTTTTAGCACTCCCCATTCTTAGGCAACCTGCCTGGTTGCTTGGCAGTTCAGAGAAAAATGGTGTTCCCTCTCCTAGTGTTAGTGTGAGCAGAATATTTTGTCCTGGAGACTTCTCCAGGGCTCTCCTGGTGGTGGACCTGTCTGCGTTATTGAATTGGTGTCCCCTCCATCCCTCCCAGGGTCCTCCAAGGAAGTTCTAGCACATCAAATCATAGATTGGTAGAAATCACTGATCAAAATCATTGGTCAATTCCTAGGTCACTAAAGTTCCAGCAGTGAAACATAAAACTACTCTTTTATTTGGATATATAAAATATTTTTTTGTGGTTGATCTTTCAACCTCACAGTGTCTGATTGTGAGTGAACCTCGAGTTCATCTGTTGCCCCTTCTGCTGATAGCTTTGTACATCACAGTCCTTGCAGAGAACTCTGCAGGCTGGCGGGCAGCTCAGGCAGGGAGCGGCACGATGTGGGGCTCCAGCAGAGAGAGAGATGTCTCTGTGTGCTCTACAGACGTCCATGGAAGTCCCTGGCAGGATCCTCGAATGAGCCCTCATGTGTGTCCTTTGCCAGCTAACTCACTCACAATCAGGGTGTCAGAGTCCCTGAATTACTTAAAAGATCATAGACATGTGTCTGGGATGGGTTATTTTTGAGAATGTGGTACTTTGAACTTAGGGCACCACTTACTGCAGCCACAAAGGGACAGTCCGGCACATGTGAGCCTCTGTCATTATTGATATGTTAAGACAGAGCACTGTGCCAGAGACCAGGCAACAGCCAGAAGCCGGTGCCGGCAGGGCAGGCAGCTGGGAGCAGGTGCAGGAGGGCGGCAGCTTAGATGAGCGCAAGTTTCACACAAACCCGAGTTTGCATCCCCAGCAGTACTGTTCCCTGCTGGGTGACCGAGGGCAAGTGACTTGACTTCTCAGAGCTCCAAATTTTGTGGGTTTTTTGTACCCCAGTGGGTTGTTGTGGAGAAATAGAAACTACATACATGTAAAGCACCTAGCATCATGTCTGGCACCCAGAAGATACTCCATACAGTTATTGGTTGCTATTAGAAGCACATGCGTACATCTGACCCCAAACCAAACGCAAGGCAGGATCGTCCTGCATTGTTTGATGCCTCACTGCTAATAGCTGCCCTCTCTCCAGGGCGACCCCACATGCCAGGCTGTCATTGGCCCCAATATGTCTAGGCAGGTACCTGAGAATGTTGGTAGTGGGATGAAATGACCCCACCAGCAGGTCCCATCTTCTGTTATGGGGAAACATTTTCTCTTGGCTCTGAGCTTCCCTTCTGGTTTTCTCTGTGGGTTGGGCCAAGGTGGTTCCCTCTGTAAGTGGGGATAAGAAGCAGCAGGTCCAAAGACAGAAGTCTGAGGACCTTGAGTGTGAAATTCATCTCTTCTCTGGCCACTGAGGGCATCTTGAGGGCCAGGCCATCAGGCCCCTATTTTTGCAGAAAGCCTCTTTGAGGTAAGAGCAATGGCCCTTTCAATGTGGCAGAGCCCGGCGTCCCCACAAGCTGAGACCACCGCTTCCCCACTCCCTCTTGCAAGGCCTACCTTCACTGGGCCACTAACAGAATGATGGTGTTGCTGGTGTCACTGGTAGAAATAGGGACACTCAGAGCATGGAGAACTCCTTTGGAGGAGAAGGTAGCGTCTGAGTTCAGCTTTGCCACTGAGTGAATTGACAGCTGGCCTTCCATTTGGAGCTATCCAGGTAACAGAAGAGGGAGGGCAGAGCCAGTGGTCATAATTCAGGTTCAAGCACCCCGAGGAGAGCTCACTAGGAGGGAGAGTGTGTGATGACATGAGCAGAGAGAATGGAGAACGTCCACTCAGGAGCATCTGCAGGGAGCAAAAGGAGGCAGTGGCGGGCACGTGAGCCGGAGGCGTTGCCAGCATGCACTGGCTCAGGGCCAGACGGTCCTGGGATGCCACGGCCACACGTGCCCTTGGAGCTTAACCAATCTGCTCTCAGCATTATTAAGTGAGGACATTTAGGCCCTAAAAGATGACTTCAGTTTGCCCAAGGTCACGTAACTAGCTTGGGAGATGCATACCTGGGATCCAAACCATTTTGTAGTCTCCAGGTGCCGCACTCTACCAGCAGTACAGTGCCGTCTCCTGTATCTAAGCAGGATCCTCCCCATTTCTGTTCCACATTCCCCTTCCCATACCACACACAGACTCCCTGTCCCAGAAGCCCTGCTGATGTGTGTTTCCTCCTTTGCAGCTGGCTCTCCTTACGGAACTCTCCCAAAATCGCAGCAGTGAGAGCTACAGGCCGTTCAGTGGCTCCCAGGGTAGCTCTGCTTTCAGCAGCATCTTCCAAAATGAGAACTTCCAGCTGCACCTTATTCCCCCTCCTGTGACTGAGGATTGAGGCGTCCCTGAGGCCTGGCCCTGAAGACCCAGAGGCAAACTGGGACGGCCCCTCCTCTCTGACTGGCTTCGCCCCCACTGCCCCCCACACTTCGGATTTGAGGTTCTGAGTTGGCCTCTATGCCCAGGCCTTCTCCACGGTCACCAGGCCCAGCAAAGACCCTGTCTCTTCCACAGCGTTGTTATCGCATCATTTTGCCAGATTGGTTGACTATGTTTTGCTTGTCAAGCAAAAGGGAAGTTACATACTTCTGTCCAGCTTTTTAGGAAGTATATTTTGCCTGTCGGGAACTTTCTTTTCTTCCCAAAACCTAGAGACTGGGTGGATAGACCTCAAGCAGTTGGCATTCCTGTCACGCTGGTGGGTAACATGAAGGAATGTCAGCTTGTGCTGTTTTTGGGAGAGGGAACTGGACTTGGCCAGGCTGCAGTGTAACTCTGAAACATGCTTCAGAGAGAGCGGAGAACCTGTAGGCATTGGGGAGCTCCCTTTTGATATGATTATGTTAAAATCCATTGAGTGTGTGTGGTGCCCTTTCTAACAATAAATGCCTCTGTGTTTAGTGCTGCGGGCCTGCTGGCTGCCTAAGTACTCGGCCTCTAGTCAGGAAGAACATTTAGAGCCTTGTTGCCGCGATTTCATTTTGTTAGCTCAAAGTCTGGAACCCTGATTGTGGCAATCCTATGTTTTCAGATAAGCAACTCCATTTCAGACTCCATTCAAAGCAACTCATCCATGCCAGGTGCTGCTATGACAGATGTAGGTTGCCAAAAAAGTAGTCGCTTTATGTTTTTTTGACCCTGGGATTTTGTATGTTACTGAACCAACAACCACAGGAGGTCACTGCAGCCAGGAAGTGCCCTGTCCATCTTCTGTGCTCAGGCACTTCATTGACTCGGTTAACTCGGAGGTGATCAGGCTCTTAGGGTGGACTTAAGCTAGTCAAACCCTCAGGAAATAGATGTACAAACTAGATGAGAACATATGATTTTTAATCTTGCTTCTGCCAGTTACTAGCTAATACCCTGGGAAAGTTATTTAATCTCTCTGAGCCTCAATTTCTTTATCTATAAACTAGAGCTGTTGAGAAGATTAAGTGACCTACTACTTGTAAACCCTTAGCATTGTGCAGGCACATGGTAAGTGATCCAGAAATGCCATCTGAGTTCTGAGTATATAACTCTTCTCAGGTCCTAGGCTGCAGAGGGTACTGCCTCCTGATTGGAGTGTGAGGACATTAAATTGGAGGCAGTGGTTGAGCACTGAGTGATCACCAATTGGATGCTTGTGACAGCTATATAAAATATTCTCAACCCCATTTTTACAGATGAAAAAGCTGAGGCTCAGAGATAAGTAATTTAACCAGAGTGACACACTAAAAACCAGAAGAATAAGAGTTGGAACTAGAACTGTGATTCCAGAGCCAGTGGTGCTGCTTCCCCAAATTATACATCAAAACGTTTCCCAAGGAGCCTAAAATTAAGGTTGAGAAAGCAAAATCCCTGTGATTGCCCTTCTTCGTTCTGTAGTCTAAAGAACCAAGGCAGTCTATTGAGTATCAGAACCCCTGTTCAAATCAGGGCTGATAAAATACCAACAAAGTTCTTCCCCAGTTCCTTCCCTATTATAAGTCCCCAAGAGTTCTTTTGCTTCTTGTCATTCAAGTCACAACACAATTGAACAAATTACAACATCTTTATATTCAGGTCATGCTTTCCTAAGAGTATGCTCTGGATTGGATTTGAAGAATCCTCTTTTCTCATCTAAGGTAGATGAGAAACCGATGCTTGAGTACTGGGCAGCACGGGGCCTGAGATATGGAAGACCTGAGCTGAACCCAGCCCCTGCCTTCTGGAAGCCACTGTCAGTGTCCTCTCTCATGGTCTGTAGCACATTTCTACCCTGTAGCAAAATCAAGTCCCACTTCCGAGCAGTTCCTTTTGGGCAAAGACCCTTCTCTGGCATGGTGGTTTGGAACCATGCACCCCAGAAAAACATGTTCTTAATCTATTCCTGTCGGTGTGAACTCTTGTAAATAGGACCTTTTGGTGAGGTAACTTCAGTTAAGGTGTGGCCGAGCTGATTCAGGATGGGTTTTAATCCTATTACTGAAGGTCTTATAGGAAAAGTCACAGAGGAAAAAGCCAGAAGCTGAATATCAATGGAACCTAGACTAGAAGGGAGAGGCTAAAAGAGGCCGCCATGTGCATTGCCATGTGACAGAGGAGCCCGAGCCAAGGACCAAGGATCGCCAGCAGCCAGCCCCAGAACACCAGTCTTAGGAAAGAAAGCATCGCCTTGATGACACCTTGATTTGGACTTCTCAGCCTCAAAACCATAAGCCAATAAATTCCCATTGTTTAAGCCAATGCATTGTGTGGTATTTGCTTTAGTAATGAAACTAAAACATCTGGAAATATTTTAGAATGAGTCAGCAAGAGCGACTGGTTCTGGCTGAATAAGCCATAGGGAACTTACTGGAGAGTTTAGGGTTGTTTAGGATCACAGGGAAGACTGAAGAGCCTAGCTCAGAAAGATCAGGAGCAGGCAGGTCATAGCACCTGCTCCAGCACCAGGCTGAACTCGAGACCTACCCCTTGGCTGTGGCAGGTGGTAAGAGGAAGGATCTTGGGAAAGGAGGTTCCAGAGATCCCCTTCAGCAACCGTTTTGGGAGGTCTTAACATTCTCCTCCTGTACTGCTCCCTTGGGCAAGGCAGGAGATAATCCCTGGAAAGGAAACCAAGGTACTGATACAGGAAAGGAGTAGATTCTGGTCAGCCAAAAAAATCAGTGTCTGTCATATCTTTGTTTTACCTTTGTATTGTGATAAACAGAAAATTCTTGAATTGGTGATGCTTGTGGCACACCTGAGAATGCGGAACCACCTTTCCCAGCCTTGGAGGCCCCTCACCCGCTGGCTCTGGTCAGAACCCCATTATACTGTGCTGGCTTCAGGAGACAAAAACAGTGACCGAGACACACCCCTGCCCCCTGGAGTTTACCGTCCAGAGAGGGACACATCAAGCAGTAAATCCTTTCATAGCTGTGCCAACACTTTTTTATTTTTATAGTTTGATTTTTGTAGAAAGATGACTTAGAGGCCCTTGAATTGGCACTCTGTTCACTTCTTTCAAGATTGTGCACTTGTCCTTGTGGTGATGTACTGTCTGAATTTCCCTCTGTGGAGACTGTTTATTTCCCTTGGTCACTTTTTAATAGAATCTGGGACCTTTCTTTGTACAGGTTCTTCCTGTGTTTTGCAGAGTGTTTATCACTTTTATCAGTTATATTTGTCACACCCCTTTCTCCCATTCTGTTTCTTTTCATATTTTAATATCCAGAGGGAGATTCTGTTCTCATGTATTAAAATACCAACAACAGCCTGTTTCTTTACTAGTCACTTTCCTTCAGAGGGTATAAACAATCTAGCCCAAGTTTTCAAGTTTTTATCAGGATCTACTCAGGTTTAGTATGAAATTTATTGGAAGGTACAGGGTGAGGTATATATCCAAGTTTCCATTCTCCATGCTGTGTCCAGTTTCCCTGATACTGAGAACTGAGCCAGTGAGAGGGCCCGTGGAGGTGGCAGGCCCTCCCAGCCAGGCTTCCTTGGTGTAAGTAGGGGCTCCAGGTTATGGGTGTCCTTCATGGCTTCCAGCCTATGATCTCTCAGTCCACGGGGATCAGCCACAGCCTTGGGTGGGGTGGGCCTGGCACAGTGGGAGCCCAGGCCTCCATCCCGTGAGCCCCGCCTGTGCAGGGCTCTGGGTGTGTGGAAAGCTCTGTGGCGCCGGATGGGTTTCCGTGGCTGGGCCCAGTGCGAGTGTTCTGAGGTGCCGCTCGGGTGGAGGTGCACTGCCATCTGCACGGCCATCAGCCCTGCCGGTGCCCCTTCACTCCCCACGCCACCCACCTGTGGTAAATGAGGGGCAAGGCTGGCATGGCTCTCCAGGCCTCCCTAAACCCTCCAGGCTGAGGCCAAGGTGATCTGCCTCCACCCTAAATTCACCGGGAGCAGCTCACGCATGCTCAGCTTCCTCCGGGACACACAGCCCAGCAGGGGCCATCTGAGGGTGACAGGAAATGAGCGAATCTGCTTTCTGTGGGACTTTCCCTGGGACGAGGCCTGGGCAGGCTGAGACAGGAGCCTGCCAGAGAGTATTTTAATGTGACCAGCTTGTCACCTGTAATACACCTGGGGGGGTCAGAGGGTCTGCATGTGAGGGAGGGAGGTCGCCTGGCAGCGTGGGCCGTGGCCCCCGGGGGCTTTTCCGAGGCCTGCGTGTGTCTCAGCACATTCTCCTGGTTTAGCTGCTTTCTCAGTCACTGGAGAAGCCCCCCTCTGTGGTCATGCAGGTCGTGGTTATGTCCTCAGAAAGAGGGTAGGGGGATACTTGGACAAGGGACCAATCTGCTTCCTACACTATAAAAAAAAAAAAGCATTGGAGGAGGGGAGACTGCCCGCACTGTAGTTTCCTGTCCCCTAGCAGGTACTTGTCGACCAGCCGATAAGTGTGGCTCAGTGCAATGGTGATAAGCAGTGAACAAGTCAGACGTGGTCTCTCCCTCGTGGAGCTTGTATACTATTGAAGGGGAGAGAGATTAAATCACTGCACAAACATAACGTAAGGGTGTAAGACATTATGACTTAAAAGTTGCTAGATGAGTATGGGGGTGGGGCTAAACTGTGCAAAACTTTTCCTTTTTAAATTTCAACTCATCTGTCTTGTTGCTGATATGTTTTCCTTACCATCAGAGGAGTAGAAAAGAAAGTAGTCAAAGCTCTCCATTAGTACTCCACAGAAAGCAGAGCAGATCCCTGCAGAAACTGAGCGGAAGCTTAAAATGTTCCAGTCCATGAATTCTAGAATAGAGGGGAGCTAGGAGCTCAGGCACCAGCGGGGGCCCTGGGGGCTGGTGAGTGGTGGGGAGGGAGGCCCTGGGGCAGGGGTCTCCACAGGGTGAAGGCAGGAAGCATTCAGGGTCAAGCAGGGAGCTCTGCCGCCACCGTGACGGCTCCATTTGAAAGCCAGAGCCTTGTGCCCAAGGAGGAGTGTGCCCAGAGCAGAGGCGAGACGCGGGCGGCAAGGCTGCATGGTGCAGCGCTGATAGGGGGTCCAGGGCAGCAGGGACAGGCTTCAGGGAGGAGATGGGAATCCACCCCACCTGCACAGGTGGGCTAGACAAGCCTGCGCTAAGCCTGTCAGAGGGAACCATCTGCAGAGGACAGGCCCAGCCCAGCTCAAGTCCCCAGAGTCCGTCCTGACTTTAGAGATGTCAGCAGTCGCTGCACTAACTGCTCCAATTTATTGTTCTCTTGCTCTGTGCTAGAGAGCTCTTCAGAAGGCATTTTTGTGGAAAAGAGGTGGGGGGGGCAGTTTGGCCTTGACCTCCCAGCCTGTGGTGAGGATGCAGAGCCTCGGGTGGCCCCAGAGCCCCTGCATTTGCCCCGCCCTCCTGCCTCAGGGGGACGGAGACTCAGCCAATTCCAGAACCCGCTGCTGGAACGGGAAAGAGCCCTGGTTCTAGGCACCGTCACACCCTCGCCCCCTGCAGGAGCTCAGCAAGGCCACTACCTCTCTGAAGAATGAAAACGTAAAAGTGATTTGCTCCACCGATGGCAAATGACCAAGTGGTGTGGGAAAATGTTCCCTAACCGGCAGGTAAAAGGTAACATTCCCAGCCAGAGCCTCCCGAGGGTGGGGGGTGCGAAAGAGGAAAACTGAGAGGGCCTCATCAATATTGAATGCTTTGGTGAGTAAATAATTCAGAAGTTTGGGGATCCTTTTAGAATCAGTGCATCTCTGCTCAGCTTTGCTTGCTGCAAGTGTTCTTCTAAAGATGCACCTCCAGGGGCAAATGCGGTGATGTGCCCAGCGATGAGGAAAGGCCCATGAGCTGTCTTCTGGGGCAGGCCCAGGGAAGATGCCACAGCCCCGGGGGTGGCCTGGAGCAGGCCCCGTGAGGATTCTCAGTGGCCCCCTCTGCTCTGTGGAGTTGGCAGCCCCTTTCTACCCTCAGCCTCCTTCACACTCTCTGAGAAGACTCTCCAGCGCCCCAAGTAAAACATGTTTAACTCTTCCCTGGTTTACCCTCCACATAGCCTTCGCTATGCCCCGCTTTGAAGGCAAAGGGTTTCCCGCCGGCCCGTCACTCCTAAAGCAAGGATGGCCTCGGGTCCGCTCCTGTAGCCTCCCCAGCACAATGCTTGAAACGGAAAAGGCATCACTATCTTTTTTTAAACGTGACTCCCCTTTTTCAAGTAAATTTTTTTCCTCACTTTTGTAAAGACCACCACAATCAAAGTATAGAACAGTCGTGCCATCCCCAAATTCCCTTGTCACTTTGTAGTCATCCTGTTCCCCCAACCCATACCGCAAGGCCACCACGGATCTGTTAGCTGTCCTGACAGTTTTCCTTCCTATTTATTGTCCTAACAATATCTTTCATTTTTTTTAATTAGGAAAGTTGTAGGTTTACAGAAAAATCATGCATAAAATACAAAGTTCCCAAATAGCATCCTATTATTAACACCTTTCATCATGTGGTGCAGTTGTTACAATTCCTGAAAAAATCATTTTTATAATTGTGCTATTAATTATAGTCCATCATTTACAATAGGGTTTACTGTATTATAAATCCTATGGTTTCTTTTTTTTTATTCTAGTAACTAATCATGCAACCTGAAATTTCCCCTTTTAACATTCACATATATATAAAATTCAGTGCTGTTACTTACATTCACAATGTTGTGCAGCCATCACCATCATTCACTACCAAAACCTTACAATTAACGCAAATAGAAACTCTGTACAATGTAAGCATTAACTACCCTCCCCCCCCAGCCCCTGGTAAATGATATTCTAGATTCTGACTCTGAATTTGCTTATTCTAATGATTTCGTATCAGTGAGATCATACAATAATTGTCCTTTTTTGTCTATTTCACTTCCATGTCTTTAAGGTTCCTCCATGTTGTCACATGTATCAGAACTTCATTCCTTTTTACGGCTGAATGATATTCCATTGTCTGTATATACCACATTTTATTTATCCATACATCAGTTGATGGGTACTTGGATTGCTTCCACCTTTTGGCAGTTGTGAGTAATACTGCCATGAACTTTGATGTGCAAATATCTGTTCGAGTCCCTGCTTTCAAATCTTTTTGGTATCAGGGTTGCCAATGTGGCTCAGTGGTTAAGTGCTGGTTTCCTGTATATGAGGTCCCAGGTTCAATCCCTGGTTCCAGTACCTCAACAAAACAAAATAAAAAAAAAAAAAAAAAAACAAAACAAAACAAAAACAAAAGAACACACTCAAATCTTTTTGGTATCTACCTCAAAGTGATTATCGAGTCATGTGGTGATTCTATACCTAACTTTATGAGGTGCCACCAAAATGTCTTCCACAGAGTCTGCATCATTTTACATTACCACCAAAGACTTGAGTGTTACTATTTCTCCACATGCTCTCCAACATTTGAAATTTTAAATATTTTTAATAGTAGCCATTTTAGTGGGTATGAATGGTATCTCATTGTGGTTTTGATTTTAGCATCTTTTCATGTGCTTTTTGGCTATTTGTATATCCTCCTTGGAGAAATATTTATTCAAGTCATTTTAAATGGTTTCTTTGTCTTTTCATTGTTGCATTGTAGGATTACTTTTTTTTTTTTAAGATTTATTTTTTATTTATTTCTCACACTTTCCCTGACCCCTTTCCTCCCCCCACCCCAAGTTGTCTCTCTGTGTCCATTCGCTGTGTGTTCTTCTGTGTCCACTTGTGTCATCGGCACTGGGAATCTGTGTCTCATTTTGCTGCATCATCTTGCTGCGTCAGCTCTCCACGTGTGCAGCGCCATTCCTGGGCAGGCTGCACTTTATTCACGCTGGGCAGCTTTCCTTATGGGACACACTCCTTGTGTATGGGGCTCCCCTATGCGGGGGACACCCCTGCTTGGCACGGCACTCCTTGTGTGCATCAGCACTGTGCATGGGGCCAGCTCATCACACGGGTCAGGAGGTCCTGTGTTTGAACCTTAGACCTCCCATGGGGGAGGCGGAAGCCCTATCAGTTGGGCCAAATCCGCTTCCCTGTAGGATTTCTTTATATAATCTGGATATTAAACTGTTATCAGATACGTAGTTTCCATATATAATCTCCCATTGAGGAAGTTGTCTTTTCACTTTCATGATAAAGTCCTTTGATGCACAAAAGTTTTTAATTTTGATAAGGTCCCTGTGGCAGTTTGAGATTATTTTATGAATCCCAAAAAGAGAAAGATGTGTTTGTAAACTAATCTCTTCCCCTGGGTGTGATACCCTTTGATTGCATTATATTCAGTTGATGGGTCTTTGATTAGATTACCTGTTAAGATATCAATCTGGTTGAGTCCCTGCCCCCTTGCTGGGCCTGATATAAATGGACACTTGCCCAGACACAGGAAGCGAGAGTTGTCATTTTTGATTCTGCCATGTAACAGAAAGAAAATGCTCAAACAGCTGAGGCCCCGGGAGAGATGAGCCATTCGTCTGATAATTTAAAGCTGAAATTGGAAAGAAAGTAGAACAGCCAAGACTGATATAGGAAGTCCTAAAAGAAGAGTCCTATCCCAGCTTGCAGCTGAAATCAGGAGGAAAGCAAAGCAGCTGAGCCTGAGAGAGAAAGCCAGAGTGGAAGACTGACACCTCGCAGAGATTGGCAGCCATCCTGCTTCACCCCGTGGCACCACAGAGGGATCAATCGTAGCTAACTTGGGTAAGAAAGCATCTCTGCTGATGCCTTGATTTGTCCTTGGAACTCTAAGTCCCCCCATCTCCCCCAAAAAAATCCTCATTATAAAGCCAACAAATTTCTGGTACTTTGCATCAGCACCCCTTTGGTAGACTAAAACAGTCCCATTTATCTATTTTTTCTTTTGTTGTTTATACTTTGGGTATAAAGTATAAAAAACCATTCCCTAACACAGGGTTCTGAAGATGCTTCCCTATGTTTTCTTCCAGAAGTTTTATAGTCCTGGTTCTTATATTTAAGTCTTTGATCAATTCTGAGTTACTTTTTGTATATGGAATGAGATAGGGGTTGCCCACCATTATTTTGCATATGGCTATCCAGTTCTCCCAGCACCATTTGTTGAAGATACTGTACTTTCCCAACTTTGTGGACTTGGCAGACTTGTCAAATATCAGTTGGCCATAGATGTAAGGATCTATTTCAGAACTCTCAACTTGATTCCATTGGTTTATATATACTTTTGCCAGTACCATGCTGTTTTGACCACTACAGCTTTGTAATAAGTTTTGAAGTCAGGAAGTGTGAGTCCTCCAACTTTTGTTAATTTTCAAGATGGTCTTGGCTATTCCTTACCCTTCCAAATAAATTTGAAAATTGTCTTTCCCATTTCTGCAAAGAAGGCTGTTGAAAATTTGGTTGAGATCACATTGAATCTGTAAATCATTTTGAGTAGAATTGACATCGTAATACTTAGTCTTCCAATCCATGAACATGGAATATCCTTCCATTTATTTAGATCTTCTTTGATTTCCTTAAGCAAATTTTGTAGTTTTCTGCATATAAGTTCTTTGCAGCCTTGGTTAAATTAATTCCTAGATATTTGAGTCTTTTAGTTGTTATTGTAAATGGAATTATTTTTCTTGATTTCCACTTCAGATTGCTCAATGCAATTGAATAGCAACACTGATTTTTGTGTGTTGATCTTTTACCACGCCATTTTGCTGAATTTGTTGATTAGCTCTAGTAGCTTTGTTGTAGATTTTTCAGGACTTTCTATATAAAGGATCATTTCTTCTGCAAATAGGGAAATTCTACTTCTTCCTATCCAATTTAGATGCCTTTTGTTTCTTTTTCCTGGCTGACCGCTCTAGCTAGAACTTCCAGTACAGTGTGGAATAACCGGGTTGACAGTAGGCTGCCTTGTCTTGTTCCAGATCCTTGAAGGAAAGCTTTCAGTCTTTCACCACTGAGTATGATGTTAACAGTGGATTTTTCATATATGCCTTTTATCATGTTGAGGAAGTTTCCTTCTATTCCTATTTTTCTAAGTGTTTTTATCAAGAAAGGATGCTGGATTTGTTGAACACCTTTTCTGTGTCAACTGAGATGATCATGTGGTTTCTTCACTTCATTCTGTTAATGTAGTGTATTACATTAATTGATTTTCTTATGCTGAACTACCCTTGCATAAGTTGGATAAATAACTTGGCTTGATCATGGTGTATATGGCTTGATCATGGTGTATAGTTCTTTTAATGTACTGTTTGATTTGATTTGCTGGTATTTTGTTGAGGATTTTTGCAACTAAATTCATAATAGAAATTGGTCTGTAATTTTCTTTTCTTGTAATATCTTTATCTGGCTTTGGTATTAGGGTGATGTTGGCTTCAGAGAATGAAATAGGGAGTATTCCCTGCTCTTCAATTTTTTGGAAGAGTTTGAGCAGGATAGGTATTCATTCTTCTTGGAATGTTTAGTAGAATTCACTAGGGAAGCCATCTGTTCTTGGGCTTTTCTTTCTTGGGAGGTTTTTGATGACTGATTCAATTTCTTTACTTGTAATTGGTCTTTTGAGATCTCCTATTTCTTCTCTAATCAGTGTAGGTTGTTTGTATGTTTATAGGAATTTGTTCATTTCATTTAGGTTGTCTAATTAATTGGAATACAGTTCATCGTATCCTCTTATCCTTTTTATTTCTGTGAGATCAATAGTAATGTGCTCCCTTTTGTTTCTGATTTTATTTATTTACATCCTCTTTTTTTCTTTGTCAGTCTAGCTAAAGGTTTTGTCTATTTTATCGATCTTATAAAGAACTGACTTTAGTTTTTGTTCATGCTGTATATTGATTTTTTTATTTCTCTATTTCATTTATTTCTGCTCTAATCTTTGTTATTTCTTTCCTTCTGCTTGCTTTGGATTTAGTTTGTTGTTCTTTTCCTAGTTTCTCCAGGTGTGCAGTTAAGTCTTTGATTTGAACTCATTTTTTTTAAGTGCAGATATTTAGGCTATGAAGTTTACTTTCAGCACTGCCTTTGCTGTATCCCTTAAGTTTTGATATGTTGTGTTCTCATTTCATTTCTTTCAAGATATTTACAATTTCCCTTGGTTTTGTTTTTTGTTTTGTTTTGTTTTGTTTTTTACCCATTGACTGAGTGTATTACTTAACTTCCATTATTTGTGGCTCTTCCAGTTCTCCGTATTAGTCAGCCAAAGATGTCATGCAAAATACCAGAAATCTGCTGGGTGTTATATAGGGTATTTATTTGGGATAGAAGCTTACAGTTACCAGGCCATAAAGCATAAGTTACTTCCCTCACCAAAGTCTATTTCCACATGTTGGAGCAAAATGGCTGCTGACGTCTGTGAGGGTTCAGGCTTTCTGAGTTCCTCTGGGCTCAACTCCTTTGTTTCCTCCACAAGGTCAGCTGTAGACTATGAGGCTCCCTAGGCTTTGCCTCTTTCCACAAGGCCAACTGTAGACTATCAGGCCAGTGGCTCTGTCTTTTTCCCCGGGGCTCCAGCTTAAGACTTCAGCATTAAACTCCACCATCAGAAACTCACAACTCTGTCCTTTGCCATGCCTTTTATCTGTGAATCCCCACCCACCAAGGGGCTCAATGCCCT
Organism: Dasypus novemcinctus; assembly: GCF_030445035.2. Taxonomy (NCBI): domain Eukaryota; kingdom Metazoa; phylum Chordata; class Mammalia; order Cingulata; family Dasypodidae; genus Dasypus; species Dasypus novemcinctus. Next base: position 59,944,723 of record NC_080676.1, read on the forward strand.
AATGATGTGGTCCAGTCAAAGCCCTAATCATAACTCAGTCATGCCCAGGTATGGATCAGATTACAAACAATCCAATAACTATTTTTGGAATTCATGAACAATGCCAAACTGCTGCAATACCCATAATTTGTTTTGTTTCTTTTTAAACATTATAATTCTTTTGAATTAGAACTTCTCCCCAGCTCCTATGATTTATTTAAATTCTCTCCCTCACTCAATGACCCCTTTTCATTACACTTTCCAGTTTTGGAACCCATCCTGCCTTATGGCAGTCAGTTTTCCCCTTTTTTTTCCCTTTTGAGACTTTACTGCCTTCAGTTACTTCCCTATTAGGGTATCCTACCCCAGGGAATCTGATGGGATCAATGTTCAAAAAGGTCTGGTAGGTTTTTTTGGTGTTTTTTTTTTTCTTCAATTCAGCATTTGTGGAGTCCCTCTTCAGACTCAGTCATCTTCCAGAGTTCCAACCAAGTGAGATTTGTTCTTTTATTAGTTGCTTCTGAGGGGAGACTTTTCCAGGGGATGTCTTACAATCACCATGTTGATGACATCACTAACCTAAATAAACTTTTTAAGAACATAAATATTCACAAGCTATATGTATACAACTAGATTAATTTGCAAAGTTAACATACCTGTATATCCTTAGCCCTGATCAAGAAAATGGAATGTCCTCTGCATTCTCCATTCATCACTGCCCCACCCCACATTAACCCCTATCCTGATTTCTAACAGCATAATTTTGCCAACTTTGAATTTTATATAAACGGAATTAACATAGCATGTACTCTTTTGGAAATGGCTTCTTCCACTCAACTTTGTGAGATTTAAACATGTTTTTCTTATTACTGAATATTATTCAATTGTATGAATATACAATAATTTATCCAATCTATTGTTAATGGACATTTGGGTTTTTTCCATAGTTTTTGCCATCTGGTTTTGTGTTCCAATCTTTTGCTGAACTTAGAAAAGCAACTGCAGGGTCAGGAGTTCCACATAATTAAAATTTCCTTGAATGCATGCCTGCATGACTGAATGAATCCTAAAGCCATCAGTGAACCATGGACTAGGCAAGATGGGGGATTGTTCACACATCTGCCCCTTGCACACTCCCTTCCGGAGCTTGGCTCTTAGGGCGCAACCTCATCATCTCCTCCCGCCCTAGCCTGGAGGGTCCTGGCAGGACTTGCAGTTAAGCTGCTGAGTGGGGCTGGGTGGGGCCCGACATGAGCAGGCCTGGGGCTCTGGGGAGTCCTTAACTTTCCACAGCAGGGGGCGCCTCTGTAACTGGGTGAAGCCCTAACTCTGTTTCCTACGTGGCATCTGTTCCCTCAGAAGACTGGACTCTGCCCTACACTCAAGTGTAGGAAGTGGTCCCGATGATCTAAGACAGGGGTTCTTAACCTCTTTTATTCCATGGACCCGTTTTCCAGTTAGGTGAAAACTATGGACCCCTTACTAAGTCCACACAATACTGTGTATTGTTTAATAAATATATCACACCTGTACCAACATGCCCTCATAAGAATAATATTTTTTTGAATTTCAACTTAAGCTCACGGACCCCTTCTTAAGAACCCCTGATCTAAGAGGACCACATCCCAGCCCTTAGCAAATTCAGGAACCTCAGATCTAGCCTCTTCTCTCTACAAGAATGTGTTGGCCCATCACCTTCCAACACTCCCATAATCTACCATCACCCCTGAGTGGGTAATTTCCAACCAACTCCCTTTCTTATCCTTCCCATTGCAGATTTCCATGACCCCATTAGTCTCTCTCTGAGTGGCTGGTATTGGATATAACATTGGGCCCAGGTGATTTCCTATTGATTCATGGAACATGGGATAGCTCCATGAGAGCATGGCCTCTCAGTGATTAGGGTGAGAATGAATCCTTTTGGGGAAAAACTGCTGCTTTTAGACTGCAGCAATCTGCAAGGACTCCAGTGAATTCTAATTGGACCCACTTGGCTGACCTCTTAGGTGATTTGTCTGGAGACCTACATGTGGGTTCCACATTTTTGTTCTCCAGGTGTACTCAGGGCAGCCTCTAAATTATGCAAGTCACCTGACTCAGGTAAAACAGGCTCTGTGGCTCCCGGGTGAAACCACACCCAGGCCACAGTGAACCTGCTCTTAAGACACTGAACTGCCCCCAGGTGTTCCCAAGGCCCCAGGCCGGATTGCCTTGCCTCTTGGAGTGGCATTGCTGATAGAATACGATGGCTTTTCCAGTTATTTCTGAAGACAAATGTGTGTGCCTACATTTGCTTTGTGAATTTAGGCATCACAGGTCACACAGGAGATTCTAAACATAAGGGCAGAAACTCACCCTTTGTTCCACAGGACAATCCTGTGCCCTGTTCCAGCAGGACATCAGAATAGGTGGTACCAGGGCATGACACCCAGTCCCCAGGAGCAGTCTGGCCTCAGGAAGTGAGTCCAAGGAGGGTGATGATGGGTGACATGCAATAGTTGAGGGAAGCAGTTGGTATCAAGAGACCCAACTCAATTTTGGGTGGATGTGGGGGGACAGAAGCTGCTGGTGCTCAGAGTGCAAAGATACAAGCCAGTTACCGATATAAGGACTTCGCTCTTTGGCCACACCTGATTAAGAAGCCATGTCTGCATCTCAGACAAGACCCAGGTCCACCTAAAGCCAGGCTGGGCACAAAGCCAGAGCAGCCTGGCAAGAAGGCTGACATCAGGCCAATTCCCTGAGGGCTGAGCTGTGGCTCCTCACCACCCCCACCTGCAGACAGGCCTGGCCCCAGTGCGGGGTTGGGGGGGGGGGGCTGAGTGTGCACAGGACGGCCTGGGGGCCCGGCTGTGTGGAGGAGTGAGAACAGGGCTGCAAAGCAGGCGCAGGGCAGTTTGACTGCGAGTGGGAGGCGAACACAAGCTTGACCTGGCACCATCCTAAGCGTGGAGCTCGGGCCCTGCTACTGGCCTACGTGCAACCGTCACGGCTGACTGAACTCCTGGTTGCTTTAGCTATAAAATCATGTAATCCTCCCTCCCCTGCCTACCACACAGAGTTGCTGGGCATGGCAGATGTGTCATGGAAAACGCTTTGTAAACTGGAAGTGTCTGTTAGAATGTTGTGCTCGGCACGGTCCCCAGTGTGCATTTCACCGTCTCTCAGTGGCGCTCCAGGTTTCCTGGGCTAAATCCTCTGGGCTAAATCGCTGTTCTGGGCGAGGTGACAAGAGGGGCATCACAGAGGGCTAAAACAACTGCCCACAGCCCAAGCTTTCTGATCTCCCATCTCCAAATTCACAGGCAGAGCTTTTGACTGGGACTGAGAAAGACAATAAGAAATGACCCTTCTCCTTTTACTCCAAGCCCCCTGGCTTAAGAGCTTTCCAGATGTGGTGGGGCCTGCAGTGACATCACTCATCAGCGAGGGCAGGTTGGCTCTCGGACACACACTCCCCAACCCAGCCTTCAGGCCCTTGGAGCAGGCCATGCAGTGCGGTGTGCCCACCTTCTGGACACATCGGCTGTCCACTTCCATCTCAGTCTCCAGCAAAATAAGGCTCTACCTGAACTCACCTGTCCTATATCTTAGTTTCCTAAGACTGCCATAACAAAGCACCAAAAATTAGGTGACTTAAAACATCAGAAACTCATTGTCCCACAGTTCTGAGGGGCTAGAAGTCCAAACCAAGGTGTTGGCAGGACGTGCTCCCTCTGAAGCCTGAGGGGTTCTTCCAGCAGCCTGCCAGAAATCTGTGCATCACTCAGTCTCTGTCTCCATCACATGGCTAGCTTCTCTCTAACTATCTATGTCTAATTCCCCCCTTTTATTAAAGCACCAGTCATTAGGGTAGTCCTAATCCAGTTTGGCCTCTGAAGCAGTTTGATATTATTTATGAATTCCAAAAAAGAAGGATTATGTTTGTAAACTGGTCTGTTCCTCTGGGTGTGATCCCCCTTTAATTGTTTCAGATTCAGCTGAGATGTCTTTGATAAAATTATGTTAAGATTAGGGGGAAGCGGATGTGGCTCAAGTGATAGGGCTTCTGCCTATCAGATGGGAGGACTCAGGTTCAATTCCTAGGGCCTCCTGGTAAAAAAGAAGAGAAAGCGTGCCTGCACAGCAAGCCAGTGCCTGCGTGGTGAGCCAAGTACCTGTGCGGTGAGCTGAGCGCCCGCGTGAGTGTCTGCACAGTGAGCTGAGTGCCCTCGCAGCGAGTCTAGTGCCCGCATGGTGAGCTGAGTGCCTGTGTGGTGAGCCAGTACCCATGCACGTGAGTCACGCAGCAAGATGATGATGCAACAAAAGAGACGAAGGGGAGGGTCAAGGTGAAGCAGAGCAGAAACCAGGAACTGCAGGTGGTGCAGCTGACAGGGAACCTCTCTTCACATCAGAGGTCCCCAGGATTGAATCCTGGTGAATCCTAGAGGAGAAAAAATGAGAACAGAAGACAGAAAGAGAAATGGATACAGAATATCATACAGCGAATGGTCACAGACAGCAAAAACAGCAGGGCGGGGGGAGGGGGAAGGGAAGGGGAGAATAAATAAATAAATCTTTTAAAAAAGATTAGGACTTTGATTTGACCAGGTCAGTAAGGTGTGACTCAGGTTAAGTCCCCACCCCCTTGGTGGGCTGATATGAATGGGCACTCACTCAAGAAGACACAGAAGATACACAGGAAGAGAGAGAGAGCTCCATAGACATGCCAGAGGAGAGGAGAAAACTTTGATCCTGTGGCCCCGGGAAGTGAGAGAAACCATTTGCCTGATAGTTTGCAGTGCTGAGAGAGTCTACAAAGAAACAAGCCCTATGCCGGCCTGGAGCTGAAAAAGAGAAAGGCTGAACCCTCACAGAGATCAGCACCATCTTGCTTCAACACATAGCAATTGACTTTGGTGAGAACTTAACCTTGAGTTGGACTCTTTAGGGTCTTATAACTGTAAGCTTTTACTCCACATAAATACCCTTTATAGAAGCCAACAGATTTCTAGTACGTTGCATCAGCACTCCTTTTGGTTGACTAATACAACCTCATCTTAACGTCATTCTCAAATATCCTATTTCCAGATAGTGTCACATTCGCAGGACAGAGGATTAGAACTTGAATATAACTTTTGGGGGGAACACAATTTGACCCATAATACCCTTTGACTCACCATCTTCAAAGTAACACACTGGTTATGAAAGCAATAAAGATTCATTTCAGCCATATAAACTCATTTGTATTTACCCTTTCCCCCTTTTGGTCAAAGTCTTTTTCCAGTTGTGTTGCTAGTTGGTGCTTGGTAGTAATCCCTCAGTGCCAGGGAGGCTCATCCCCAGGAGTCATATCCCACATTTGGGGGAAGGTAATGTATATATATGCTGAGTTCACCTTAGATAGAGGCCACATTTGAACAACAAGGAGGCTCCCAGAAGGCAACTCTTAGGCACCCTATATTACTAGGCTAAGTTTCAATTTCAAGAGTAAAGTTTCATACACAGAGTCATCAATATCAAGGACCCGTCAATAGACCATCCTCCTTCACTAGTCATTGCCCTTGTAATCGTGATTCTTGCTGACCCATTAGAGAATGTGGCAGAGTTCCCCAGGATGGTGATTTAATATTCCTTTGGTTATTGTGTTCATCTCTACCCACCATGATGATGTCCCATGAACATCTGAACACATTTATATGCCTTACATGGGATCACAGCCCCCTCTCAATTAGAGGTGGAGTGGACATCACCATCCCAGAATCCTCAAGATTGGGGAATGAACTATGGACTAAAGTAGACTTATTGATTTTCTACTATAAACTTGTGATTCTGGCAATGGAAGAAATTATATCATTAATGTGGAGGTAATGACCACTGGAGATTCTGAGAGCAGGGAGAGGGGAAAGCAGGTGTAATATGGGGGCATTTTTGGGACTTGGGAATTGTCCTGAATGTCCTTACGACAGATGTAGGCCGTTATACATCTTGCCATAACCTACAGAATTGGGTGGGAGAGAGTGTAAACTACAATGTAAATTTTAATCTGTGCTTAGTGGCAATGCTCCAAAATGTGTCCATCAATTGCAATGAATGTACCTCACTAATGAAGGATGTTGTAAATGTAGAAAAATGTGAGAGGTGTGGGGAGGACATATGGGAATCTGACATTTGTGACAATTGTGTAATCTAAGTATCTTTTTAAAAAATAAGAAAGCTTAAAACTAAAATTAAAATATGTGATTTATAAAAAATAAAAAGATCCATTTTAGAAAATTCAGGAAAGCAAACAAAAAAGAAAAACATTCATATCTTGGCGTATTTGCCTTGCTTTTTTTTTTGATCACTGGTGTGTGTGTGTCAGGGGAGGTCTGTGTGGAGCAGAGAAAAGGTAGAGAGGGCAAAGCAGGCAAAGGGCCAAGAATGTGAACTCTGGAGCCAAAGCCACCTGGGTTCAAATCCTGACTCCTACTTAACTTGCATGCTGTGTCACTTTGGGCAAAGAGGGCTACTTCTTGAGTTCTTTCCTGATTTGTGAAGTGAGGATGCTAAAATCACCCTTACAGTGTTGCTGTGAAGATTACTCATTTGAAAGCAGAAGGGTAGCTGTTGAGCTATCATTATTAATAATATTAACAATATTATCACTAGTAACTAAGAAATTATTAATATTTATTTAGTAGACCCTTGTGAGGTGGTTCAATGCAAGTCAATCCCAGAAGCTGTTCCTTTCTGGGTACACGGAATTTAAAAATTGGATATCTGAGCCTGCAGGCTGCAGCCTGGACCCTGACCCCTGCGACTAAGCGATGGCTGCCCCTAAGGCTCTGCAGGGCCACGGCCTTTCCCAGGCCGGACCCAAGTTCTCTCGTTAGAATCGCAGCCAAATACTGTCGTACATGGCAGGTGCAAACCCAAGCTAGAGCCTAGGACTTTGGGTAGAATAAATACTGTATGTGGGGGGTGTATGTTTTATTTGACATAAGCCTCATCTGGCCAACAAAGTTTGTATTACAACAAAGATGTTTTTATTACAAAGGAGTACCATGAGTGGGGCCGTGACTATAGAGACAATCCCCATAGTCAGGGGCAAGAAGTGGCACGTTCGGTCAGAGTGTGTTTGAATAACAAGTACCCAGGGAATTCCACGAGATTAGAGTCTTATTCAGTCAGTGAAATACCTGTTATTTCCCCCTACTGTCAGAGATTAATAACATGAGAAGATGCTCACAATCTACTGATGAGTGGCGGGCGGGGGGAGAGCTTGTCACAGAAATAAGAATCCTATTGTTTAATCTTGTAAAAGAAATGTATATATGCACAGAGAAGTTTAGGAAAGGCATATACAAACTGTTAACAGTGGTGGATTTTTGAAAGTAATTTTTATTCTCTTCCTTTTGCTCCTCTATCCTAAGTATTCTAAAAACAATGGATTTTATTTTTGTGAGAAGAACAAATGGTTAGGGATAGCATGAAAAATCATAAAACATGGGAAAAGATTAAGGTAAAACCTGAGTAAAAAAATTAAATTCAGTAACTATGTTACGATCGCTACAGTTTCTGTAGGCAAACAGGAAAGAAGCGAAGAAAAGGGTTCTGATGAAGGCTGGGGCCTCGCATTCTTTGGTCAGGATGGCCTCTGGATATCGGTCACCGCAGCCGCTGACGGCACTGAGGGAAGCCTGCTGTGGTCGTTTGTGGGGACATAGCAGGAGGTGGGATTATAACTCACCATAGACTAAAGACTTTCACACATCTTTCGTGGGTGTTATCCTGGAGTCTGCTCCTGGCAATCTCACATTTTTATAATGGCTTTTGCTTCCAGTGCAGTTTTGATTTTGATGCTATTTTTTATCAGGAGCTCCCTACCCTTTACATGAACGTAAGTCTGATCTGGTCTAACTGCACCAATTCATATTTTATTTCAGACGCCAGGCTACATTACAGAGCACGTGCCCGTTTAATCCCTCTGACCTTGAGTTTTCTCTAAATTGTCAGATTCCATCCGACCTCATTAGCCTATCTGCAACTCCAGTGGACTTTCTAAGAGCCTTTCGAGGGTGGGAGATTAAGGCACTTTATTAAGCCCTGCTGACCTGACTGCTCCGTCTCATCTTTTACCCCTGCACTAAATGCAGCACTGCCCTCAGGCCAGGACAAGAGGCCACCCGCTTTGGCTCTCCCGCCACCCCAACTGGAGCTCAGGCCCCTCCTAGACTATGCTCAGGTCCCTGGGCCCCAGGCCTTCCCTATCCAAACAGCCCTGAGCCTGCTTTCAGGACCCAGCCTGTCCTCAGGATGGGCCAATGCACACACCCCAAGATCCCATGTGACCAAGGATCAGCCGCTTGGGGAGGTGGGTGGATGTGCAGGTTTCAGGGGTCCTCTCTGTTGCGTCGGAGGCCCTCATGGTGCAGCAGAAGCAGGGGGATGGGAAGAGGGGCAGGCTGTGGGCCTGGGGTCCGCCCCCCTGTGCACCGCCACACGCTGGCACGGAACTCTAAGTCCTAAAATTCTACATGTGCACCTGGCCTTCCAGATCAGGAAGAAGGTCTATTTGTTGAGGTTGGAGAATAAAGCATAAGCTATTGATCAGCGTTAACCTGGTATTTTAACAACCTCCATCAGGCTCTTGCAAGTGTGCCCGGCCCCCTGGCCTGGCTGCTGCGCTTTCCAAGAGCTCGTCTACGAGCAAGAACCCAAGCGAGGCGCTTCTCCTGCACTTCCAATGTGCGCTTCCTATTGGCCCCGGCAGACATCAGGCAAGCGAGCTTGCTGGAAGGACAAGGAAAACAGGAATCAAGGATGCCGCTCTCTTCTCAAATAAAAGCCAAGTGCACGGTGGCAAGCACTGGCTGCCCGGAGGCTATCTTCCCCCTTATCTTCTGGTTCTCCTTGTGATGTGACAAATGGGAACACCCCACAAACTCAAGTATGACTGTGTTTCCTTTCCCTCACCTTCCCACCTCCAAAGTATTGAAAGTAAAAAGTGGAAGGAAAACAAAACTAGCAAAACAGTGTCCTAACTACCCCGAGGGTTGCCGGGAAGCCCTGCCTAGCCTCGGTGCTCTGCTGGGTGGAGCAGCTCCACCGGGAGGCGGTGGGCGCGGCTGTGCTGGTCCCCAGTCAACTGTTTCCTTCTGGGAGCTCCTCCCCACTCCTCAGCCCCACAAACTCTTCTGGGACTGACTTATTTTCAATTTTTCATTTTCAGCCCTTGATAGCACTGCCCAGAGAAGGCTCACCCAGCCTCCTGGGTAAGCACAGCTGTGGGGACAGACCTGATTTGAAACTCAGCTTTCCCCTGACCAAGTGGCTTTAGGCAAGTTACTCACTCAATCTCACTGTCTCTCTGTAAATTCAGGAAATTTACCTGCACCTTATGGTGTTTTTGCAATGTTTAAATGGAATACTGGGTGTAAAGTGCTTATTTCCTAGGAAAAAGTAAGCATTCAATATAAATGTTTCACCTTTTGCAAATGCGGTCATTTTGTTTTTAGCTCACATTGTGTTGTTATTAAAATCAGACAGAATATCTCCAATGGGGAAAAAATATTCCATGCTCCAAAATATCAGATTTGTGCTGATACAAAAGAAAAAAAAGTCACATTTATTTTACAAGGTAATGTTTTCCTTAAGTATTATACACAAGGGTAAATTGAGCTGTAGGAAAACAATATGATTTTAGGAAATTACAGAAGAGTCAACATTGTGCTTAAAACTTTAAAATAGACAGGCTTAAAAAAAATAGCACAGTAAGTGAATATTGCAAGGTATGAGTAGCTTTAAAAAGTATACAAACACTATAATGATATAGCTTAATTTAAAAACCTCTAGAGATGCTTTACTTTCAGACAAATTCAGATTATTAAGAGAGTACTGCTTCAATTTTAACAGAAGAAAGAAAGAAATAGCACTAACTGAAACACGGCCCTTTTCCAATAAGCCAACTCACAATTACCCTTATAATGACAGGGAGCAATGCCATATAAAATTTTAAGATGGCAACTAATTCCAAAACTAATTTTGACAAGTGCTTTTGTACTTATGTTTGGATGTGAGGCATGCTAATATTCCTGGAATTCATAGCACTAATAAAAATGAGTGAAAACTCCTACAGGATTACTCTGCCCATCTCTCCTCTCAATGGAAAGAAACACTTTACCATCTCAATAACTGAAAAGCCAAAGATACAAATGACCTCCGTAATTCTGGTTTACACCTTCTCTGGAGGACGGGGTAGGAAAGAAAACAGTTAATTTTTTGTTTTCCTCAGGTAAAAAGCTAAAACATGCCAACAGAATTCTGCAAACAAGATGTGGGAATAATCAAAAGCTGACTGTATAAATATTATTTTGTTTAACTTGTGCTTTTCTCCTTGCCTAGTAGTAGTTATAATGCTACACTTATCTGGGAGCTCTGGTATCTTTCTAAACTTTCTAAACTATCTGTTGCATCCTATTACCCAAGTAGAGAATCATATTTGCATAAGAGAGTTTTTTATAATATGACCCCAAAGAATTTCAATGTACCAAATAGGCCAGGAAGTGGAGGTTAATAAATAAAACCACCACACCAAAGATAAAATCACATCCTGGATTAAATCCAAAAAGTATTTCAGGAAAACTACGTTTTAGTTTTAGTTTTGGTGGGATTTTTTTGTACTGAACTAAAAGTTGTGTCCATCCAGGAAAGCACATGTTTTTCTTCAGGGTTTTCCTCAAATTCTCATTTCAAATCTTGAAAAGTACAAGGTAAAAAAATAACCAGATTTGATCCTAAAGTCTTATTTTTTAACATACCAACCACAAAAGCATTTTAACAGCTTTGTCATTTCTTAGAAAAGTTATGAATATTTTAGAAACTGTTGAAAATTCTAAAATAAATCTTAGGTAAGAAAGCTAAATTCCACGCAACATTTATTTTCTATCTCCTACCTAAAAGCTTTTATACCAATTTGCAAAAAGTAGGAACCGTGTTGGGTTTTCACAAAAGCCCAAGAAAGCAGTTTTTCCATCCACACAGCCCAACCCCATTGTTCCCCATTGTTCCTTGTGAGCATTCTACCGAGTTCAAATTATAAAGCTTTCTTATCTCTCCATGTATAATATTAATCAAAAGGCTATTTAACATGACTGTGTGCAATGTCTATAGTACATGTTGCAGTCTAAACTTTTTCTAAAGTGCCTATAAATATGTTTTTACAAATTAGCCATATATCAGGATTACAGAGAGGTTTTCTTAAATAATGTAGAACAGAAAAGGCTAGAATTTAAGTTGTAACTACCCATTTTTATATCCTTATCAGTTGTTTTTGGAATGCAAGCATAAAGAATCAACTCTGATTCAATCACATATGATTTTCAAAGAATTATTAATATTAACAGTGCTAGGACAAAAAAAATCTTGCTTGTGCTTTTTTAGAAAAGGCTGTTTTGAGATCCAGGAGCATTTGATATTTAGAATCCAATGGAACATCTTCAATTCTATAAAATACATAGTAGTAAGTGAAGTTTAGTGAGTTTTTAATTACAAAGAGATTGTGCAAATATTTAAAGTGATTATCAACCATTATTAAATCCAAAAATTCCGTTAAAATTGTGGGTAATCTGCGTGGCAGTTTAGGAGTTTAAAAAACAGGAACCGAGGCAAACATTGTAGACATTACTGATAAAGGGTCCAATCCTAACCCTTAACCCAGATTCAGACACCAGGCCCCATGACCATGTGCTGCCCTGGCTTTAGAGACTCAGTGTTGACTCCAACTAGTTCAGTGGTAGGAATGTGGGCCCAGAGCAGAAAACCTTTAGGAAGAGTAGAGAGGAAGAACCCCAGGGGGACTCCATGAGCTCGCCCACAGAGGGCGGTGTGGACGGGGCCCTAGGCTGCTGAGACACCGAGCCCAGGGCGGCCCGGCCGTGGGGGGCATGGGGCTCGCAGGCATTGGCACTTCCAAGCCTGCCTTGGCCGCCCGCTCAGGGAGGTGCTGAACCTCGAGGCGGTGGCATCAGGTGTTCCCCAGACCCCCCGGCCACACCTTGCCTGGGAGGTGACGCCCCCTCACTCACACCCGGCCTCCGCCTCCCTCTCCTGTGCCGTGTCAGTCCCTGGAACTCCTCTAACCACCAGCTTGGTTTGACTTGAGTCTTTGAACTGCAGTAAGCGGGAACTTTACGCTGCATTCTCATCTAGCACAGAAAGTTTCAACTAACACAGTTTTCAAAGGAAAATGCACCCTCTGTCTTCTAAACCTATGGATTTTTTTTTGGGTACCTAAACCTAACAAAAATTTCTTGTGAATCACTTGAACTACACACAACTAAGAAAGCAGGTTCTCCCTTGAGTGGTTGTGAAGATTGCCAAATGGAGGCTTCAGGGAAGAGCACAACGGTTCTCTTCTTACTTCTCGAAAGACAAACTAATGTGACAAAAATAGAAAACATACTCCATGATGCTGACAAAGCAGGAGTCAGGAAATGTTACATGCTCGTGGACAGTTAGGGATGTAAGATATAAACTTTGATAGTTCTCGTTTCATTAGGTCATATTTTCAATTTCCTGGATTCTTAACGATGCCTCACAGAAGATTGGGAGAAATGGCAAACTCACACTAGAGTACCTAGTATAAATGGAGATTAGGAATAGAGTCCTGAAGGGAGCTGAATAAGAACTTAGAATTATTCACTATCTGGTGTATGTGAGAGAAGACAACAGACACAACAGACCATGAATATTAGTGTAGTGAAGAGAACGAATATTACACAAAATATTTTCTCCTGACTTAGCAGTGAACTACTTCAACTGCTTTGCATTTGCATAAAAAATCCATGCGTCACACTAAATTCTAATCCATTTCTCATCTAAGCCATTCTAATGCTTCATACAACCAAATGAAGCAGAATTAATCAAACCTATTAGATTCATTCCTAATCCCTAAAGGACTGCTTTCTTTAGCATTTCCATGCTAACTAGAACTATTATTAATTTTTTTTCTTTTTTTTTTTAAAGACTTCAGATGTGGCTGCCTCCTAAATATAATACCTATAAGACTTTCTAAAAGATTCCCGAGATTTAAAGAACAATTAAGAAAAGGTGGGGAAATGGTGGGGAACCCCTCTGAGAGACCAGCCGAAGCACTGCAACACCTTCTCCAGCTAGCTCGGGCTGAGTCCCTCTCCTTCCCCTGGGTTCCCCGAGCACTGCGGGTACCGTTACCTGCAATGAATTACCACCCCTAGTGGACTGTGGGCCCTTCCAAAGCAGAAGTCAGGTCTTATTTATTCTGTATCTTCACAGCACTCTGCAGAGCAAAGCGGCTCAGCTAAACCTGGATTGAGTGTGAAATTGAAGATGTCAGTTCTCCACGTGAAGGCCAAGCTCAACCCTAAGTGGTGGAAATTTGGTCACAGCCAGGGCACAGCTGGCCTCCAGTGGCCTCCCAGAAGCGAGCCAAGGAGCCCCGGACCTGCCCTGGCCCAGGCCCGGTGCAGGAAGTGGGGAGGAGGGTGGGGGCGAACGGCATGTCCCCGGGCATACGCTCGCTGTTCCCCTCAAGGGAGCTGATGCCCAAGTGGGACTAAGCCCGCCAAGAGTTTTCCAGAAAGGTCTGGTTCTTTAGAAAATACTGTCTCCTTCACTCTGGGAAGCTCCTCAATCTGATCCATGACACACTGTGATCACCACTTCATTGCTGGCAAAGGTCCCAGTGAAATTAAGGCTGGGTCACAACTCATGACGCCAGATGCTACATAAAAAGTAAGTCGAGATACAAAAGAAAACCGCTTATAATAAAAAGAAGGTCTTAGGTATAAGACTAATTTAAAGAGTGAAGCTAATCAGACCACCGAACTGCTCTGGTTGTTAGAGAAGGGTAGAAAATACCAACTGCATTGGGAGAAAACAAGGATCCATCAGATGAAAGTCCAAAAGCTCAGCGTGGCTCAGAGACGTGGCTTTGCCTGGACTCTCACACGGTGGTTTCTATGGTTTCAATCACCTCCAGATCAGACTGCGAGGGGGAGAGAAGGGTGCACTCGTCCGGCTCCCAGCTGCTCTCTGGGCTGTAATCTTCCTCTGAACTCAGTTCTGCTCCTTCTTCTGTGTCCTCATCACACGATTCCACGTAGTGAGCCCCGATCGCGTTGATCCCAGAGTCCTCAGAACTTGAGGGGGAAGAGCAGTGATCCATTTTTGGTGTATTGCTCTCTTTTGAAATTAAGGCATCGTGTGCAGAGACCTCCTCGGGGCTCATTTTGTGGGAGTGTGGCGCGGGCTGCTTCTGCACATAACACATCTTCCCGTTAATACATTTAACCTGATAGTTGTCAATAAAGAGGTCTGAAATCATACAGTACCTTGGTGAGTCAGGGGGAAGGGGAGGCTGGAAGACGGATGCAAATTTCAAAAAGTGTTCAGTGAGTGAGACTGAGATCTGAATGGTGTTTGTGGGTTCCCAGGGCTTAGCGGGAATCTCGGTGCTTGGCAGCTGTTCCACAGGGGTCATGGGCTGATACACATACTTGCCTGTAGGAAACAAAAAAAGACAGTTGATTTCTAGTCTTTTATTTTTACTTATATCTTTATTTATTTTGAGACAGTTGAATTCTGAGAGTATTACACAAACCACATTAATGTAGCTAAAATGGTTTCTTCCTGAGGAGTCAGGAGGTTTTTTAAAATCCTTTGTAACAACATCTCAAAAGAAACTAGTAACAGCATGGCTCCACACTGTTGTAATTAACTCAAAAGAGAGCATGATATACAACAATTTTCATCTAAGAAACAACGCACTTTACAAATCTTAATTTATAATTATGAGTCTCTTTAATATCTTTGAAGTAGGTGGGGCTCCAGTAATATTTACTTTAAGACAACTTTGTCTGTAAGGTAAGTTCATACTAGAATGAAGAATGTCCACAATAGAGTATGGTAAACACCTAAGTTGTAAAATAGTACCATATACTGTAAAGTTAGAATTGCATTTTTATCTTTAATACTAGCATGCCAATATATACATCTAAACGTTGGAGGAATAAAGACCAATTTGTTATCAGGATAGTGGAAGAGATTCACTTTCTAGAGTTCTATGTTTTTAACCAGAAAAGGTGTATGTGTGTGTTTTGAAAATAGGTAATGGCCTTTAGGATTATTATGGCCACCCTCAGGTTCAGGGTGTCAAAGGATCTCTCTGGGGACCCAGTGTTCATCAGTGGCCACAGCAGGAGGCAGTGTGCTCCCTGCCCCCACCCCTTGCCCCCGGGCAGTCTAAACTAAGAGAAACAAAGGCACTGGGAGCTGCACGGGATGTCCTACAGGATGTTTCTAGAAGTCCAGCTTTCCCGTCTACTCAGCCCTCAACTCTTTCTCTCCATAGTTAACACTGCAGTGAAACCTCAATGGATCTGTTCCTAATACGTCCCTTTCCTTATTTTTTTTTCCACCTTTTTTATTTTTTAAAAGATACTTTGATTGCATAACTGTTACAGAGAATATATAGGAGATTCCCATGTGCCCTGCTCCCCACACCTCCCACATTTGCCCACATTAGCAGTATCTTTCATTAGTGTGGTACATTCACTGCAACTGATAAACACACTTTGGAGCTTTGCCACTAAGCATGGATTATAGTTTACATTGTAGTTACGCTCTCTCCCATTTGACCCTGTAGGTTATGGCTGTATATGATGGCCTGTATCTGTCGTTGTAATGTATTCAGGATGATTCTCAAGTCCCCAAAACGCCCCCCCCATCGTACCTGTTTTTCCCTCTCCCTAACCCCAGAACATCCATGGGTCACTGCCTCCACAACAATGGTATTTCTTCCACTGCTAGAATCACAATAAGTCTATAGTAGAATACTATTAAGTATATTTTAGTCCATAGTTCGTTTCCCAATCCTGAGAACTCTGGGGTGGTGATGCCCACTCCACCATTAATCCTTTTCTCTTTTAACGTCATTCAACAAACTCTTAGCAAAGCCTCCCCAATGTACCAAGTGCTAAGGAAATAGAGATGAAAATTAGCAAGTCTGTAAGTCTAAACCGATTTCAAAATAAGGAGCTGAGAAAAAAAAAACAACCTGAAAAACCCAAAGATGGTAGCCACAATTGTGGACATCATCTTGGACTTTTCCAAATTGAATTCAAATTTATCAGTTAGTCCATGCCATACCTTCCACACATATTTATGACAAAGTTTCTTTTTAAAATATTTTTTCTTTCTTTCCCCTCCCCCTGCTGTTTTTGCTGTCTGTGTCCATTTGCTGCATGATCTTCTATAACTATTTCTCTTTCTGTGTTCTCTTCTCGTCTTTCTCCACTAGGATTCAGGGGGATTCGATCCTGGGGACCTCTGATGTGGAGAGAGGTTCCCTGTCAATTGTGCCACCTCAGTTCCTGTTCTGTGCTGTGCTTCACCTTCACACTCCCCTTTGTCTCTCTGTTGCACTGTTATCTTGCTGCGTGACTCACTTGCACAGGCACTTGGCTTGCCACATGGGTACTGGCTCACCATGAGGGCACTCACGTGCGCACTTAGCTCACTGTGTGGGCACCGGCTCACCCCATGGGCACTCACATGGGCGCTCAGCTCACTGCACGGGCACTCAAGTGGGCACTTAGCTCACTGTGTGGGTACCGGCTCACCCCGCGGGCACTCACATGGGCGCTCAGCTCACCGCACGGGCACTCACGTGGGCACTTGGCTCACTGTATGGGCACTGGCTCACCCCGCGGGCACTCACATGGATGCTCAGCTTGCTGCACGGGCATTCACGTGGGCACTTGGCTTGCCACACGGGCACTCGCATGGGCACTCGGCTTGCCATGCAAGCACTCAGCTCACCGCGTGGGCCCAGGGCTCACTACGTGGGCACTCGGCTCACCACACGGGCACTGGCTTACCATGAGGGTGCTCACGTAGGCACTCAGCTTGCCGCATGGACACTCACATGGACACTTGGCTCACCACATGGGCACTGAGCTCACCGTGTGCACTTAGCTTGCCACGTGGGCACTGGCTGCCTGCACAGGCATGCCTTCTCTTCTTCTTCACCAGGAGGCCCCAGGGATTGAACCCGGGTCCTCCCATATGGTAGGCGGAGGCCCTACCACTTGAACCACATCCACTTCCCTATGACAAGGTTTCTAAACCTCAGCACTACGGACATCTTGGACCACGTAATTCTTTGTGAGGGAGGCTGTCTTGTGCCTTGTAGGATGTTGAGCAGCCTCCCTGGCCTCTCGACCCACTAGAAACCAGAAGCAGTGGCAACTGCTAGCAGGGACAATCAAGAATGCCTCCAGACCATATCAATATCACCAGTGGGGGGGCCGGGCAAAATACTCCACCCCCTCCCCCGGTTGAGAACCACTGATGTATGGCATTCTGATAAGTAACCATTTGCAGGCAAATTACTCATGGTGTGTGTAATGTTTGTTTTAATTCTTTGTCATTGTACAAATTCTTCTGGGATAGGAATCGCATTTGTAATGACAACTATCTCAGGCTTTGTTTTTTAAAGACTTATTTACTTTTATTTTTCTTTATTTAACTCCCCCTCTCCCAGATGGTCCTCTCATCTGTCCATTCATTATTTGCTCACCTTCTCCAGGAGGCACTGGGAACCGAAGCCTGGACCTCCCACGAGGGGCAAGTGCCCAATGGCCTGAGCCACACCACTCCCCGTGCAGTGTCTGTGGCATCTGCTCATTGTGGTGGGGGTGGCATCTAGCTTGTTGAGTGGCAGGGGCGGCATCTGCTCGTCTTCTTTAGGGGGCACCAGGACCCTAATGCAGGACATCCCATGTGGCAGGCAGGTGACTAACTGGTTGAGCCACATCTACTTCCCTATCTTAGACTTTTATTTATTTATTTATTTTTAAAGATTTTTAAAAAATTTTTATATATATTTCTCTCCCCTTCCCCCCAACCAGTTGTCTGCTCTCTGTGTCCTTTTGTTGTTTGCTCTTCTGTGACCGCTTCTATCCTTATCAATGGCACCAGGAATCTGCATTTCTTTCTGCTGCTTCATCTTGTGTCAGCTCTCCGTGTGTGTGTCGCCATTCTTGGGCAGGTTGCACTTTCTTTTGCGCTGGGCGGCTTTCCTTACGGGGTGCACTCCTTGTGCTTGGGACTCCCCTATGTGGGGACACCCCTTCATGACTCCTTGCATGCATCAGCACTGTGTGTGGGCCAGCTCCACATGGGTCAAGGAGGCCCAGGGTTTGAAGCGCGGACTTCGCATGTGGTAGGTGGATGCCCTATCCATTGGGCCAAGTCTGCTTCCCTAGACTTTTAAATAAGTTAATTAAACCAGGGAAGAATGGCATCTTCAGATCAAAAACATGAGCAGCCAACTACACCATTAATAGTGCAATATCAATATCAGTTAAGATCCACCAAGCCCATTTCTCTTCTTTACTTCTGCTCCTTGACTCCTGTATAAAAGCAGACTTAAATGCTGTGGCAGTTTAACATTATTTATGAATTCCAAAAATAGATATTGGATTATGTTTGTAAACTGATCTCTTCCTCTGGGCATATTAGATTATACTGGATTCAGAGGTTTCACTTTTACCTGA
This sequence comes from Dasypus novemcinctus, assembly GCF_030445035.2. Classification (NCBI taxonomy): domain Eukaryota; kingdom Metazoa; phylum Chordata; class Mammalia; order Cingulata; family Dasypodidae; genus Dasypus; species Dasypus novemcinctus. Next base: position 59,963,265 of record NC_080676.1, read on the forward strand.
TTAAATAATGATTAAGCTTTGATTGGGCCATATCAGTAAGGGTGTTGAGTCCCTGCCCCCTTGGTGTGTGGGGACTCACAGAGAAACCACACTGCAGAGAAGGGAGGTTGGAGTTTCAAAGCTGAAGCTCTGGGAAGTAAGCACACAGGAAAAGAACAGAGAGGAACAGAGACGCCTGCATAGACATGGCACAGGCCCTGGAAAGAGAGAGAGCCTGGAAGTCTACAGTTGACCTTTTGGAAAGAACAGAGCAGCCAAGCCTGGAGAGGAAAGAGCCCCAGGAGAGAGACAAGACTTATCCCAGCTTACAGCTGGTATCAGAAGAAGCTTGGACCACAGAGCCTTGAGAGGAAGAGGAAGGCTGAATCCTTGCCGATGTCAGCAGCCATCTTGCTCCAACATATGGCAACAGACTTTGGTAATGGAGGTATCTTATGCTTGAGGGCTTGGTAACTGTAAGCTGCTACCCCAAATAAATACCCTTTATAAAAGCCAACAGATTGCTGGTATTTTGCATCAACACCCCTTTGGCTGACTATAGATCCACAATTTCTTTGTAAAATTATTCTAAAAATACCTTTGGCTTCATTATAGAGTACCAAATAGAAAGGGTATGTTTAAAATGGTGAAGTCTTTGTGTTTCTAGACCTGCTTTCCAGCCAGAATTCTATCATACAAAAATCTATGCTCTGTTAAAAATACAAGTTAGAAGAACCTTGTCATACCTTCCTGGGAACTATGTTTAAAATCTACTAGGTGTCTTCATTCCCTGTGATCTGTAAAAGAAGGTATCACTGTCTATCAGGCAAAGCTGACATTAGGTAAGAGCTGGCAGTTTGGTATGACGTGGACTTGGCCTCCAGACACTATGGGCATCATCCTCGAAGGAGCAAGGAAGCAGGCCTTCAAGGCTCCTCTCCAAGCCCCCCAGTCCCACGATTAGAGCAAGGCGTGCCTGGGCAAGGGGCAGAAAAGGGACTCCGAGAATCTGGGGAAGCATCCTCTTTGGTTCACAAAGCGGTGAACCACATGTCTGGAAGAGAGGTTTGGTCTTTTCTATTCTTGGCAGGTGGGTTCAAGAATCTGGGCAGAGTAGGCACTTGGGTGATTAAGGTGCCACGGTCCATGTACTGACCCGTCATACGAGGATCCCAGCAGCTGATTCATGCCTTCCAGGAACCTTCTCAGTCCCAGACCTCAGTGGTCCACAGAGTTCAGGGCTATATTTAGTCCAAAGACAGAGGGAACGGGTGACGTTCAGCTTCGAGGTTCTCTGATCACCTCCTTGTGCTCTTGCCACCCTGTCCCCATCCCCACCCCCCTGTTCCTTCTCCTTTATCCTGCTTCAAAACTTCTTTTGCTTTCTCTCTCTTCTCATTTCTTCTACCTCCTTCTTTCTCTAGTCCTCTCCCTTCCAATTTGCTTTTTCTTCCTTGAAATGTAGCAGAAGAAAAATGCAACTGCGAGACAAAGATATGTACCGTGTTCCAGAGTCCACTCCCTTCTACAAGGTACACCTATAAAATGCACTTACTTAGGGCAAGGGTGATACGGGGCTACAAGTGCAAAGAGAAAGGCAGAGAAGAAAAATGTACTATACACCAGAGGAGAAACAAAGCTTAGCTACATATTTCAAGTATCAATTAATTAATCATTATACAATAATACTATAGTTTAATTTGCTTATAAGTGCATAAATAATAAAAGAAAACAAATATATGACAGATTTAGTTTTGTAAGAAGAGACCAGGAAAGTGTGTATTTTGGTCAAGTCTCCTGTACTCTTACCCCACAGTATTCTGTGCTGTGAGTCCACGTTCTCAATGAAGGCCTTGAAGCACTGCAGGACCCTGAGTTATCAGAGATTCGATTATGTCCACGCCACTGTACTTACAAAGAGAGTAAAATGAACAAGTGCACTTCTGCAATAGTCAGGATTGAAACCAAGGGGTTTCTGGACATTTAACCAGGATATTTAATCACTACCACAGTCTAGTCTCTGAACAATCCTCTTAATCAGGGAATTACTGTGTCACTTAAAGAAATAAAGGAATAAGAATTTTAAAACTTAAATTTCTAAGAAAAGAAAATACTTAGAATCAGTGCTTGGAGAAGAGCAAAGAAGAGAGAGAGAGTAAAAGAAGGCTGTAAAAGGGAACGGCAATGGGGTGGACAGAAGATGGAGAGAGGGCAACAGCAGCACGCCTTACTGAGCGGCAGCTATGTGCGGGTGCTAGGCCCTACACCAAGCATCTTGGGGAGCACCCAACTCAGCCCCCACAAATACCATGTCCCTAGGCATTATAAACTTCACTTATAAGTATAAGCTTTACAGATGAGGAAACAAGTTGAGAGAGGTTAAGCAGTGGTTCTGAGAAAGTTAGACCAAGCTACAGTAAATACTTTCCTGATGCATGCCTTGAAGTGCTGGATGAAATATAATCCAATCATTCATATTCCTATTTCCTCCCTGACGCCATTTCTCTCCTCTCCTCTCTGGCGATTTTGCAAGAAAGAAAGGGGAATCACCCAGAGGTCCAGAATGATTAGCATGCAAGCTGATGCTGGGGCAGCTCGAGGATCCTGGCCTGCCAAGGGCTCAGGGCTGGCTCAGCTTTCAATGTCCACTCAAGCCTAGGAGATGCAGCCGGCACCAAAGTGGCAGGTTGCAAATGAGGCATCAATATAAAATTAGGACGATAGAAAAGTTCCACAGAGGATGACAAGGAACCTTGGCTCTGCTCAGGTTCTAGATGAAATAAAGTCTCTCCTGAAAAATAAAAACCTCAGGCCTGTGTCTCATGAGCGTTTGGTCTTTGAATTTATGCTACCCATTTCAAAACAGAAAAACTAACAAAAATTGGTTCTAGACCATTGATATCCATGAAGTATCTGGCAAAAAAAAGCCATAAAAATTCTCTGGAGGTCATTTCAACAACCCCTACCTCACAGAATTATCACAGAAAACATGAGCACCACTTGACAAGAGTTCACAAGAGTCAAAAATTGTAGAACATGGCAGAAAACAAAAAAACAGTAATAAAAGCTACCATATATAGAACACTCGCTAAATATTACACAATATTAATTCTAGTTAGCATGTCACAACAAATACTTTTAAGTAGTTATTGATATTATGTCAATTTTACAGATGAGGAAAATAAGGCAGGGAGGGATGTTAAGTAATTTGCCAAAGGCCATAGTGTGTGGTAAAAGACCCCAAGGTGGACCCCATTGATTCTTACTTTCTGGTTTCATGTCCTTGTGGCATCTAGATCCTTATTAAATCAGGGCTGACCAGCGTGACCAAAAGAATGCTGAAGATGTGACAATGTACGACTTCTGAATGCGAAACTGCAAAAGGCCTTACACGCTCCACCCTGGTCTCCTGGACAAGCTAGCATGGGAGTAATCCACTTAGAAGTGGCTCCTCCAGCATTAGTCAATGGTTCAGATGACTGGAGGCCCAGACAAACTCACGAGAGACACCAACCAGAAGAGCCCAGGCGAGCTATTCCCTGATTCCTGGCCTACAGAACCCACATGATAAAAAATTATTATTGTTGTTTCATGTCACTAAGTTTCAGGGCAATTTCTCACACGGCTATAGGTCATGAATATAGAAGTGGGGTGCTACTGTAACAAAAACCTAAAAATGTGTGAGTGCTTTGGGGACGGAACTGTGGAAAGAAACTGTAAGAACCTTGAGGATAGGGTTAAGGGAACTCAGAGAAGTTAACAGAAGCCTGATGGCCCTTGAAGAAGGCTTAAAGCAGGGACTGGAAAATTACAACCCACATGGTCTGCTCTTGGACATCCTGTGAACTAAGAATAGATTTTACATTTTTGAAGGGTTGTAAGACAAAGAGACAACAACAGCAAAAAAAAAGAAATGCCATTTTGACCAGAAAATCCTAAAATATTTACTTGCCTGGGCCATTAAAAAATAAAAAGTTCGCCAATTTCTGGCTTAAAGGAATGTGAGGAAAATGTTATTGAAAACTGGAGTGAAGGGGGCCCTTGTTATGTACTGACAGGAAGTTCAGCAACACTGCCACCTGTAGTAATGTAGAAAGTATGAATTATCCATAATGAACTAAGTCATCTAGTCAAGAATCTTCTTGTTGCTTAGAGTAAAATGTAAGAGGAGAGATAAGAGCTAAAGAAAGAACTGTTAAACATAAAAGACTTGAGACTTGCTTGGACTGAAAATTCCCAGCCTTTCCAGATGGTAATAATTAAGGATGGCTGTGGGTAGTTAAGGATCAGCTTTCAGGCAAAGATCATATCTGGGGCACTGTCAAGAAAACATGGTCTAAAGATGAAGCCAATGGTGTGACTGCAAAATTCTTTGCTAACATCTCAGAAAGATCTAGGGACTTCTAAGAAGCTTAAAGGCCATTGTATGTCTGTAGTCTCAACAGAAGCCCAAGAAACAAGGGCTTACTGTAAAGAGATTTTGCGTATGGCTTTTGTCTAATGGAGTGAACTCAGTAAAATACACCAGGCCCACAAAATTTTAACAGAAGTTGGAACAGCCTGAAAGGATCAAGAAACATGCATAAATGAAGAGGCTATCAAACCTGAAAACTTCCACAGGCAGGAAGCAGCTGAGAAGACTACTCTGCAGCAATCTTTTTTGGAAAAGAAAGGATAATTCAAAGGATACAATCAAGATCTTAGATTGCTAAGCCAAGAGTCATAGAGAATAATTCCAAGGAAGCCGTAAGACTTAATCCTACTCAAGGAATTGCCAAAATGTACCTTGCTGGATCTCAGAACTACTATAGCCCAGTGATCACTGCATGTCTCCAGTGCACCCCCCTCACTGTTTTGAACATTAGGGTCTACAGCAGCCATCCCATCCCTGTCTCACCACTATATATGCTCAGTAGGTGAGAAGCAGTTAACTTATCTGTTTAGCTCAAAGTAATCAGATAAAGAAGGTACTTGAGAACTATAATCAAGCAACTAAACCTGAGGGAGTCATATACACTTGAACCTGGTTTAAAAAGACAAGATCCTGCACATAGGGTGATGCTATGAGATGAGATTTTGGAAGCCTTGGTAGGGGATAGGTATATTATGCAAGTGGAAGGGACCTACTTTCAGTAACATAATTCCATTCTCCCTTCCTTTTTCTGGCTGTTCATATTTTGGTCTACCGCCAAAGTAAGAGTATTAAATGTGAGTTTCAGGAAATCCAATACCCATATTTTTACCTTTCTTCCCAATCCAGCCTCTATTTAAAGATTTCAAGTAATTTTGAGCAAAATTAAAGGAAGCTGAGAGTAGCATCCAATACTGCAAAACAAACAGCCCAGAACCCAGAATGAAAGAGAATAATCAAGCTTTCATTACTAAAATACATAGACCCAAAGAGAAGCTCATTTAGCTAAGTCACTAAGCTAATATCACATACAACAGATTTATAAGATCTCTGCCTCAGAAATGCTCAAAACAAGGCCTTATACATTCTCCTCCTCTTTTTCTCCCTTTGGTTTTAGTTTTGTTTTTCTGAGTGACAAAAAGAATTGAAATTTTTACTTAATTTGTGTATTTATAAACTTTTCTAACGTAATTTTAGATCAAAAATCTACAAAAATAGTATACAGAATTTCCATATACCCTTCATTCTTCTTCTCCAAATATTAACATCTAACATTAACCATAGTACAATTAACAATGATATAATACTATTAAAGAATCTGCAGACTTATTCAAATTTTCCCAATTATCCTACAAAAGTCCTATTTATGGTCCAGGATCCAACTCAAGATCCCACATTCCATTTAGCTAACACAGTCCCCTTTCTCTTCCAATCTAGGATATTTCCTCAGTCTTTGTCTTTCATGACCATGACATTATTGAAGAGTACTGGTCAGTTATTTTGTAGAATGTCCTTCAATTTGAGTTTGCGTGATGTTTTCTTATGATTCGATAAAGGTTATACATTTTTGGCAAAACACCACAGTAGGGATGTACTCTTTTCAGTGCATGACATCAGGAGGTGCATGCTGTGGGTATATCTCATTAGTGGTGATGTTAACTTTGAACACTTGGTTAAGGTAGTGAATGTCCAGGTTTCTCCATTGTAAAGTGACAATTTTTCTCTTTATAATTAGTAAGGAGCCTGTGAAGAGGTATTTTGAGACTATGCAAATATGTTGTTCTCATCATATTTTCACCCACTAATTTTAGCATGCATAGGTGGATCTTGTCTGCAACAATCATTACAACAGTGTTTGCCACGCAGTGACTTTCTATTTCCATTTTTGCTTCTATATTTATTCACTGGAATTCTACGTCAGCAAAAGCTGCCCCTTCTTCCTCATTACTTACTTATATAAACATGGACTCACAGATACTTATTTTATTCTATGGGTTGTAATCCATTACTATCACTATTTATTTTGTTCCTCAGATTGTCCCAGATTTAGCTCCTTTGTCTTTTCCAACAGCCCCATCCTTTTCTGAAGACTTCCTTATTTTTGGAACCATAAGATATTATCAGCTTATCTTGTTCTTTCCCTGCCCCAGTCCTAGAATCAATCATTTCTCCAAGGAACCAAAGTTCCTTTTATAAAGAACTTATGACATAGTGGACGAAGGGTATGGGGAAAGGCAGAAAGAGATGAGAGGTGGAGGCGTCTTTGGGACATGGAGCTGCCCTGGATGGTACTTCAGAGGCAATCACCGGACATTGTAAATCCTCACAGGGCCCACTGGATGGAATGGAGGAGAGTATGGGCTATGATGTGAACCAATGTATATGAGGTGCAGAGGTGCCCAAAGATGTACTTACCAAATCCAATGGATGTGTCATGATGATGGGAACGAGTGTTGTTGGGGGGGGAGAGGGGGGGGTGGGGGGATGGGGTTGAATGGGACCTCACATATATATTTTTAATGTAATATTATTACAAAGTCAATAAAAAATAAAAAAATTAAAAAAAAGAGAAACGTTAAACAAAAAAAAAAATAAAATAAAATAAAGAACTTATATGCATTCTTAGCCGTATTCTCAAAATACTCCTGTGAAATGGAAGTTTAGCTTGCTAAAGATTCATTCAAATCACTCACAAAGATCATACAGAATAGTGAAGACTATGATGCACTACAATACTTAACAACATTCAAAAAATAATTTAAAAAATAAAAACATCCTCGCAAGCCCATTAATTTATGTGGAATCTATTTCAAGGAAGCTGAAATTAGTTTCTGAATAATGAAGCTGATTATACAAAACTAACTAAGATCACAGAAACCAGCTGTGACCAGTAAGTGAAAAACTTCATATACCTCATTTCTTCTCAGGGAACATGGTTCAACATTTTCAGCAGTTTCTCACCTAATAGCCCATTAAAACCACTAAACAAGTAATTTTTACCGTTCTTTTAAGACTTGATTCATAATTTTTCTTATTGTTCTTTCCCTCTTGGTGTTTAGCAGTAATACATAGTACATACTCTTTTCACAACACATCAGTGGGACACTAAAAAAAGATCTATGTTCTCATTCTTGTTCTTTGATAAAAGAAATAGATGGATTAATTTCTTTCCCAGAAAGCATAACAAGATAGGAGTCAGTTCCAGGCCTCAGGCCTTTGCCATCCTGTCTTCTTTCTTACAAGAATGCCCATTACTTCATTAATAAGATTCAGGTAATGTTATTTCAATTTTTAGCATAGTGTAATTACAGAGTAGATACATTTCTTTGAAGATGTTTCTTTCAACAAGGGAAAGAGAAAACTAAACTAAAAAACATTAAAATAAATATAGAAAATAAACTAAATATGAATAAACTGTTACGCTCTGGTATGCTCATTATTAAACTATTTTCTTAAGATCAGTTGTACAATTTCGATTCTTCAAAAAGACCCTCTGAGTATGTGTGTGTGGGGCCAGGGGTGGGGTAGGGGTGGAGATGAGCCTTTTGCTTTTACAGTTAGTTTTATGGCTATTAAATGGGTATCCCCCTTGACATATGAAGTACCCTGCTCTAAGGAAATGCAAAGCAATTTTAATATCAGCCTAAGCATAATATAATTAGAAAGGTAAATCTACAAAAATAAAATCGAATGGCCTAAGGAAAACTGCATCCGCAGTTCAGATCTTTGGATTTTATGGAGTGAATCACATTTACGTTTATTTTTTTCCCAAGGGCGTTCATTATTTTGAAAGTAATGCTAATATCCTTATATTCAGCTATTTTTACAATATGCATTACACACTAAGTTGAGTAGTGTATCACAAATTAAATTAAAAAAACATTTATTATAACCAACATTTTTTGTGACCTCCACCACACTTCAGTATTTTTGTACTTTAACCTATGAGAACACTGAAATTCACATTTTGCCCAACATATAGGGTTGTAGCCAGAAATTCATGCAAGATTCTAGTTACTTTATCTTGAAATTGTTTAACTTCTTTAGTGCAGTAAAGCAATACCCTAGTGAGACAGACCCGTTTACTCAGTTATAAATATTTATTAAATATCTACTACGTTTATACCATTAAATCAGATGCTCAACAGCAATGAAAAGAAACACAATAACTAGTCATGCTTCAAGAAGTTTTCAGTCAAACTGGGGACAGATTAAAAATAAAGCAGGGAGAAGCAAATGTGGCTCAACAGGTTGGGCCCGCCTACCACACAGGAGGTCCCAGATTCAGGTCCCACTGCCTCCTAAAAAAAGATGAGCAGGTGCCACCCCCGCCCCAAGGAGCTAGATGCCACCTCCGCCACACTGAGCAGATGCCTCAAGCTCCTGCAGGGAACGGATGTGGCTCAGTCTGTTAGGTACTCGCCTCTCGTGTGGGAGGTCCCAGGTTTGGTGCCTCCTAGAGAAGGTGAGCAAACAATGAGCAGAAGGACGGGAGAACCATCTGGGGGAGGGGAGATAAATAAAGATAAAGTAAATAAACAAACATAAAAAAAAAAATGGGGAAGCGGACTTGGCCCAGTGGTTAGGGCGTCCGCCTACCACATGGGAGGTCCGCAGTTCAAACCCAGGCCTCCTTGACCCGTGTGGAGCTGGCCCATGCGCAGTGCTGATGTGCGCAAGGAGTGCCACGCCATGCAGGGATGTCCCCCGCGTAGGGGAGTCCCACACGCAAGGAATGCACCCGTAAGGAGAGCCGCCCAGCGCAAAAGAAAGTGCAGCCTGCCCAGGAATGGTGCTGCACACACGGAGAGCTGACACAACAAGATGACGCAACAAGAAGAAACACGGATTCCTGTGCTGCTGACAACAACAGAAGCAGACGAAGAAGACACAGCAAACAGACACAGACAATAGACAACTGGGGCAGGGTGGGTGCGGGGGAAGGGGAGAGAAATAAATAAATAAATAACAAATCTTTAAAAAAAAATGTAGAGGAGCAGATGTGGCTCAAGTGGTTGAGCACTGGCTTCTCACATACGAGGTCCTGGGTTCAATCTCTGGCACCTCAAAAAATAAATAAATAAAGTAAAACAGTTTCAGAGACAGAATGTGTCAATTTGGCAAAAGAAGATAAAGTTTGTAAAAAGGTGGGAGGCCAGCTGGGGCTGATGGGGTTTGGAATATAAAGCGAAGGATCAAGTTTTGGTGAGCAATGGTGAACCACTGAAGGGTGATAAGAAGAGAAGTAATGATAAAAGAAGGCTTTTAGAGAGTTTAGTCTGAGGAAGACATGCAGAGGGGCTTAAGAGGAGGCTGTTACGAATCACCAAGCGTGATATTCAGGGCTGGGTAGAGAAAGGACACAGGAAACCTCTCCTGTAAGGGTGGCAGATGCTAGGAGTTAAGGGCAAGGACTGTGGAGTCAAACACATCTGGATTTGAATCCCAACTCTGTTACCTAGTAGCTGTTTGGCTTTTTTCAAATAGCTAATATTCCCGTAATTTCCATTTCCTCAGTGTAAAAAGTAGTTATTGGTATCAACTACATAGGGTGGTTACAAGGATTAAACATGAAAATGCATGAACTTGATGTCTGACACATCCTAAACATACTATTATTGTTGTTGTTTATACTGAAGGTAGAGGCTGCTTGGAAGTCTGAAGCCACTCTAGAGGTTTCACGGTTCACCGTTTGGCCAGCCCTGTTGAGCCCGTGATCTCCTGTTCCTGAGTTTCTGGCATGTACCTAAAGAGCCCAGTTTCTTGATTCAGCCTACTACAGACCTTAGTTCTCTGGTCCTTTTCTTTGTCACCTATCCTGTCCCCCAAAACCCTACAATCTGCTTTCACATGTGCTTTCATTCAGTTTTTCAAACTAATATTTACTGAACTTCAATGATGTGCCTGGCCCTGAGCTGAGGACATGCAGTTAAAATTGCAAGCAAGAGTTCAGAGAAGATGGTGCCAGAGTAGGCAGGCAGGGAACTCTCTCAAAAAAACAACAGAGAAAGGGCCAAAAGCTGTCCAAAGGGCCTGCTTTGGGGATCAGCAGACCAGGACAGGGCTACACAACTCCTAGGAGGGTGATGGAGAGAGAGACTTAAAACCAGAAACAACAAGCTGAGTCACCTAATCCCCATGGCAGCCAGGAAGGGCTCCCTGACACCACTCACAAGGTAGTAAGCCAGGGTAAAATCCCTGGCTCACTGCAGCCGACCAAGAGGGGAACAGACTTCTTCCTCCCTGTCAGCTGTTAGGAGGAAAAAGGGAAGGGAATTCAGGGGGTTTCTCTTCAGTGAATTTGGCCAACAGAGCCCACTTTGAATCTCTGCTCTGGCCAGACCAAAACACAAGAAAGCAGATATTGAAAGAAACAACTTCATGGAAAGGTGTTCTGATGCATGCCATCTGCTGGTCAGTTCGGAAATTCCATGAAAAAAATTGGTTATAGATCTCTCTTTACCCAAACTCCTGGGAGAATATCTACATTCCATTAGTGTTTCCCTGGCCCAATTTTGATAAGTTAAGTCAGGCAATTTTATTTTTTCTTCCCCTCCCCCTCCCTCACCCTGCTGTTTTTTGCTGTGTCCTTGTGCTGGGTGATCTTCTGTATCTATTTCTCTTTTTGTCTTCTCTTCTCATCTTTCTCCTCTAGGATTCACCGGGATTCAATCCTGGGGACCTCTGATATAATTCCCTGTCAATTGTGCCACCTCAGTTCCTGGTCTGTGCTGTGCTTCACCTTGACTCTCCCCTTCATCTCTCTTTTGCTGTGTCATCATCTTGCTGTGTGACTCACTTGTGTGGACACTGGCTCACTGCACAGGCACTCAACTCGCCATGCAGGCACGGCTCACTGCGTGGACACTGGCTTACCACATGGGCACTTGGCTTACCATGTGGGCAGTCATGTGGGCACTAGCTCACCATGTGGGCACTTGGCTCACTGTGTGGGCCCTTGGCTCACCACATGGGCACTTGGCTTGCCACACAGGTTCTGGCTCGCCATGCAGGCACATTTTCTCTTCTTTTTTACCAGGAGGCCCCAGGGATAAAACCTGGGTCCTCCCATATGGTAAGCAGAGGCCTCATCACTTGAGCCACATTTGCTTCCCACTGGGTAATTTTAAAGACGTAGGATAACTTGAACTAAATATCAAAGAACTACTTTTGAAAAAAAAACAATAGGTAAGAGAGAGAAATTGGCCATTAGGATAAATTCACCAACATATTCAAATGCTTAGACATGAGCAAAAAATTACAAGCCATTCTAGGAAACAGAAAGAGATGGCCCAGCCAAATGAATAAACCAATAACCTGAAAAGATACACGATTTAAGACAATTAATCAATGATAATCACACAACTCTCCTAAATCAATTCAAAGGATTAAAGGAAAACATGACTAAAGAGATAAGGGATATTAAAAAGACACTGGGTGAACATAAAGTACAACTTGAAAACCTGCAAAAGAAGGAATAAAGCTTATGGGAATGAAAGACATGATGACTGAGATTAAAAATATATTAGAGGCACATAAGAGCAGATTGGAATTGCTTAAAGACAGAAAAAGTGATTTCAAAGACAGAACATCTGAACTAGAAAAGACAAGAGAACAGAAAGAGAAGAAAACGGAAAAAAAATGCAACAAGTTCTCAGGGAATTGAATAACAACATGAAAAATACAAACATATGCACTCTCAGTATCCCAGAAGAAGATGGAAAAGGGGCAGAAAGAATAATTGAGGAAATAATGACCAAAAATTTCCAATCCTTATGAAAGACATAAATATCAATATCCAAGAAGGACAACATATTCCAAACAGAATAAATCTAAACAGATCTACCCTAAGACACCTACTAGTCAGAATGACAAATATCAGATATAAAGAGAAAATTCTGAAAGCAGCAAAGGGAAGTATCACATACAAGAGAATGTTGATAAGATTAAGTGCCAACCTCTCATCAGAAATCATGGAGGTGAGAAGAAAGTGGTATTACGTTGGTTTAAGGTACTGAAAGAGAAAAACTGTGATCCAAGAATTCTGTTTCCAACAAAACTGTCCTTCAAAAATAAGAGTGAATACAAAGTCTTCACAGACAAACAAAACCTGACAGAATGTTACCAAAAGACCAGAATTACAAAAGGTACTAAAGGGAGTGCCACAGCCCGAAAGGAAAAAAACAAGGGAGAGAGACTTGGAGAAGAGTGTAGAAATGAAGATTAGGAAAGGTAAAATAAAGGGTAGTAAGAGAGACAACAGTCTGATAATGGAAAGCTAAAGGATAAAATGGATGAAATAATGCCTTTACAGGAATAATACTGAAAGTTAATGGCTTAAACTCCTCAACCAAAATATACAGACTGATAGAATGGATTTAAAAATCGAGCCACCTGCATGCTGTCTACAAGAGACCTACCTCAGACATAAGGATACAACAAGGTTAAAAGTGAAATGTTAGAAAAAGATACACCATGCAAATAGTAACAAAAATAGAGCTGAAGTAGTGATACTACTATCAGACAAAATAGATTTTAAAGCAAAAGTGTTATAAGGGATGAAGAAGATTATTATATATTAAAAAAAGGGGCAATTCAACAAGAAGAAATAACTATATTAAATATTTAAGCACCTAACCTGAGTACCCCAAGATATATGAGGCACACACTGGAAAAATTGAAGGGAGAAATAGATTTATCTACAATAATAGTTGGAGACTTCACTACATCATTCTCAGTGTTGGATACAACAATGGACAGAAGATAAAGAAACAGGTTGTTTGGACAATATTATCATATTACATTATATCATATTATCATGAAGTAGACCTAACCGACATCTATAGAACATTGCATCCCAAAAGAGAAGGATATACATTAGTTTAAACATTCATGGCTCCTTCTCCAGGATAGAGCATATGTTGGGTCACAAGACAAGACCCAGTAAATTTTAAAAGATTGAAATTACACATAAAAAATTTTCTGATAATGGAATCAAGCTGGAAATCAAAAAAAAAAGGAAAAATTCAAAACATATGGAGATGAAACAACACACTCTTAAAAAATCAGTCGGCCAAAGAAGAAATTACAAGAGAATTCAGCAAATATCTTGATCGAAGGAAAATCAGAACACAACATACCAAAACTTATGGGACACCACAAAGCCAGTACTGACAGGGAAATTTATAGCCCTCAATGCGTACATTAAAAAAGAAGAACGAGCTAAAATTGAGATCTGCCTGCACACCTGGAGGAATCAGAAAAAGAATAGCAAACTAATCCCAAACCAAGATGAAGGAAAGAAATAGTAAAGATCAGAGCAGAAATAAATGAAATTGAGAACAACAACAACAACAAAAACTTGAGAGAATCAATAAAACCAAAAGTTAATATTTTAAGATCAACAAAACTGACAAATCCTTAACTAGACCTGCAAAGAAAAAAAAGAAGATGCAAATAAATAAAATCAGAAATGAGAAGGGTGACATTACCACTGACCCTGCAGAAATAAGAGATCATAAGAGGACACTATGAACTGCTGCATGCCAAAAAAATAGATAATGTAGATGAGATGGACAAACCCCCCTAGAAACACATAAACCACCTACATTGAACTAGAAAAAATAAAAGACCTCAACAAACTAATCACAAGTGAAGAGATTAAAACAGTCATCAAAAAACCTCCCAAAGATGAAAAGCCCAGGACTAGATGGCTTCACAGACGAATTCTACCAATTATTCAAACAACTTAATACCAATCTTGCTCAAGCTCTTCCAAAATTTTAACAGGAAAGAACACTACCAAACTCATTTCTATGAAGCTAACATCACCCTAATACCCAAACCAGATAAAGATAATATGAAAAAAAGAAAATTACTGACGAATATCTCTAATGAATATAGATGCAAAAATCCTCAACAAAGTACTTGCAAATCAAACCCAAAAGCACATTAAAAGAATTATACACCATGATCAAGTGGGTTTTATCCCAGGTATGCAAGGATAGTTCAACACAAGAAAATCAATTAACTTAGGGGAGCTGTTTTGGCTCATGGCTGAGTACCAGCTTCCCACATTCAAGGTCCCTGGTTCAATCCCCAGCCCTGGTTCTTCAAAAAGAGAGATAGAGAGAGGGAAAATTAATGTAACAAACCTCATTGATAAACTGAAGAAGAAAAATCACATGATTCTCTCTCAATTAGATGCAGAGAAGGCATTTAACAATATCCAGGATCCTTTCTTGGTAAAAACACTCCGAAAGATAGGAATAGAAGGAATCTTTCTCTAAGTGCCTATATGAAAAACCTGCAGCTAGCATGGTACTCAACGGTGAAAGACTGAAATCTTTTCTTCTGAGATAGGGAATGAGACAAGGATGCCCACTGTCACCACTCTTTTTCAATATTGTGCTAGAAGTTCTAGCTAGAGCAATGAGGCTAGATTAAAAAATAAAAGCCATCCAAATAGGAAGAAGTAAAACTTGCACTACTCACTGATATGCTCCTTTACAGAAAATCCTGGAAAATCCACAACCAAGCTACTAGACTAAAAGAGGAGTTCAGCAAAGTGGCAGGAGACCTGAGTAATACACAAAAATCAATAGCGTTTCTATACACTACTGATGTACAATCTGAGAAGGAAATCAGAAAAAAAAATTCCATTTATAATAACAACTAAAAGAATCAAATATTTAGGAATAAAGTTAACTAAGGACATAAAGGACCAGTATTCAGAAAGGACAGTATTCTGAATACTGTTCTTATATGTTCTTTAAGGTTCTTATAGCAAAACATTGCTATAAGAAATCAAACACAATAAATGGAAGGACATTCTGTGATCATGGACTGGAAGACCAAATACATTTAAGATGTCAATTCTACCCAAACTGATTTACAGACTCAATGCAATCCCAATAAAAATACCAACAGCCTTTTTTGCAGAAATGGAAAAGACAATTATCAAATTTATTTAGAAGGGTAAGGGGCCCTGAATAGCAAAAAATGTCTTAAAAAAAGAAGAACCAAGTTGGAGGACCCCTCACTTTATGACTTTAAAGCTTATTACTTAGCCACTGTGGTAAAAACAAGCAAACAAACAAACAAAAAAAGCAACCCCAAAAAAACAGCACAGTACTGACATAAAGACAGATTGACTAATAATGGAATTAATCGAGAACTCAGAAATAGACCCTCACATCTACAGTCAAGTGATTTTTGAAAAGGCTCTTAAGCCTTCCCAGCTGTGCCAAACTCTACTCAACAAATGGTGCTGGGAGAACTGAATAGCCACATCCAAAATAAAGAGGACCCCTTCTCACACCTTATACAAAAATTAACTCAAAATGAATCAAGGACCTAAATATAAAAGCAACAAACATAAAACTTCTAGAAGTAAATGTAGGGTAACATATTCAAGATCTTGTGGTAGAAGGTAGTTTCTTAATAAACCTTACACCCAAAGCATGAGCAACAAACGAAAAAATAGATAAATGAGACCACCTCAAAATTAAACACTTTTATGTGTCACAGGACTTTGTCAAAAGGGTGAAATAGCAGCCAACTCAATGGGAGAAAATATTTGGAAATCTCATATCCATTAAGGGTTTAATATCCACGATATATAAAGAGATGCTACAAAACTCAATTCTAAAAAGACTAACAACCCAATTAAAATGGGCAAAAGATCTGAAATGACAATTGTCCAAAGAAGAAAAACAAATGGCAAAAAAAAAAAACACACAAAAAAACATGAAAAAATGTTCAACATCACTAGTGATTAGGGAAATGCAAATCAAAACTACCAGACATAGGGAAGTGGACTTGGCGCAGTGGTTAGGGCATCCGTCTACCACATGGGAGGTCCGCGGTTCAAACCCCAGGCCTCCTTGACCTGTGTGGAGCTGGCCCATGCGCAGTGCTGATGCGCACAAGGAGTGTCGTGCCACGCAGGGATGTCCCCCACATAGGGGAGCCCCACGTGCAAGGAGTGCGCCCCATAAGGAGAGTCACCCAGCACGAAAGAAAGTGCAGCCTGCCTAAGAATGGTGCCGCCCACACGGAGAGCTGACACAACAAGATGACGCAACAAAAAGAAACACATATTCCCGTGCTGCTGACAACGACAGTAGCGGACAAAGAAGACAACGCAGTAAACAGACACAGAGAACAGACAACTGGGGCAGAGGGGTGGGGGGGAAGAGGAGAGAAATAAATAAAAATAAATAAATCTTTAAAAAAAATAAAAGAAAAAAAAAAACTACCAGACATCATTTCACACCTATTAGAATGACTGCTCTTAAAAAGTAAAAAAACCACTAGTGTTGGAGAGGATATGGAGAAATAAGAACGCTTATTTACTGTTGGTGGGAATGTAGAATGGTACAGCCACCATGGAGGACTATTTGGCAGCTTCTAAGGAAGTTGAATATAGACTTGCCATGTGACCTAGCAATATCATTTCTAGGTATATACCCAGAACTGAAAGCAGTGACATGAACAGACACCTGCACACCGATATTCATAGCAGCATTATTCACAATTTTGAAAAGATGGAAACAACCCAGTTGTCCATCAGGATGACTGGATAAACAAACAGCGGTGTATTCACACGACGGAATATTATGCAGCTATAAGGAGAAATGAAGTTGTGAAGCATATGACAACATGGATGAACCTGTCAGACATTATGTTGAGTGAAGCAAGCCTGACACAAAAGGACAAATACTTTATGATTGTGCTATTACATACTAAATATATTGTGTAAACTCATGGAGTTAATAACTAGAACAAAGGTCACCAGAAAATAGAACGAGGTTAGAGAATGGAAAGCTGAGTGGTAATCACTGCAGAATGATAAAAACACTGTTTGTTAATTTTGAGAAATGAATAGAAAAGGTGAGAGCATATCACAGTGTCTGTAACTAGCAGAGCTATTATATGGGTATGACAATGGTTGAAAGGGTAAGTCTAAGGTCATGTATATTACTAAAAGGAAAGCTAAAATAGGTAACATGTAAAATACATAATATAGGGTATATTGCATATTTAAGACTGTTTTACAAATATAAATACACATATACTAGAGAAGGAAACAGAATAGCAACGATGTAAGACAGGGGAAGAAGCATAGACTGAGAGGTGATGAGGCTTTTTTTTTTTGGTTTGTTTTTTATTATTATTGGAGTAATGAAAATGCTCTAAAAATGACTGATATGGGAAGCGGATTTGGCCCAACAGATAGGGTATCCGCCTACCACATGGAGGTCTGTGGTTCAAACCCAGGGCCTGCTGACCCATGTGGTGAGCTGGCCCATGCTCAGTGCTGATGCGCACAAGGAGTGCCGTGCCACACCGGGGTGTCCCCTGCATAGGGGAGCCCCCCACACAAAGAATGTGTCCCGTGCAAAAAAGTACAGCCTGCCCAGGAGTGGCGCCATACACAGGGAGAGCTGACGCAGCAAGATGACGCAACAAAAAGAGACACAGGTACAGATTCCCAGTGCTGCTAATAAGAATACAAGCGGACAAGTAGAACACACAGCGAATGGACACAGAGAGCAGACAACTGGAGAGGTGGAAGGGGAGAAAAATAAATTAAAAAATAAAATGAAATAAAATAAAATAAAATAAAAATGACTGATGTAATGAATGCATATACATGTGATTATACTGAATACCACTGATTGTACACTTTAGATGGATTTATGCTTTATTAATATGTATCAATAAAACTGATTTGTTTAAAAAAAATTGCAAGCAAAACAGATCACATCCCTGCCCTCATGGAATTTGTACTCCAGGAGAGGACACATACATTAAACAAATAATAACCCTAAGAGAAATAAAATTACAAACCAGGAAAAGTGATAATAAGCAAAAAGGAATAGGAAGGGAAAGCAAAAACCAATAATCAGATATTATATTCAGGTTCTTGATTTTGAGTGGGGTTTCAGGGAAGGTATCTTTGAGAAAATGACAATATGCGGAACATATATCTGAGGACAGAGTGTGTCTGGGGTGTGGTGAGCAAGAGGAGAAGAGTGGGAGATGAGGATGCTGAAGGCTGACCGTAAGTGCCCTAGGGCCATGGTAAGGACTGGGGATCTTATCTTATAAAGTAAAAAGCCAAGTATAGCCTTAAGGAGAGAAGTGACATGACCAGATCCACTTTTCTACTTGCTTCCTTCTATCTGCTTCCCTTACTGTATGGTTAGAGAGGAATGTTAATCCAAAGCATTAAGTAGACTAAACAGTTAAATTCCTCCTTCCCCCTGTCCCCCTTCTATCCTACCATCCACTGGATCTAAGCCAAATTAGAATGAAGCAGGTGGAAAAAAGTACCACCAAGCAAGTACAGGAACCCTTTATCAATAGCACTTCTAAAACTCACACTGCTCCAAGCTATATTTCTGACATCCTGAAATACGGGTGGCCAACAGGACAGTGCCTTAAAATAATGTTTCTGTAAGCGCTGGAAGCCAACAATAGAGGAGTTGTTCAATACACTTATCCACTTATGAGCAGCCAATCTAAAGGAAGACAGCATGAACACTCTTAATTTCTTTTAACCATGCTTACTCCTAATTAAAGTCAAGTTAACAAGGAACTAGCAGTGAACATGCCTCCTACAATCTGATTTGGGTCACACAAACAGCCATAAAACCCCAAGAGGAAATATCGGTATTAAGCCATGGGATACAGATTATACCATGTAGGAGTTCAGAGAAAAGCAAGACTGGAAGGTTAAAAAAGGCTTGACAGAAAACATGGAATGTAAACTGAAGAACAGCTGGGAATTACAGAGAAAAAATAAAGTGGTAAGCCTTGTGTAAAAATTCAGAGGCAGAAGCAGCGTGGGGTGTTTGAGGGACCACAGGGTACCCAGCTTGACTGACTGAGATCAGTCTTTCAACCTTGATAATCTGGAGAGAGAGCCAACACCCTTCCCTTGGGTTTGTGAGGTCAGGTTCAATAAGAGTCGATCCACTGAATAAACTGGCACAACGGTGCCTCTTGAGCCTGTCAACTCAAGACAAGTCCAGCTAGAAAAGGGCTCCTTCTAGAGCCAGAGTGTTCAGAAACTCTACTCAGTACAGCAAGTTGGTGAAAACTGGCCACACGGAAAAAAGGGCAGAAACTGAGAATTCTCTTAGGTTTCCAGTTCCTATTGTGTAGCCAAATAAGGGTTTCATATAGAGAATATGTCTACCTTTTCCCACTTAATCTGGAAAGTGCTACTCAGCCACCCACAGTTATTTTACAGAGCTAGTTTAATACAGTAATTGGTTACAAAAGGTGAAGATGAAGCATGAAAACCCTATGTTCAGAAAAAAGGATGGCTGCTGGCAGAGCACATGGAGACTGAACCAGTACTGATGAAAATGTCTGCAATTTGCAGGGCAGGAAAACACTCTGAGAGAAGCTTGATGTAGGGGAAGAGGAACAAGTAGGGGAGTGCTGATGGCAGAAGCGACCATCATCCAAGGTGAGGAAAGCTGCGTGAGCACCACCACCCCCTTTTATCTAAAGAAGGATGCTAATCGTTATCTTTAGCTTTTTATAGCCAGACTTGATTTTATAAATATATCATGAGACTATCTCAACCTCCTGTCTTTTTCTACAAAAATCACAGGTTCCTGGGCTGAGTTACCAGATTGGACATCAGATTTCTGAAATTGCAGTTTGGAAAAAATCCATTTTGAGAACAAAGAAACTCCCCTTGGGAGACAGCAAGAATGGAGACCCTGGAGTATGACGACTCTGGTGTAGTTTTCTGCCATTCCACTAGCACATGGCTGTGCAGTCATACAGATACCAAACAAGTTATTAGCAACATTAATTTAACAGGCAGATACTGCTGATGGACAAAAGCTAAGGGAAACCCATAAGGTATCTGTCACATTTATTTATTGACCTGGGGATGAATAGGAAAGTTATAAGAAAAGGATGTCAACCAGTCAATCTGATCTTAAAAAAATGAGATTTTGAAGCATCTGAAGTATCTGTTTTTAGCACAGGGGATCTGCAGGGACTTAGTAAATGTTTACTGTGGTTTTAAAAAATGTGTCTTTGTTAAAGGTTATTTTTTTAAGGAGCATGATATCTGTACATTATTCAAGAACCACATGCTCAAAATTATACAAACCAAAATGGCATTCTGGAGCTTTATTTTTAAGTAATTAGTCACAGTAGTAATGAAACATACTCTAAATACCAGCGATAAAATCTGAAATCAAATTTGTTCATGTACAAATTATTTATGTACATGAACTTATGTTTCCCTATATAATGAAAGAAAATGTATTTTTCATGTTTTTTCTTTAATCTATTGTAATTATTATCTCTCACTTCTTTTAGATCTGTGATTAGACCAGCCAATTTCAAAGAAATCAGTGCCACTAAGGAAATCCAAAGGCTTAGGGTTAAGATATAAGAAATTTAGTATTTAGTAGCTAAATACCATCTCTCCTTCACTATACATTTAATTTTCCTGAATGGGGGCAAGGAAGTTTAGATGATGGCACCAAAACTTGGAGTTCTGTTTTTTGGACTATATCTTTGTCACATCAATTGATACATAAATTGATACTGTGGAGTTAATTCCACAATTAACACTAAATAGTAAAGAGAAAAAGGGGTCAATTATGATTTATTGCCTCTAAGTTCCAAGTTCTCCCTTCAATATATGCTCTGGCAGTAACAGAATTCCTTTACGCATCTTTCTTTAACTGTGAGCACAATTACAGCTTCCTCAGTAGAGAGTCCTGGACTGGCTCTGCAGGAGGAAGGGGCTGTCCTGATGGGTGACAACTGCAGGGAGTGGCAGGCGAGGGGGCAAGGATATCTGGTGGAGCTCAGCCCCAGCCACATGCCCTGGACATGCAGTTCCTTCGCCCCCTCGTAGTCTTGGCCCGGGTGATAACCTTCCCGTGGCCCTCTGCACACAAACACCAGAGCTCCAAAGACCTTCTGCCTGCATGGCTGCCCGTAAAGCCCCTGCCCACACCAGCCCGCTGCTTCCTCTTCATGCTCTCACCACTTGATGCTGGCTGCCTACCCCACTTGTGTTCCAGAGGCTTGCTTCTTGCTTGCTCAGGAACTGCTGAGCAGTCCAGCCTGGGCAAATCAGGCTGAACTACATCTACTCCAATGAAGTCTGAACCCCAACCTTGGGAAGGGGACCCCATGCCAAGTGTATCTATCCTTCCTTGGGTATTCTCCCCCAGCCCTAGGGTTCCATACAGAGTTTCTTTATATCTTATTGTCACTTATTTATCAGACTTTAATCATTCTTTATACAAAACTTCCTCTGTTTAACCCACTATGTGATTTCTATTTCCTGACTGGACCCAGACTGATTAAATGATCAAGGTCAGGGTGTGGGATTTCTAGTAAGTGGTATTTCTCTGATTTATCTACTGAAAAAAATGTAAGCATTATATTAAGAAAATAAAATAAGTAGTTTATATATATGGAAACTACATTAATACAGATCAAATATTACATATTAAAATGCTAATAATTCTTTATATGTTTAAAAGTGAACAAACCGATCAATTAATTTTAAGAGTTAAATTGAACACTAATGGAGCAGGATTTGCGGAGAATGCATTCTAAAACCTATTTTGTTTTAAAACACTGTTTTCGTTACTTTAACATTTCTCTATTAATAATTTCAAAAATAACTAAAAACAGGGAAGCGGACTTGGCCCAATGGATAGGGCATCCGTCTACCATATGGGAGGTCTGCGGTTCAAATTCCGGGCCTCCTTGACCCGTGTGGAGCTGGCCCACGCACAGTGCTGATACGCACAAGAAGTGCCGTGCCATGCAGGGCTGCCCCCACGTAGGGGAGCCCCACGCATAAGGGGTGCACCCCGTAAGGAGAGCCGCCCAATGCGGAAGAAAGTTCAGCCTGCCCAAGAATGGCGCTGCACACACGGAGAGCGGATGCAGCAAGATGACACAACAAAAAGAAACAGATTCCCGTGCCACTGACAACAACAGAAGCGGACAAAGAAGAACATGCAGCAAATGGACACAGAGAACAGAAAACCGGGGTGGGGGAGGGGGAAAGGAGAGGAAAAAAAAATAACTAAAAACAAAGGGAGTTTATTCAATACTCTTGATCATTCTTCCCCCAAAGAAACGACATCTACAGCTACTGAACTACAAGTGCTTTCCCTGTAGGAATAAGCTGGGGGGAAATCTGATCTGAGCCAAACCTTCATAATAAACCAATTTATGCTCATCTTAGTTCCAGAGAGGAAAAATTAAGAGTGAAGACTGGGAGTAGCATTCAATAGCTTTATGAATAAGAGGAGAGCATCGTGGCTGGTCAAGTATACTACAGTTCCAGAGAATCAAATAAAACTGTCTTTTGGGAGAACAATGAGAAGGGACAAGGAGAAAACATCCCTCTCTGTACAGCAGGAGGACCAAAAAAGGCAGAATCAACCATTTGAGAAAGGAAATCCTGATTCACATGTAAAGTGACAGACAAAATGGGAGCAGCTTATGAAACAATCCAAAGACAGCACTATGCTGGGTGCTGTGGGAGCTTTATACCTACTCATCCACACTGTGCATGTGCACACTAATTACTATAGCAGATGCCTGTATGGTTTGAACCTATTAATATACCAATGAGATTTGGTAATAAGATAATACAGATTTTCAAGTTCAAATAAGATTTACCTGTGTCTGGTGAGTTTTTTAAAATTCTTTGTAAGATAATAACAACCACTGCAGCAAGAACACAATCACGTGAAAGCATAAGGAAAAAGGCACCACCAACACAAGTATCATCCTTGTGGAGGAACAAAGTCACAGGCCTACCGGGGGAAAGGCTGTGGCTAAAAAGCACTCCCAGAGAGATCAGCCTCAGAGCAAGGATGAAGCATGTCCAGGTGCAGTTGTTCTGGATGTGCTTGGGCTAATCTAAGCAAAAGAAAGCATCCTGGGGATTGTCTAACTGTGCAGATGGCTGGTACAAAGAGGTCCCCGGCTCTTCTTCAAACAGGCCTCCCAAATGGGGAATTAAAAAAAAATGTTGCAAATAAAGAACAGGATTTCGGTGAATACTTTGCAGACCATGAGCCTAAAATAACAGGTGAAATCTTCTTGATGATTTTGAACAAAGAGATTAATGAGGTTTTTATTGCTTCTGTCACAGGCAGGCCACAACCTAATCATTTTAAGTTATCTCCTGGAGTTCATTAATTAATGCTAATAACTCAGAAAATCTATAGTTTTCCCATAAAAACACAAAGGATTACAAAATGGGGTGATGAAGGTAGAAACCATCTTTCTTTTTTATGAACCCAGAGAGAGAGGAAAAAAAGATGTATTCACATATTGAACTGCGTGAGGAAACGGATTTCAAAACTACTCTTTTACTGCTGGTAGGAATCCTTTTACCTACAATGAGGAGGAGACACCAACATGGCAATATAATATAATCGAGTATGTCCAACTTCAGTTTCCACTAACAGACAAAAACATGAACCCTTCCCATTAGTCAAGTGCCCTTTTCCTCTGATGAGACAACCTTGAAAGAGAAGGTTTCAACTTCAACTGCATCTCCAGCCCGCGGAAAGACAGAGCTCTGGGAAGCCCCCAATCTTCCTTCCTTTTAAGGGCAAATGTGCCTCTGAATTACATATTCTAAATAGATAAAATTACACAGCTATATCTAGTCCAATTCCCCAATGACAGATTGATGGCATTCACGTGTATCAATGGGTTATTCTCTTCAGACATTTCCATCACATTTTCTAATAAATACTGTCAGCATGATTTTTCCCACTTCCTTTGGTTACCATTATTTTAGAATTCTTAAATATCATTTTAAAATAGATTTTTTTTTCTGACATTATCTTTATGCAATTTCATTCTGGTTGTGACAGTGAAAAAGGCCAAACTGCATCCTGGCCAATTCAGTGTTATAAAATCAAATTAAAAGAGTACTAAGTATCTGTATTAGTCAAAGGGTGCTGATGTAAAATACCAGAAATTGGCTGGTTTTTATAAAGGGTATTTATTTGGGGTAGAAGCTTACAGATACCAGGTCATAAAGCATAAATTACTTCCCTCACCAAAGTCTATTTTCACATGTTGTAGCAAGATGGCTGCCAACGTCTGTGAGTATTCAGGCTTCCTGGGTTCCTATGTTCCTAGGACTTGCTTCTCTCTGGGTTCAAGGACCCTTCCTTTCTGGGACTGGCTTCTCTTTCTTCTGCATACTGACTTTCCAGGGCTCCAGCTTAAGTCTTCAGCATCAAACTCCAACATGAGAAACCCTGAACTCTGTTCTTTGCCATGCCTTTTATCCCTAATCAGTTACGCCCAGGTACAGATCAGATTACAAGCATAATCCAATATTTCTTTTTGGAATTCATCAATAATATTAAACTGCTACAGTACCTCAAATATTTTGTTATTTTTTTAGTTCCAATTATTTCCTTTAGGTATTTTGAATTTTAATAATGTGGTTGATGTGATCCTATTAGAAATTTTTCAACCCTTTTCTAGTTACATGGAAATGTTGTCATTTCTATCTTGGATAATAGTCAAGAAACAGCAATTACAATACAGTAAGGGGAAGTGATGCGGCTCGAGCAATTGGGTTCCCGTCTACCATATGGAAGGTCCAGTGTTTGATTCCTGGGGCCTCCTGGTGAAGGCAAGCTGGTCTGGGCAGTGAGCTGGCCTGAGTGGAGAGCTGGCCTGAGCAGTGAGCTGGTACAACAAGATGACGCAACAAAAGAGACGCAGAAGAGAGACAATAAGAGATGCAGCATACCAGGGAGCTGAGTGGTGCAAGGGATTGAGCACCTCACTCCCACTCCGGAAGGTTGAGGGCTGGTTCCTGATGCTGCTTAAAGAGAAGACAAGCGGACACAGAAGAATGAAGAGCGAATGGACACAGAGAGCAGACACAAGGGAGTGAGGGGTGGAGAATAATTTTTTTTTTTTAAACAGTACAGTGTGCAAAGTGTTGTAATAGGATCACACATAGATTACAGAGGAGGAAGAGATAAACAGAGGAGAGGAACCAACCTCAGGAGGGGGAAGAAGGCAGGAAATATTTGTAAGAGGTGATGCCTGGGTTGAGTGCAAACGCTGGAGGTACAGTGAGGTTGGAAAAGGTCAGACATTCCAAACTGTGTGGTGGGCAAAGGGACTGTGGTGCATAAGAGTAAAGATTTTCAGAGAATTAAAATACTTTGGTATGGTGGAATAAGGAGTGGGAATGAGAAAAAGAGGCCAGAAAGATAGGCAGGGGACAGATCACAAAAGACCATGCATGCCATGCTAGAGAGATTGGGATTGGCAATTGTATCCAGGGGACACTGAGAGTCACTGAAGGATTTTAAGTAAAGGAGAGAGGTGGCTGAGCATATTTGTGTTTTAGAAAGACCATTCTGTCAGCAGTGTGGAAGGATTAGAGGAGCAGGACGGCAGGAAGACAACTTAGGTTACAGGAAAGAAATTAATAAAGGGGCTGAATTCAGGCAAAGGGACAGGTTAGAAAGGAATACATTCCATAAAACTTGATAAAGAGATATGTACCATAAAACTTGATAAAGAGATTAAGTAAAGTAAGGGGGAAAGAAGTGTCAAAGGTGGTTTCCAGGTATGTGGTCTGAGCAACCAGCATACCATTCACCAAGATAAGAAATACAAAAAGAATTCCATTTCAGTGAAACAGATTTATCATTCTTCCTGAAACAATAAAAACAACAAATGCAAAATATTTGAAACAATGGTTTTCAGGACACTGTGTATAGCAGTTTGATATTGTTTATGAATTCCAAAAATAGATATTGGGTTATGTTTGTAAACTGGTCTGTCTGAGGTTTCGCTTTTACCTAATTAAATTATGATTAGGGCTTTGATTGAGCCATATCAGTAAGGCCTTGAGTCCCCACCTCCTGGTAGGTGGGGACTCACAGATAAAAGATATGTCAAAGGACAGAGTTGGGAGTTTTGAGCTGGAGCCCCAGGAAGTAAGCACACAGAGGAGCAGAGCAGCTGAGCCCAGAGAGAACTGATCTTCAGGGAGACAGCTGGTTGCCTGATAATCTACAGCTGGCCTTGTAGAGAGAGGCAAAGCCTAGAGAGCCTCATAGCCTACAGCTGATTTTGTGGAGAAACCAGAGGAGCTGAGCCCAGACAGAAATGAACCCCAGGAAGAGAGGAACCCAGGAAGCCTGAACCCTTGCAGACTTCACCAGCCATCTTGCTCCAACGCATGGCAATAGACTTCGGTGAGGGAAGTAACTGATGCTTTATGGCCTGGTATCTGTAAGCTTCTACCCCAATTAAATATCGTTTATAAAAACCAACCAATTTCTAGTATTTTGCATCAGCATCCCTTCGGCTGATGGGTAACAGAGAATAAAAAACAATGACCTCTGAGAGACAGAAAACAAAAGAGGTAAGTTCTACAATTTCTCAAACTTACTATCTTGAGACAGTTTCCAGCCATAGTGCAAGAAAGTGAAACCCAAGTGGACCCAGACTACTCCCTGAGTTGAGGAGATGAAGCTTAAAGTCTAGGGAGAACAAGAAGCTAGAGGACAATGGAGGAGAGCGCTGCAGAGAGAAAAACCAGAGATCTGCAGAGGACTCCCTGGAGTATTCAGCAGCACACTGATGAGCACATGCAAGGAAACTACCAAAGGCCAGGGAAAGAGCCACCATTTGAAAAGGATTAGAGGGAACGGTGCCCTCCACCCACACAGAGCTGGAAGCAGTGCCCATTCCCAACCGGCAGACTGCAAAAACTCAGAATTCACAGCCCACTGGGGACAATACTCAGGAATGCCTTGTCTGAGTAGAGTGAAGAATTAGCCCAGCTGTGAGCACTGCCCTTAATACATCTAACTAATCATAAAAGCACACCTGCAAGGATCAAACTATTTCCAATTAACTGTATCCCAGAACAAAGTTCAAAAATATTCATAAGCACACAAAAATGTTCAGCAAACAAGAGGGTGAAATTCACAATGCTGGCAATCAAAGATTACAAGACATATCAAATGAGAATGAGGAGGAAAATACAACCTATAATGTGGAGAATAACCAATCAAAATCTACCCACAACTGACACATTAAAATTAGCAGACATGGGAAGAGGATTTGGCTCAACTGATAGAGCATCCGCCTACCACATGGGCGGTCCAGGGTTCAAACTCAGGGCCCCTGACCTGTGTGGTGAGCTGGCCCATGCACAGTGCTAATGCGCTCAAGAAGTGCTGTGCCATGCAGGGGTGTCCCCTGCATAGGGGAGCCCCACGCGCAAGGAGTGCACCCCATAAGGAGAGCCGCCCTGCATGAAAAGAGTGCAGCCTGCCCACAAGTGGTGCCGCATACATGGAGAGCTGACGCAGCAAGATGAAACACAGATTCCCGATACCGGTAACAAGAATACAAGTGGACATAGAAGAACACAAAGCAAGTGGACACAGAAAGCAGACATGGGGGGCGGGGGAATAAATAAAAAATAAATCTGTAAAAAAAAATTAGCAGACAGGAACATTAAAAGAATTATTATAACCACATTCCATATGTTCAAAGTAGATTAGTAGTTGCCTAGGACTGGTAGGAGTGATTTCAAATGGGTAAGGGGCTTCTTTTGGGGGTGATGAAAATGTTCCATAATTAGACGATGGTGATGGTTAAACAATCTTATGAATATACTAAAAATATCACTCCTTGTACACTTTAAAGGGGTGAGTTTTCTGGTATGTAAATTACATCAAACTTTTTTAAAAGGCAGAATAGAAAAGTACCCAAAAAAAGCAGTCCCATCCTGAATCCAGCACTTCTCAAACTATTGTGATAAGGGAATCCTTTTGTTGTTGTTTTTTAATTTCTAATCTGTTGCAGATACTTCTGTAAAGTCTAAAAGAAACCAATTACTAGAATATAAAATTTAAAAGACACATTAAAAATACAATCATGAAATTATTCTGAGAAAGAAAGAGAGAGAAAGAAAGAAAACCTGAGTGATGAGAGAAAAATCTTTTTAAAGACAGCCAGGAAAAAGACACATTATGTAGAGAGGAACAAAGATAGGAATTACAGCAGATTTCTTGTCAGAAAAAAATACAAGCAACAAAACAGTGGAGCAATATTTATTTAAGTACTGTCAACTTAAAATTCTGTACCTATAGAAAGTATTTTTCTAAACTGAAGGTTCAATATTGATGTTTTCAGACATACAAAACCTGAAAGAATTCATTACCAGCAGGTGTGTTATTTATATGAACACAGTATAAAACATTACTGAGAAAAAATTAAAGGAGACCTAAATAAATGGAAAGATATGTCCTGTTGGGATTAAAGGGTCAATATTGCTTAGATATCAATTCTCTCCAAATTGATCTATAAATTCAGGATAATTCTAATAAAAATTATACCAGTTTTTTGGTTTGTTTTTTGTTTTACAGAAACTGACAAGTGATTCTAAAATTCACATGAATATGCAAAGAACCTAAAACGGCCAAAACAATAAAGTTGCAGGGCTAATACTACCTGATTTCCAGCCTAATTTTATAACTACACTAATAAAGATGTTGTGGGAAGTGGACGTGGCTCAAATGATAGAGCATCCATCTACCATACGGAGGGTCCAGGGTTCAATCCCCAGGGCCTCCTAACTCGTGTGGTAAGCTGGCCCACACACAGTGCTGCTGTGCAAGGAGTGCTGTGCCATGCAGGGGTATCCCTGCGTAGGGGTCCCCCATGCACAAGGGGTGTGCCCTGCAAAGGAGGGCCGCCCTACATGAAAAAAATGCAGCCCAACGAGTGGCACTGAACACATAGAGAGCTGATGCAGCAAGATGATACAACAAAAAAGGGACACAGTTTTCCAGTGCCTCAGGATAATGCCAGCAAATGTAGAAGAACACACAGCGAATGGACACAAAGAGCAGACAACTGGGGGAGAAGGGGAGAGGAATTAAAAAAAAAAAAAAAAAAGACTTGTGGTATTGGTATTGGAACAGAATTGAGAGTTCAGAAATAGACCCACATATAGATGGACAATTGATTTTTTATGAAGATGGAAAGGTAATTAAGTGGAGAAAGGATAGTCTTTTCAACAAACTGTACTGGGACAACTGGAGGGTCATATGCAAAAAAATGAATTCAATCCATATCTGACACTACAAACAAAAATCAACTCAAAATGGACCACAGACATAAATGTAAAACTTAAAACTATAAAAATTTTAGAAGAAAATTTAAGAGATAATCTTTATGACACTGGATTATGGAAAGCTTCCTTTGATATGGCATACTCAAAGCAAGTTCCGAAAGAACAAATTGATAAATTGGACCTCCTCAAAATTAAAAACTTCTGCTCATTGAAAAATACTATTAAGAGAATGAAAATATGAGCTATATACTGGGAGAAAATATTTGCAAATCATGTATCAGATAAAGGACTAGTATCCAGAATGTATTTTTTTAAAAAACTCTAAAGCTGCAATAATTATAAAAGAACAAACCCAATTAAAAATGGGCAAAAGATCTGAATATACATACACTTCATCAAAGAAGATATACAGAGAAGAAGATATGGCTGAAGCAATTGGGCTCCTCTACATGAGGTCCCAGGTTCAGTTCCCAGGGCCTCCTAAAGAAGACAAGCAAGACAGCGAGCTGATGTGATAGGCAGGTACAACGAGCTGACCCAACAAGATGATACAACAAAAGACACAAGGAGAAAACATAATGAGAGATACAACAAAGCAGGGAGTGGAGGTGGCACATCAGAGGTCCCAGTTCCCGGGGCCTCCTAGAAAAACACAGAAGACAGACATAGCAACTGAAAACAATGAGGGGGTGGGGGAAAATAAAGAAAATAAGTCTTAAAAAAAAAAAAAGAGGCTATATAGACAGCAAATAAGAACCTATTGACCATACAGTTGGCAAGGATGTAGAGGAATCAGAATCCTTATACTACTGGTAGTAATGTAAAATAGTACAACCATTTTGGAAACAGTTTGGCAGTTTCTTAAGTTAAACATAAAATTACCCTATGATCCAGACATTCTATTCCTAGATATTTACCCAAAAGAAACAAAAGCACTTATCTGTAGAAAAACTTGTACACAAATGCCCACTGAAGCTTTATTTGTAATAGCCATCCAATGGAAACAACACAAATGACCATCAACAGGTAAAGAGATAAACTCTGGCAGTATACCCATACAATGTAATACTATTCAATAAAAAGGAATCATCTACTGATGATTGCAACAACATGAACAACTCTCAAAATAATTATGCTAAGTGAAAAAAAGCCAGGCAAAAAAAAAGTATATAGTGTGATTCAACTTAACACACTGGCAAATTTTTTCTGTAAAAGGTTAGATAATATTTTAGGCTTTGTGGGCCATAAGATCTATAGCAAATACTCAACCCCACCATGGTAGCATGCAAGTAGCCAAAGACCATTCATAAACAATAGGGTGGTGGTGTGTTCGAATAAAACTTTATTTACAAAAACAGCAGCAGGCCAGGTTTGGCCACAAGTTGTGGTTTGCCAACTCCTGCTCTAGAAATTTCAAACCAACCTATAGTGACTAAAAGCAGATTAGTAGTTCCATCTGGGAGTAGGGGGGAAGGTGGGGTGGCAAAGTGAGGGACAGAAAGGAGGGATAACCAAGGGGCACCACAAAACTTTTGGGAGTGATGGATATCTTCACTATCTTGACTGTAGTGGAGTTTCAGGGATGCACACATGTCAAAATGTGTCAAACTGCACTCTTTAAATATGTGCGGTTTACTGTATGTCAATGATATTCAATTAAGGTGTTTACAAAAGGTAGTACAAGAGGAGTGGGTTTGGAAAGGTGGTAGCTGGTGTGTACAGTCTTAGGTTGAATTTGAAGCACCTGTGGAATATCCACAGGCAGACATTCAATAGGTAGTTGGAACACGTCCTAAGAATACAGGAGAGATTCAAAAGGCACACAGAGTCCTCAGACTCTGCAAGGTATTTGAAGCCATGTATATGAATGTTATCACCCCGAGAGTGTATAGAGAACAGCAATTCTCAGTTGGAGGGGGTCAGGAATAGGGCTTTATGTGCAGATGTCAGAGCCTCAAGGGGAAGTATACGTAGTTTTAAAAAAGCATTTTAAAATAAAACTTAAGTTTGTATTTAGTAACTTTTAAAATACCTACTCAAAGCTCAGGTCAGCATGGGACACAGACACATGCACACACACGTTCAATGCCATGTCCTTCAGTGTCCCCCAAGGATATTCCTTGCTGACACTTCTCAAGACCCATGTCTATGACTCCATCTTGCCTCAGGTGAACTTACATTCCAGGGAAGACACCAAAATGCAACCCACTGTTCCTTCTCACTGCTGAACTTAAGTTCCACCTCGCAGGATACCTACTGCTCAAAGGCCATCCACACACAGTCAGACACAGGCAGCTCCCAGTATCCCTGGAGTTCATCCAGACAGATACGCAAGCTAAAGTCTAATAAATATCTCATATGATGCCTAAGACTAGTTACTCTCATGTTAAAATTAACTCCTTTGTAGTAAGAGGTTATAAAAGGTAACAGTAATATCCTGTCTACATATAATAACAGGAGTTAAAAATGCTGTTTGACCTAAAGTAAGGGGGAAATGAAAAGGACAAATGAGTTCATATGGCTATGAGTCTCTAAAAAAGAGTATGGAGGTTGTCAGAAGGATTGCCCTTAAGCACACCTGAGCAGAGTCTGAGAGACAGATAAAGTAGATACAACCCCAGGTACTAGTCCTTTTGAGGGCTGAAGAGACCCAGAGGTTCTATGGTCATGACAGATGGGGTTCACTGCCATGTCAGTTGGCCCTTCTTTGGTGCTGGTGTTTCTGCGTGATGGAGCTGGACTCAGATGGGATCTCTTTTCACAAGACTTTCATGCTATTTTACTGGAATTGTAGTTGGTGCTGGGGCTTAAGATATATCTAGGGAATTTGAATCTCTGGACTGACAATATGATAGCCAGGCCCTGAGCCTCAAAAGACTTCAGCTCCTACACTCTGATTTATTGGACTTACTCCACTCAGCTAACATGGAGTTGAAGAATGTCAACCACCACACCATGGAGCCTAGAGTGCCTACAACTGAAAGCAGGAGGGTTGCATCCAATATCCATGAGGAATCTAAATCCCCTCTTGACGTAGATGTGGAATGGACTCAACCAAGCCAAGGTCCACAGGAAGGAGGAATACAGTAAGGATTAGAGTGGACTTAATGATATTCTATTCAAGAACTATTGTGGTTAATAATCGAGAAAATGTGGCATTGATGTGGAAAAAGTGGCCATGGTGGCTGCTGGGTGCGGGGAATGGGAGGAAGAGATGTGGAGGCATTCTCGGGACTTGGAGTTGTCCTGGGTGGTGCCCCAGGGACAATTGCCGGATGTTGTATGTCCTCCCATGGCCCACTGGATGGAATGTGGGAAAGTGTGGGCTATGGTGTGGAACACGGGACATGGGGTGCAGCGATTCCCGGAAACATACTCACCAGACGCAATGGATGTGACATGATGATGGGGGAGAGTGTTACTGTGGGGGGAGTGGTGGGGTGGGGGTGATGGGGGCGAATGGGGACCTCATATTTTTTTTTAATGTAATTTTTTTTAAATTATTTATTTTTTAAAATTACATTATGAAAAATATGAGGTCCCATTCAACCCCACCGCCCCCGCCCCCCACTCCCCCCACAGCAACACTCTCTCCCATCATCATGACACATCCATTGCACCTGATAAGTTCATCTCTGAGCATCACTGCACCCCATAGTGTAATATCTTTTTAAAAAATGAATGAATTGAGTAGAATTTGGAAAAAAAAAAAAAGGTAACAGGGAAATAACTACATAGTCTGTTAGGTTAGGGCCTATGTTATACTTTTTACCTTGTATCATTAAATAGCTCAGTACCATAACCTATTGATTCAACTAATACTAATACCAGTGCTTTCCCCACTGACAGCATCTCTAAATTACGGGTAATTTTAAGAGGAAGCATCTGTTCTTGATCTAACATCATTCTCATTTTAAAATAAAAGCACTTTAAGAAATTACTATGAAAAGTTTTAATTCTTTGTTTTTACAAGGGGAAAAATAAAGAAATAAAAAATTGAGTAAATTACTATAAATCAAGAATTGTACCAGGACAGAGATAATTAATGACTGTGACAGTGAATATTTTCATCGTTAATATTTTCATAATATTTTTATCTGGATCTTTATGCAGAATTAGAAATTATTAAGGTAGTGTGTGTGTGTATATATATATATATATATATATATATATATATATATATATATCTCAACTGGATTAAAACAGTGAATTTCAATGGAAAAACCAAATATAGCCATTGAGTAAGGAAATGGTTATACTTTTATGGGAGTGAATTAGTCAGCCAAAGCGGTGCTGATGCAAAATATTAGAAATCTGTTGGCTTTTATAAAAGGGTATTTATTTGGGGTAGAAGTTTACAGTTACCAGGCCATATAGCATAAATTACTTCCCTCACCAAAGTCTGTTGCCATGTGTTGGAATAAGATGGCTGCCCAACGTCTACAAGGGTTCAGCCTCCCTCTATTTCTTAAGGCTCTGTGGTCTCAGCTTCTTCCAGTATCAGCTGTAGGCTGAGATAAATCTTGTCTTCCTCCTGGGACTCACACCTCTCTGGGCTCAAACGCTCTGTTCTCTCCACAAGGTCAGCCATAGACTATCAGGCTCTCTCTTCCCGGGGTCTCTGCCTTGTCTATAG
Source organism: Dasypus novemcinctus (assembly GCF_030445035.2). Taxonomy (NCBI): domain Eukaryota; kingdom Metazoa; phylum Chordata; class Mammalia; order Cingulata; family Dasypodidae; genus Dasypus; species Dasypus novemcinctus. The sequence goes on from NC_080676.1 coordinate 59,997,459, forward strand.
AGCAGTCTTTATGGAGCTGTCTTTATTCCTCTGTGTTCTTCTCCTATGTGTTTACTTCCTGGGGATCCAGCTCAAAACTCCAACACCTTTGCCTTGTCGTCTTCTCTGTGATTCCCCGCCCACCAAGGGGGCAGGGAGTCAACGCCCTACTGACATGGCCCAATCAAAGCCTTAATCATAATTTAATCAAGCAAGAGTGAAACCTCTGAATCCAATACAATCTAATGTACCCAGAGGAACAGATCAGTTTATAAACATAATCCAATATCTATTTTTGGAATTCATAAATAATACCAGACTGCTACATAGGACATCTTCTATAGACCGTGATTTTAGAAGAAAAGAAACAAGCTATAATTAGTAACATACAAACTGTACTAAGTATTTGATGAGTATAAATTAATGGAAGTGTGTCTGAACTGAAACACTTTGGAAAGATTTGTGTTATCTTAACTACAAAAATATTTTCTTTAATATGTCCAACCAACAGCTACTCAAAGGTCAACTAAAAAAATTCCTTGCTCTAAAGGAATTAATGAGCAGAAGTGAATTAATGGTAAAGCAAGCTAAAAGTTTCTGTTTGGGGAAAATTATGTTAAAGCAAACAGCTGGAAAAATACTGACTTAAATTTGCTTAAAAAACTGTTTGCTTTGGAAATTCACCTTAAAATCAGTAAGTTACTTAGTATACATTTATTTAGAGACCCCAAAGGAAAGTTCTTTGCCTACTGCAAGTTCACCATTTAAAACTTATTAGAAAGGGGTGCTCATTAATGATGCAAATATATGGAAGATTTTAAGGGAAGTGTACAACTATAAACCTAAGAGATTAAAGTGTTATAATGTCATGAAGATACCATGGTGCAATGAGATACCTATTGTTAAGTTCTTGTGAGATGCTTACCTAATTAAAATTTCAGTTGCAGGAATCATCCATTAAAGAATATATGAAGAATTTAAACACACTGGAGAAAATCAGAAATATTTTTAAACTTGAGTATTATGTCTTATTAAGGGAAGTTAACCAAAAAGGGGGATTATTTACCCAGACAAGAGAGGCTGGGAGTCATCATAATTTTCTAGTAAGGTTTTTTATTTGTTTCGGTTTAGCTTTGTTTTACTGAGGCTGGAGACGATCTTCACTTACGCTGTTGAATAAATAAACTTTTAATAATTTTTCTATATACTTTCTTCCTCAGAGAGCCAGTTTCCTCTTTTAATTAATACCAGGATCTTTCCCAGTTCCTTTCCCTAATTTAAATTTGCAGCTTTTAATTGGTTTGAGTTTATTTGTTTGTTTTTAAGGATCCCTCAGGTGGAAGAGGCCTTAGATGTCATCTAATACTAACTTCCTTATTTTACAGATAAGGAAGTCATGGTCCAGAGATGAAAAAGATCAATACCCACTGTGGTAGTCTGAGATTATTTTATGAATCCCAAAAAGAGAAAGATTATGTTTAAAGTAGTCTATTCCTCTAGGTGTGATATCCTTTGATTGCACTAAATTCCACTGAGGGGCCTTTGGTTAGATTACTTGATAGGATTGCATTAGGACTTCTTATTTTACTAGGTCAGTAAGGCATGACTCAAGTTGAGTCCCTGCCCCATCACTGGGTCTGATATAAATGGACACTCATTCAGACAGACACAGGAAAAGAAATTTCTGCCATTTTTTATGCTGCTGTGTGACAAAAAAGGAGCAGGTTCAAACAGCAAATGAGCCATTTGCCTGATAGCTTGCAGCTGAATCTGGGAAGAGAGTGGAACATCCAGAACTGATATAGGAGGCTGGGAAAGAAAGAATCCCTATGCCAGGAGAGAGAGGACTACAGGATCACTTAAGCACGAAGTCAAAAAATGCTGGATTCACTGAGCTCAAAAGGAAATGGTGTGCTGGAAGGACAGGAGAAACCTGGGCCGAGAGGGACAGCATCTTGTTTCACCATGTGGCTACATGCCAAGATCAGTAATAGCTGACTTTGGTGAGAAGCACCTCTGAAGGTGTTTCTGTTTGGACTTTCATGGCCTTGGAAGTATAAGCTTTTATCCCAAATAAACCCCCTTTATGAAAGCCAACAGATTTCTGGTACTTTGCATTGCCAGCCCTTTGGCTGACTAATACACCCACTTTTCTTTACACCAAAAGGAATCTTATGAAATTTGTATAAGTTTCCTATGGCTGCCATAATAAAGATCCACAAACTGGAGACTTCAAACAATGGGAATTTATTCTCTCACAGTTCTGGCGCCAACAGTCCAAAATCAAACAGGGTTGAGGTCCCTCTGAAAGCTCTGGGAGAAAATCCTTCCTTTTCCCTTGGCTATACAACTGCAAACTCGGTCTCCATCTTCACATGGATCTTCTCTTGTGTATCTTATAAGGACATCTGTTGTTAGATTTAGGGCTAACTCTGTCATTAGATTTAGAGCTAACCCTTTTTTCCAAATAAGGTCACAGTCACAGTTTCTAGGAGTTAGGACATAGACATATCTTTTGCAGGCCAACATTCAACCCACCTACAGACTCTAAAGAATAATCAATCAAAAAGCAATGAGTAACATAAGATTCTCTCTTCCCCTATGATGGAAAGGAAGGAATGAAGTGACAAATGTGGCACTGGACAACAAAAGTAGAAAAAGTGGTTAGTGTTGAAGGGGATAAGGGAACAATAAGAAAGGCTGCAGATTTAGAAGAAAGCTTTAAAAGGCTCCAAACCTTGTTAAAGATAAACTTTGCCTTTATCTGCGGTAAGATTAATAGAAACTGTATAAAAATATTTTATAATGCAAGTTGCATCCATCATCTGCTTTTCATGAATTGTTAATTTTTTTAAGTATTTTAATCCAAATCTCATAGAACAGAGTCCAGTTCCCAAAAGCTTTATTAATTGGGATATCCTTGGAATCCTGTAAACAGAATGTCTGGGTGACTTTTCAAGGGCCCCATACATTTATTTGTCAGCACAGATAGAGTTTAAGATTCACAGCTTGGGGCCTCTGATAAGATAGTTCAGAATAGGTTAAAAAAATCAAATTGCTTAAAAAGCAGAAGGGGAAGGGCAAAAGGCTGAGGCAGTTGCTTTGGGGATCTGTAGAATGAGGAGAGTGCTGCACAACTTAAGGAGGATGAGGGACAAAGAAGCCTAAATGAAAATTGTGAGTTACTAACCCTTGCAGTTAGTGTTGGAGGACTCTCACTTGCTGACTTTAAAGCATATTACTTAGCTACAATGGTAAAAACAGCAATAGTACTGGCATAAAGATAGACATACTGACCAATGGAACTGAAATGAGAACTTAAACAGAACCTCACATCCATGGTCAAGTGACTCTTGACAAGGCTGTCAACCCCACTCAGATGGGCCAGAACAGTCTATTCAACAAATGGTGCTGGAAGAACTGGATATCCATATCCAAAAGAAAGAAGATCCCTATCTCACACCTTATACAAAAATTAACTCAAAATGATCAAGGACCTAACTATAAAAGCGAAAATTATAAAACTCCTAGAAGAAGATGTAGGGAAACATCTTCAAGATCTTGTGGCAGATGGTACATTCTTAAACCTTACACTCTAAGCATGAGCGATGAAAGAAAACATAAATAGGACCTTCTCAAAATTAAACACTTTCGTTCTTCCAAAGATTTTGTCAAAAGTAGAAAGGCAGCCAAATCAATGGGAGAAAATATTTGGAAACCACATATCCGATAAGAGTTTGATATCCATGTTATACAAAGAGATGCTACAACTCAACTATAAAAAGACAAGAAACCCAATTTAAAAATGAGCAAAAGACTAGAATAGACATTTTTCCAAAGAGGAAATACAAATGGCAAAAAAGCACATGAAATGCAGATCAAAACTACAATGAGATACCATTTCACACCTAAAACAAACAAACAGAAAACTACAAGTGCTGGAGAGGATGTGAAGACATAGGAACACTCCTTCCCTGTTGGTGGGAATGTAGAATGGTGTGGCCTCTGCAGAAGACAGTTTGGCAGGACCTCAAGAAGCTGAATCTCATATGCAATAAAAGGCAATAATTGAACCCTTGATGTTTAGCAACATGCTCAGGTAGCAGATAAGTCAGCTTTTATTTAAAACAAACAAACAAAAAAACGACTTAAATGAACTCTATTTAAATCTTCCCTGAAAAAGGTTTGGGTTTCTTTTCTCTCAATTTCTCTCAGTACCAAGAATTTGGCAAGCATCACTGATGACTTTTGCACAAAGTATATATCAATCCTTTTTAAAAAAAAATACATTTTTTTAAGTTTTGTTCACTTATTTACCCCCTTCCCTTCCCTTCCCTCTCCCCTCACCCTGCTGTTTTTGCTGTCTGTATCCATTCACTGTGTGATCTTCTGTATCTATTTGTCTTTTGGTCTTCTCATTTTTTCTCCTCTAGGATTTACTGGGATTCAATCCTGGGGACCTCTGATGTGGAGAGAGTTTCCCTGTCACTTACACCACCTCAGTTCCTGGTCTCTGCTGCACTTCATCTTGACTCTCCCCTTTGTCTCCCTTTTGCTGTGTCACCATCTTGCTGTATGACTCACTTGCATGGGCACTGGCTCTCCACACAGGCACTCGGCTAGTCACATGGACACTGGCTCACCAGGCACATACACTTTCTCTTCTTTTTCATCTGGAGGCCCCAGGGATCGAACGCAGGTCCTGCCATATGGTAGGTGGAAGCCTTATCACTTGAGCCACATCTGCTTCCCTTTCAAATACATCTGACTTTATTTTTTAAATTTATCCCCCACCGATGGTTCTCTTGTCTGTCTGCTGAGTATCTGCTGGCCTTCTCCAGGAGACAAGAGGAACCAAACCTAGGACCTCCTACATGGGAAGCAAATGCCCAACAGCCTGAGCCACGTCTGCTCCCTACATGTTAGTCCCTTGTAGCCCATTTTGTGACAATAATTATCACAAAAGCTGGTCAAGTAAATGGTCATTTGCCACTTGGTTCTCATTTCTTCTTCCCCAGCAAGCATCCCTTTTCTCTATTCTTTTTTTTCCATCCTCTCTCATTTTCTTGATACACTTTTCCAAATAGTTCCCCTATTTTCAAATTTCATTTTGATTTACACAAGTTTTTCAATAAATAATTCATATTAGCATTCCTCAACAGGCTAAAAAATACTATGAAATATTTGTCTTACAAAAAAGGTATAAAGAATAACATAACGAGGGAAGAGGATCTGGCTCAACTGATAGAACGTCCGCCTACTACGTAGAAGGTGCAGGGCTCAGGAGTCGGACTTGGTCCAGTGGTTAGGGCATCCGTCTACCCCATGGAAGGTGCGCAGTTCAAACCCCGGGCCTCCTTGACCTGTGTGGAGCTGGCCCATGCGCAGCACTGATGCGCACAAGAAGTGCTGTGCCACACAGGTGTGTCCCCCACGTAGGGGAGCCCCACGCGCAAGGAGTGCACCCCATAAGGAGAGCCACCCATCGCGAAAGAAAGTGCAGCCTGCCCAGGAGTGGCGCCGCACACACGGAGAGCTGACACAGCAAGATGACGCAACAAAAGGAAACACAGATTTCCGGTCCCACTGACAACAACAGAAGCGGACAAAGAAGATGCAGCAAACAGACACAGAACACAGACAACCGGGATGGGGGGGACGGGGAGAAATAAATAAATAAACCTAAAAAAAAAAAAAAAAAAAAAAAGAAGGTCCAGGGTTCAAACCCAGGGCCTCCTGACCCGTGTGGTGAGCTGGCTCAAGCGCAGTGCTGATGTGTGCAAGGAATGCCATGCCACACAGGGGTGTCCTCCACATAGGGGTGTCCTCCACGTAGGGGTGTCCTCCACGTAGGGCAGCCCCACGCGCAAGTGTGAGCCCCTCAAGGAGAGCTGCCCCACGCAAAAAAAGCACAGCCTGCCCACACACGGAGAGCTGATGCAGTAAGATGACACAACAAAAAAGAGACACCTATTCTCAGTGCCGCTGACAAGAATGCAATGGGAGGGGGCAGGGGGAGAGAAATAAATAAAAAATTAAAAAATTAATCTTAAAAAAAAAATAACATAACGAACTCCCATATGTGCACCACCTAGTTTTAAAAATATCAACAGTTGAAGTTTTTATATTTTCATCTCCAACTGAATTCCATTCTTCCCTTTACCTTCATCACTATGACAGGTAACCTCTATCTTGAATTTTTACCTAATGTATTTTTCATTATATCCCTGGACTTTGCATGTATAGACTATTTAAAATATTCATCTTTTTGTATATTATATACCATCAAACCAATTCTCAATATACAATAAATAAGAACCAATAATGATCATGGACCTTTTTTAAAAACGTCTAGATTCTGCAAAATCAGTAAAAACTCAGGTGACTTTATTTCAAACCTTAGTCACTGAACATGAGTTAAATTTTTAACATTTTTATTCAAAAATTTGACATGCACAGAAATCCTATCGAGAATTGTGATAAAAATAAGGAGCATATCTGTTTGCCTTTCTATAGAAGCATTTATCTAGACTAGAACATAAATTTACAATATGTAAAAAGTCAATGGTATTGTAAAACGAAGACAAACATGACTTCTAAGGAACTAACTGTGCTGTGCTTTTTTTGATAGAATTGTAAGAACAGAAGTTGAAAGAAACATAAGATTGCTTAAAAAGAGTAATTTTTCTCTTCAAACATGGCTAAAAATAGCAATATCTTGGTTGCTATTTTATTCAGGAAGGAAAAATATGGAAAAACTTTTTCAGCCATAAAATTACAGAAAAGCATAAAAAGGGCCTATAAATAACACTAACAGAAACATTTATTTAAATAACCCTATTCATTAGTCATTGTGAGTTTCTATTGTAATCCATTACCAGACAGTATTAAAAGGAAAATTCTAGTTTTGATATATATGGGGAAAAAGCCACAGTGAGTTATTAATACCAGAGTACAAAACAGTGATTAAGTCAACCAACATTTATTAAGAGCTAGGGACGCTATGTAGAGCAATGAAGGGGGAGGTACATAAGTTAGTTTCTGGAATATACAGGCCGTAGACTTAGACAGAGTGGTATAATAATTTAAATTAAACTTAAAATAATGCTTTCTAAGTTGATTAGAAACAACTAAACGAACACTAAAGAACCTAACTGGAGGAAGTCATTTGGCCTCAAGTTATATTTATATATTGAGAAATATAAGGATTAAATTTAAGGGACTCAAGTAATTATTCAGAATTTGAACATATTCAGATTTGGAAATATCCAAGAATTATCAGCATTTTCCCTAATATTTCCTACTATGTGGACTCAGCATTTCTATTAATTTTATCTACATTAAATTAATAAATTATAGATGCTCAGTTAATCAAGGCATTATCATTTTTAAATTATGAACGTATTTGGATTTCAATTATTAAAGATTCTCTGTCAGAATCTTTCCTGAAATACTTCAATTAAAGGAATTAAATACATATGAAAGTCTAGCAAAGCACTTGGTAGGCAGTGGAATCTTAATAAAAGTTAAAAACAACAGCAATTAGCCCTATCTAAGGAGAAATAAAGCTAATGCTTTATATTTGACACTACAGAAGCATAGACTTCTATTGCCAGGAAAAAACTTTGGGAATGATCTTGTCCAGCCCCTTAATTTTTACAGATAAGGAAACTGGGGTCCAATGACTTAGTCAGCTAACACCAGTGCCAGGATTAAAACTCATCTCCTAACGTAAGACTAGTACTTTTTGCAAATACTTACATTGAATTAAACATGAAAAAAAAAAAATGAAACCACCAAAAACTCTGTTTTCAAGAAGCAACACTGGACTCTGAGGCTAAAGGCCAGGTTCTCATTCCAGCTCTCACTCACAAGGCAAGTCACCAAAATTCTCTGGGATTTAGTTGTATTTTTTTAATAAACAAGGTTAGACTAGACTAGTGTTTCTCAATCTTGGCTGTGCAGCAAAATCCTCTGAGGGGGCTTTTTTTAAAATAGCAAGGCCCAGGTCTTACCAACCAAGAGTCTATTTTAACTGTATTTTGAAAAAGCTTTCCAGGGAAGTGGATGTGGTTCAAGTGACTGGGCTCCCATCTACTAGATGGGAGGTCACCGGGCCTCCTGGTGAAGGCAAGCTGGTCCGTGTAGATAGGTGGCCCAAGTGGAGAGCTGGCCTGCACAGGAGTGCTGGCCCAAGTGGAGAGCTGGTGCAGCAAGATGATACAACAAAAAGAAACAAAGAGGAGAGACAATAAGAGATGCAGCAGACCAGGGAGCTGAGGGGGTGCAAGAGACTGAGCACCTCTTTCCCATTCCAGAAGGTCCCAGGATCAGTTCCCGGAACCACCTAAAGAGAAAACAAGCAGACACAGAAACACACACAATGAATGGACACAGAGAGCAGACAACAAGTGGGGAGGGGAGTAAATAAATAAATCTTTAAAAAAAATAAATAAAAAGCTTTCCAAGTGATTCCAATGTGCAACCAAGATTAAGATCCACTGGACTAAATAATATCTTTAAGGTCCCTTTCATCATCTAAAACTCTAATTCATTTTCCTTGCTTTAACTGTAGTCATTTGGCTATGGGCCTACTAGCTAAACTGATGGGTAATTTAGATACAATAAATGCACATAAATCCAGAAAAAAATAAACTGATATTCTCCTTTTAGACTTTGCAGACATGCCTGGTACAGAGAGATTCTAAACCATAGTCCACTAGCATGAATTGAAGCCTATTATGGAGAAGCTGTCTTCTTCCTTGATGCTTCCTTCCATATAGAGGAAACTCAATTAGCATAAAACTCCTGGCCCCTCTCCACGTTTTACTTCGTTATCCAAAGAGAGAAAGAATGGTTTATTGAATGGCAAATCTGGAAAGAATAAACTAGATATGCTTGGCTCAGCTCCCCCCTTTGCCTCTTGGAGGGGAGCCAGCCACAGAGAATACAAATTCTCACTTAGTCCTCCAGGGATGGGCTCTGCATCTGGACTTTTCCCAGTCCGGTTCTGCTGTGACTGGATGAGGGTGTCTTCTAATTCTGAGATTCAGAATTTGGAAGGCCAATTGACAGCAAATATAAGCTGCACCCTCTAACCTGGCTTTTATTAGGAAAAAAAGGTGAAGTTTAGCTTACTCTTTTTTTTTTTTTTTAATATTTATTTATTTATTTAATTTCCCCCCCTCCCCTGGTTGTCTGTTCTTGGTGTCTATTTGCTGCGTCTTGTTTCTTTGTCCGCTTCTGTTGTCGTCAGCGGCACGGGAAGTGTGGGCGGCGCCATTCCTGGGCAGGCTGCTCTTTCTTTTCGCGCTGGGCGGCTTTCCTCACGGGCGCACTCCTTGCGCGTGGGGCTCCCCCACGTGGGGGACACCCTTGCGTGGCACGGCACTCCTTGCGCGCATCAGCACTACGCATGGCCAGCTCCACACGGGTCAAGGAGGCCCGGGGTTTGAACCGCGGACCTCCCATATGGTAGACGGACGCCCTAACCACTGGGCCAAGGTCCGTTTCCCAGCTTATTCTTATTTCTTAATTGGTTTAGAAATCAGTGAAAGAAGAGGGATGCTATTTGTGGGGTCCCCTCAGAAATCCCAAGACCAGCACTGTGTTAGATAATGGTAAAGGGGATTCAAAGATGATGTTCTTTGTGTCATTTGGTGATGTTTATAGTGAGTGAAAGAATGAAGAAATAAAGATTACAACAGAGAAAGTACATCACATCTACTCAATGATTTTATTTTAACCAAAAGAAGTTTTTGTTACTCTTGCCTTAATTCTATTTCTTAACCTTTGCACTACTAATTTGGGGGCCAGGTAATTCTTTCCTGTGTTTTGCAGGATGTTTATTTAGCAGATATCCACTAGATACTATCCACTAGATAGACTGTGACAGCTAAAACGTCTCCAGACATTGCCACACCCCCTGGGTGGCAAAATCACATCCTGTTGAGAACCACTGCCTTATTTGGTATGTCAGTACAGGAAAGCAAGGTGTGACTGAGTACCTATTGAAAAAGCAAACCAGAATGACAGACTACAGCATCCATAAAGGTCTTCAGAGCTCAACTAGACCAACCCTCATTTTCAGATGAGAAACCACAGTCATGGTAATATCAATATTTACTACCAGACAACGCTTGACAAAACTGCAAATAGAAGCATAATCTAGGAATTTCCTAGTGTTTTTTTTTAAACAAATCATTTTTATTGATACATATTAATAAAGCACTCTTATCCAAAGTGTACAATCAATGGTATTTGATATAATCACATAGTTTGTGTTCACTTCAATCATTATTAAAACATTTTCATTATTTCAGTAATACTAGTAAACAAAAAAAGACAGACAAGAAACTCCTCACCACTCAAACTATGTTTCCCCCTGCTGTACTCTGACTATTCTTGAATATTTATTTATTTGTTAAGCAGCTTTATTGAGATATATTCACATACCATATGATCTATCCAAAGCATATATTCAATGGCTTTTTTCTTAGCTGTTAAAAAGTCCTTTATTGTAAAATAGTAAAATAAATAAAAGATAGATTGAAAGAAATTACAGATTTTAAAAGACAGTACACGGCCAGGTCAGATTTAATATAATCAATTATAAAAAAGTATAGCAACAAACACTTATAAATATAAAAAATAGTTCAAATATAATAGAAATTAACTATAACACAATTCTAATTTTTACACTACAGTTCTAACTATTGGACATAATATTCTCTGAGAATTAAATAAATTATTGGTTTAGCTATTTAATTTCCATTTAGGCCATAATTCTTTCTAAATAATAAAATTCTTATTTGGGAATTCTTCATATCTTATTGGAATCAATTATAGCAGATAGCAATTTGCCAACTCATAATTTTATGAGGCAGAAAAACTTAAAATCTTGTTCAACAGTAGTCATGCTAAATCATTATTGATCCAGATAGATTATTTTAATTAAAGAGTATGAATAAGAAAGGGTTAAGGAAAAATAAAGTATCCAAAAATTTATCTCTACTCCAGTCCTCCTCAATTAAAAGTAAATATGAAATGTATGAAAAAAAAATTACAGAGTACTGATCACAGGAACAATTTGCCAGTTGCACTAATTATTGTTCATATACTATAATATTGTTATTTTACATTTATCTGGTCTACTCCAGCTCTTTTTGGTTACTATTTGCATGGAAAACCTTTTTTCAACCTTTCACTTTTAACCTGGTTATATCCTTACATCTGAGGTGGGTCTCTTGTAGAAAACAGATGGTTCATATTTTTTTATCCATTCTATCAGTCTATGTCTTTTGAATGAGGATTTCAATCCATTAACATTCAGTGTTATTACTGTAAAGGCATTATTTACTTCATCCATTTTGTCCTTTGGCTCTCTGTTGTCATATCATTCTATAGTCTGTCTTCTTATCCTTTAGTTTACCCTTCCTAATAATCTTCATTTCTAAACTCTTCTCCAATTCTCTTGCCCTTGTTTTTTCCTTTCAGGATGCAGCACTCCCTTTAGAATCTCTTGCAAATGTAGTCTTTGGGTAACATATTCTAACAGTTTTATTTGTGTGAGACTTTCAACTCACACTCATTTTTGAAGGACAGCTTTGCCCAAAACAGAATTCTTGGCTAGCTCCCCTGTTCTGCTACATCTTATTTTCTCTCCTCTGTGTCTCTTGTTGCATCATCTTGCTGCGCCAGCTCTCTACAATGGCCAGCACTCCTGCACAGGCTTTCCTGAAGCCACATGAGGCAGCATTCCCATTCAGGGTGGCTCTCCTGCATGGGGCCACATTCCTGCATGGGCTGGCCTTTCGCGTGGGCCAGCTTGCCCTCATCAGGAGGTCCTGGGCATCGAACCCTGAACCTCGTATATGTAGACAGGAGCCCAATTGGTTGAGCCACATCTGTTTCCCACATCGTGTCATCTTAATGTCCCTTATTTCTTTAGTCAAATTTTTTAATTCTTTGATGTGATTTAGGAGAGTTGTATGAAACTTCCCAACACTTATCTATAATAAATTTCATAATATTTACATAATACATATACCAATACCATAACAGTTCTGTTTCCTTAGAGAAAAGCGGATATTAATAAAGTCTTGCCTTTTCCAATCTATCCTCCACAGTGACTTTTCTCAAGATCTTTCTAAAGCACAATCTGATTTTGTTGCTCCGGTGTGACTTGAAACCCTTACTTGGTTTACTGCATCCACCACCTACCAAGATAGAAAACAAATTCCTCAGAGTGGTATGCACAGTCTTCCATAATGTTGGTCCTGCCCATCTTTCCGTCCTCCTCCTGCTTCATTCTCCCATGTGTACCCTACATACCAGCCATACTGAACTCCTTGAAGAACTCTAAGGATACCCAAAAACCTGTTTTATAAAAACTGTACAAATGAGATCAGTACTGCTAGAGGAATGCTCTAGGTTCTGGGCTTCTAGGTTCTTGGATTATGCTGCATAAAATAATTCAATGACACGCCACAGGGTAGGAAGGGGAGTAAAGAGTTCACTAAAAAGCAAGAAAACTAGAAAACCACACAGTCCTAGACATAGACTGCAGGCATGCTGCAGGGTCAGTCACACTCATGGGGCCCCAGCTCAGGCCTTTTTTAAAGTCTTTCCTCCTCCCCCTTCATTACGTTGGGATGAGGCCCCAACTGTTTGCTATTCTGATTAGTTGCCCTGCCTGTTATCTCTCAGGGGGCCAATAGTGAGGCCTTTCATTTGAAGGTATCTGGGGCTTCCCCTTGACCCCAGAAAGAGTTTCAAATGGGTCTCGTGGCCAGAATCTCATGGGATCTTCCCAGCAGCCTTCCCTCAAGAGGTTTCCAGGCAGGGTCTCATGGCCATGTGGTCTGCTGGGCATGTTTTCTGCTGGGTCTTCATTTGTGACCCAAGTTTTCCCTATTTCAACCTGCCTTGGTACAACTGGGAAGAATCTTTGTTTATGGACCCAGGCTTCAGTTCTTGGGTCTAGAGTTACTTCCTGAGGGAACAATACCTCAACTCCAACTTAATTACATGTTCTCAGAGCACCTTGGACCTCTCCTACACTGCATTTATCATAACTATAGTTTTTACAATTATTTGTGATTATTTTATTAATCTCTTTCTCCATGTGGACTATAAGCTCCAAGACAGCAGGAAATATATACGCTTTTACCCTCCAATATACCCCCAATGCAGGGATTACATCTGTCTCACATATAACCGATGCTCAATAAATACATGTCAAGTAAGTATATGCATGAATGCTGTTTCATACTATATAAACCTCTGCACAGTACTATTTCCTGTGTAGAATGACCTTCCTTTCTTCTCTATCTGGCTAATTCCTACTTTCCTTTAGGATCCAGCTGGGCACCCTTTATCCTGCAAGTCTTCTGAAGCAAGCTAGTTAGGGAATCTATAGATGGATCTGGAACCTAGCAGAGAAATCGGCATCATTAAACACACGTCCTTTGGTATCTCCAAGATGGCTGCTGGAAAACCCTTCCAAGAGTCCCCCATTCAGAATGCGATTTCCTCTGGAAGCCAGGAAAAGCCCTGGATATTGTCCAGGGGTCTTAGAGTTGGGTCCTTCCAGGGGGTTGACGGGTGGGGTAATCAATCAAAACATCAAAGAGCTGGGACTCCTCCCCTGCCTTTAGCAAAGGGGAGGAATAATTAAAGGTTCAAAAAGCAGGCACAATGCCTGAATGCACTCGCTCTCTCGCCTTTGCAACCCTGCTCCTGCCTTCTGCACCCGGCTCTTGCTGTTTTTCCTCTACCATGATTGGCCACACACATAAAGCCTGGGCATTTATAATCTATAATGGGGAACTGTAGTCTATAAATCAGCTCTCTTTATCATTCTTCAGCCCCTTCCTCTTTGCCTGGGACCCATGATCTCTTATTTTCTCCCATTTCTCTTCCCTCCCTACCTGAATAAATTACTGGCCTAACTCACCCGACATGCTCTTGAAATTCATTTCTGCAGCATAGTCAAGAACCTA